>NC_134836.1:34425635-34752826 GCF_004210375.1 Tachypleus tridentatus
ATTTGTTAGATGTTTTGGGAATTTATTTTTGAAAGTAAATTTTAAAGTAGGTGTATACAAGCAGTTTTACTTTTGAAATAATGGTGTTATTAGACTGAGATACTTGGCATGCGATGATGAATAAAATTACCTTTCAGAAATATGGAGAAAATATTATGAGCCATATTTGTTGCCTTTTGAATTTTGGCATCAGACAAAAACCATTGTAAATTCTTATCAGTCAATGTGCCACTTCAGTTTATCATTGTCATTGTAAATTTGTATCGATTAATTTGCCACCATAGTGTATGAGACAAAAGTAACCATGTAAATATGTATCAACCAAACTGTCACCATGGTTTATCATACAAAACTGATCATTGTAAATTGATATCAGCTAATCTGGCTATCAGTTTATCATACAAAAACTAATCCCTATAAATCAGTATGAGACATTCTGGTATAGTAGATTCTCAATGAAAAGCAAGTAAACAATTATTTCCTTAATAGTAAAATTTCTGTTTTGGACTTCTTTTTTTTATTATTATTAGAATTGATTATTTAAGATAGGAAAGTTATTTGAATTGTCAATGGTTATTATGAACTTCATTGAAATAAATGTGAAATTAGAAGGTAATTAGGTCCTGATATTTCATCTTTCTTTCTTTTTGTTTGTCTGTCAGATACCCAGTTGAAAATCTCTTCCATTTCTCCTTTTAATTATGAGTGAGTTATCTGAAACTGTCCATGATCTTTTAAATTATGGATCTACAATATTTGGGCTTAAGAACAGTAGAAACTACCTTATGACAATGTCAGAGGTCAGTGAAATATATATATATCAGCAAATAAACTTTTATATAAAAAAGTAGCATAAATTCTGTAAAATATAACAATGAAAACAAAGAAGAGAAAATGTGCCATCAACAACATATAATATTCCATAGATAATAAAATCTTATATTTTTGGAATCATACCTCTCTAAAACTGGTAACTGTAATATTATTCTTTACATCCATGTGTGGTAATTTTCTGGTTACACATAACACACTTCTATTTGATTTTCACTAAATCTAGAAGATAAAGTCTGTAGTATTTACATATAACTTTGCTGTATTCTAATTATCAGATAAAATATAAAGACTGTGTATGAATTTGTAAGTGGATCAAAAGACTCAAAATATGGAAGAAAAACTTAACTTATTAATTACAATAATAATTAAGTTTGAATTTTATTTTTAAATGCTGATCAATTACAATGTATACAAAATAATGTCATTACAAATAAAACAAAAACACTTTTTTAAAATGTGAAGTAAACTAAATAGCAGTAATGAGATATAAAAGAAACCACAATCAAGAGTTTTGGTTGTCATGTTTAAGGTGCTAGTTTTCTGTCTGGTTGTGATGGCTCTGAATGGTAGATATCTCTAATGAAACATTCAATGTCTTCTCATCTAACTGGTCTTTTTCCAAAAAGCTAGAAACCACATTTACACGCTTCTATGGTCTGCTGTATAATACCAAATCATAAATTAGGTGCAACGGAATAGTCTTATTCATCCACCTAAATTAATTTATATTACTAAATGGTGAGCTAAAAAGAACTCAAAATCTCCATAAGTATTTTTTAAGCATAAGCATTATCAGAGTTATAATTGTATTAGATTTTCTGAATTAAGCTGTGCTTGTGAGCCTTGAATAGGCAAAAGTGCAATCCATAGTGGATGGATACAGGAAGTTAAAGTATATATTAGACCTTTAAAATCACAGGTTACATTTCCAAATTTACTTTTGGCAAAAAGAACTCTGTAATATCATTACTTTTCTTGTATTAAAAGAAATTTTGAAACACAATTTATTTACTTGAACTAACATGGACCAAAACAAAAGTTGAAGTACCGTATTTTCCGCCTAATAAGCCGAATTTCTGGCCTTAAATTTTGGACCTGATTTTTGGGGGTCGGCTTATTGGCCGATCACCAGCTTTGGGCCAAAAAATACCGAAGACCAAAATCGGCCCCAAAATCATACCTTTGATCTCACAGTTACGACAGAGTTATTTCAGTTGAATAAACTTTATTTATTAATAGAAAAAGGTCTATACATTACGAATGACATGTATTCATAGAAATAACAAAATTCATAAAAAAATACACACTTTAATCTCAGAAATTTATTAAAATCCATCAAATTCATCATCTTCATCGTCAGAAGCACCAAATAATAGATTCCAATCCTCGGCAGAGACCTGGTCGTCGTAGGGTCATTCTCTGGTGTTATTAGCTGAGTGAGTGGAATGTTGTCTTCCTCGTCGTCGTCCAACCACAACATATCATCTTCCGTTCCATTTGACATGCTGCATTTTTTAAATGACTTCTCCACAGTTTCAACACTAATATCGTCCCACGATTTCACGACCCACTCACAGACGGTAGCGAGTGATGCAGCGCGCATATTTCCGGCAGCAGTAAAACTTTGATTGCCGGAAACCATCCACTCATTCCAGCATTGACGGAGCCTGTCTTTAAAAGGTTTATTTAAACACACATCTAAGGGCTGTATCACAGATGTCAGCCCACCGGGAATAACTGCAATATCGGTATCGCATCTTTTGATCGCGGCTTTAACGTTTTCACACAGGTGGGACTTAAACATATCCCAAACGAGCAGAGATCTAGATTTCATTAGTCCGCCAGAACGACGCGCCCACACTTCGTTAATCCACTTGATGCATCCTTCGTCATCCATCCATCCGTTTTCTTGTACATGGACGATCACTCCTTTCGGAAATTTCTTCTTCTTAGGAAATGTTTTTCTTTTGAAAATTACCACAGGCGGTAATTTTGTCCCATCAGCAAAGCACGTTAAGACTACAGTGAAACGTTGTTTCTCGTGGCTCGTTGTCTTAACCCAAACGGTTTTCTCGCCAGCTTTGTTAACGGTTTTGTTTCCAACCATATCGAAAAAAATCGGAGTCTCGTCCATATTCCTAATCATTTGTAGAGGGTAGTTGTGTTTTTGGCGACGATGAATGATAAATTTCTGGAACGAGGTGATTTTATCATCCAAGTCACTTGGCAGTTTCTGCGCGATCTTCGTTTTCTCTCGAAGTACAAGGCTGTGTGTCGCTTCATGAAGCGGGTACACCAGCTGTTGGTTGCCTTAAAGTCTCTTGAATTTTCTTTATTTCGACCAGCCCACTTTAGTGCAAAAATACGGATCTGGGCACGCGTGACAGTCAGGCCGGTTTTCATTCACCCATGTCGCTACATCTTCTTCCAGTTTTGGTTCATTTTTCTGGTTACAGTTACTTGTTTTCCACATTTCTTTTAGCACACATTCTGCTTTCTTCCATTCACGGACCTGTTTTTCATTCACACAGTAATGGCGAGCGGCATTCATATTTGAGGTTTTTAAGGCCAGCTCTACTACTTTCAGTTTAAAAGCAGCATCATAACGCATTCTTTTTTTTGCAGGTGTAGACATCTTTGGCTTTTGACGGTACAATGATAAACTCCCACTACATACCCCTGGTATTTATACCCTGGGTTAGTGATTTTAATGGCCCTGCATGGCCAAGCGCGTAAGGCGTGCGACTCGTAATCCGAGGGTCGCGGGTTCGCGCCCGCGTCGCGCTAAACATGCTCGCCCTCTCAGCCGTGGGGGCGTATAATGTGGCAGTCAATCCCACTGTTCGTTGGTAAAGTAGCCCAAGAGTTGGCGGTGGGTGGTGATGACTAGGCGGGTTCGCGCCCGCGTCGCGCTAAACATGCTCGCCCTCTCAGCCGTGGGGGCGTATAATGTGGCGGTCAATCCCACTGTTCGTTGGTAAAGTAGCCCAAGAGTTGGCGGTGGGTGGTGATGACTAGGCGGGTTCGCGCCCGCGTCGCGCTAAACATGCTCGCCCTCTCAGCCGTGGGGGCGTATAATGTGGCGGTCAATCCCACTGTTCGTTGGTAAAGAAGTAGCCCAAGAGTTGGCGGTGGGTGGTGATGACTAGGCGGGTTCGCGCCCGCGTCGCGCTAAACATGCTCGCCCTCTCAGCCGTGGGGGCGTATAATGTGGCGGTCAATCCCACTGTTCGTTGGTAAAGAAGTAGCCCAAGAGTTGGCGGTGGGTGGTGATGACTAGCTGCCTTCCCTCTAGTCTTACACTGCAAAATTAGGGACGGCTAGCACAGATAGCCCTCGAGTAGCTATGTGCGAAATTCCAAAACAAACAAACAAACAGTGATTTTAATTACTGAATAAAAATTCTGGAATTTCATTAGTTACCTAATTACAGTGAGTGGAGCCAATAACGAATGACATATTGATTCCATCTCTGTCTCAATACGACACGTTCTACTTTACTACAGAACGCCAATGATCACACACAACATGCATGCTGACGCTGAAACGAGACTAAGAAATCATTTTGAAGAAACTTGTCACTTCTTAAAAATGGCCTCGGCTTATTGGGCGGTAATAAGCAAAAACCCTCATTTTCAGAGCTGAAAATTGGCCTCGGCTTATTAACCGGAAAATACGGTAAAAAAAAAGATGGAAAATAAATTTGAGAAATGAAATATTACAAATTAATGGATTACAAACACTGTTAATCAATAAACATGTTGTTTGGTTCAAGGTTTTTAAACTTTTGTATTTTACTTTCATATAAATGATGTAGTGACAATAAAGGTAAATGTCTAGATGGTGTGAGGTTCTTCACGTAAAATTACAATTTTCTATAAGATACAAATACACACACATCAGATTGAAAAATTTAGATATATCCCATATAATTCATACTGCCTTTTTGTTATAGAATAAAAATGTGAATACAGTCGAGCTAAAAAATTGTGGAATCCACTAAGCATTGATGTAAAGAAACTTAGTTGGAATCACCTAAGTAGTTGTGTAATGTAGGTTTTACCTGAAACTGTTTGAAGAATCTATTAAGTTGTGATATGATGTAACTATTAGGTTTAAGTCAAAGAATATTCTAGTTTTCAGCTGGAACATTATTTATGAGATTCACCAAATGGTTATGTAATGTCATTTTTAAATGAAACACAGTTTGCTGGATCTCATAAATGGCAGTGTAATTATTAGCTGGAAACCAAAAAATAGAGGTGCAGTATAACTTAGCTGAAACAATATTTGTGGAATCATCTAAGTACCAATGTAATGTAATTTTTTTGTGAAACAATAATAAGTTCTCAAAGCAGTGTAATGTAACTTTTAGCTAAAATATTTTTGTTAATAAAGGTAAATACATAATAGCATGTAGTCTAAAATAACATAAAAATCCACAATAATAGAACAATAGCAAATTTATACTATATTTTACATTATCATGTGTTCTTTTCGGTCCAACATTTGTGTTTGGGAGTAAAACAAATAATATTTATTTTGCAATGGAATTTTCAAGTATTTTAACACTTATGAGCTCAGAAATTAGCTCAGCTTAAAGTGACCTCCATATGTGTTGAAATTTGACAACCTTTAAATTCATAACTGTACCACAATTTTTTTTTTGATATAATTTTTAGTTTTATGTCTTATACTGGCTTGATTTTGGCAATTAAAAATATTGCAGGCAAACTCGAACCCCATACTTCTACAGCAAATGTTATTCAAGATAACAAAGACTGTTGTTACAAGAAAATTACAGTTCAAACATGTAACAGTATAAAATAAATTTTGTACTCAGTTTAAGAAAAGGAAATGATATACAGTTTCACAACCAGATTACAATATTGTAAATCAGTTGTCAGAGAGTCTTGTAAATATTTAGAAAAAAATAATGTCAAGTTATGGTCATACTAAACACTGACCTCACCCTCAGTACAGTATTGGATGTTGTTACATTGATTTTGTTTGGTTGTTTGTAATTAAACACAAAGCTACACAGTGGGCTGTCTGCTGTTCTGCTCACCATTGGTATCGATACTCGGATTCTAGTATTGTAAGTCTGCAGACATATTGCTATGCTATTGGGAGGCATTACATTGGTTAAAGGGAACAATGATGATTTAAACTTTTTAACTGGATGTTTAACCACTAAACAGCTTTACAATGGAAATGAAAACTAATCACTTCCTCACTGTTTGATAGAAGCCTTAAGAAAATTAAACAAGGATACTGTAGTAAGTAAACTTGAAAACAATTATTTTGTCATTCTGAAAAAACTGAAGAATTTAGTACTGAATAAAAATGCTTATCAGAAGTTTGGTGCTAATCCACTTTCCAAGAAAGTACTGATTTAAAACAATCTCTTCAAAACATTCTGTCAGGTTATCTAAATCTTTTGAAATTCTCTGTAAAAGAATCAGTTGTTCTCTTTCTTGTACATGTGGGTTGCCTGAAATATATAAAGATGACTACCCTCTGAGATCCATTATTTCCAGAGTAATATCAACTGTTTTAACCTGGTTAGCACAACATCTTTCTCCTGCTCCAGAAAGGTTCACTTTGGCATATGTTGTGAATAATATAGATTTCACCAATCATAGAAAAAAACTAACACAAATGAAGGAGATATGGTTAGTTTTGGCATTGATTCTTTCTTTACAAATTTGCCAAGTGATGAAATAATAGGTTTCCAAAAAAAAAATAAAAAAAATGAACTATTCCATTTCCTGTGCCAGCCCACACTTTTGATTTCCTAGTGGAACGTTTGAGTTGAAGAGAATGTATTCATATGCATGGGACAATATTTCAAAGAAAAATATGATATGGCTATGGGCAACCCTTTATACCAAATTCCATGTAATATCATCAAGGAGTATTTTGAAAGTGAATTACTTTCTACAGTGAATCTGAATACAAAGTAAATCCCTTGATTTTGATATGCTGATGACATTTTATGTTTGGCCAAATAATAGAAATGATACTCAAGCGTTTTATTAAAAAAGTATTAAACATTATTAAAAAGTTCATAGTACTATTAAGTTTAAAGTTGAATATCATTCCATGTTTAAACATTCTTATAACTGTTGCACAAACAGAATCAGCTCATTCTGTCTACAGAAAACCAACAAACAATTTAAGCTACATTCAACACTATAAAACAGTTTAAGTATCAATTGTAACAGCAATGTTCTACAAAGCTTATGGAATGTATTATCATAAGATCCTAGATAAAGAGATAAGAAATATTTATACAATTTTCAAATGATTCAGTATCCTATATGCTTTATCACAAATACTGAACAAAAATGAAGGCAGATTTTTTTTATGAACAGTAACCAGCACACAGAATCACCAGCATGTGAAACTGTAAACAAAACATTTTATAGGAATTATAATTTTTAGTGTTGTGGCTTTAGAAAAAAATCTGAAAAATAACAAGCTCAAAGTTGTTGTAAATATTCCAAAATCATTAAAAACTTCTTACCCTTGAATAAGCTTTACCAGACATACACACAAAACGGTGTCTATATATTTCCTTGTCAAGCTAAAAAAAACAACAAACAAAACAAAACTTTAGATACAGAACATTAAAAGTACATTAAAAATGGGCAAACAAAAAATTCTGTTTTTTTTTTTTTTTTTTCAAATAAGGTGTTTTGCTTATGAGATCAACTGGAAATTAGTCCAAATAATACATAAATCTAGAAATTATGTTTAAAAGAAGAATTATGAAAAGTTCAGTAACTCAAAGGTTACCAAACTTAACACATCTGAAACCCATATCTGACATTATACATATGTGTTTCTCTCACAAACAAGTGTTGACTGAAGAGAACATGTGATAGTGTCAAACTAGTATCCCCAGATTTATACAGATTTAGTATTGTTCACTTAGTGTGGAATTAAACTTTATTTTACATTCGTGGAATCTATAATGAGGTAGAGTAATGAGAATATTAGCTCGAATCCACTAAATAGTGATGCAATTTCATTTTTATCCAAGACATTTATGGAATCTACTGAAGAGTAGTGTAATGTAGTTTGTAACTAAAACACTGTAGAATCCACTAAGAAGCAATATAGTGAGATTGTTAAAGGGAATCCATTAAGTAGTGATAAAATTTCATTTTTAGCCAAAACATTTATGGAATGTATTGAAGAGTGGTGTAATGCAGTTTTTAGCTAAAACACGGTAGAATCCACTAAGGAGCAGTGTAATAAGATTGTTAACTGGAATCCACCATGTGTACATTTTTGTTTTATTACACGACATCTTAGTAAGGATATTTAGTAGTAATAAGTATAGCAGTGTTCAGTATACAGTATTGAAGTGAAGATTTTTATTTGTTATGTAACTGACTTAAAGGGAATAGAAAAGATAGCTAAAGAAAATAGAGAGAAATATATTCAAAAGTGAAAAATGTTAAAACCTGTTAGATATACAAAATGGAACTTTTTCTTATATATTGTATAAAAATTTCTATCTGTATTTATTTATTTCAAAACTGTATTTTTGGCAAAAATATTTTGTTCCTGATACAAACACAGTTGTAATGATATTGAATATGTTTTTTACAATAAAATATCTCATATGTAATTAAAACTAATACAACTATAAATAGTATTTATAGTAATTAAAACTCATACAATTATAAATAGTATTTATTTTAATATACATTATAGTTCTTTTCATATCCCTTCAGGTGAAACATTGTGGAATCTGTGAAGAGTTTAACTCTTTACAGTCTCATATCACTTATGCAGTACCTTCTACCAGAAAAGTTGCTAATCTCTATCTTATGCCAATTATATATTTTTATAAAGCAATAATGAATTGTCAAAATAATTACTTCAATCAAATAGAATTAAAGGCGAGAAACTAATAACATTATTTTATTATCTTTACATGTCACACCAAAAATAAAAAAATAGTTTATAAATATATTATACAACCTGAGGCACTTATCCTATGTCTGTAATCATAAGGATTAAATACATGATTGGACTAATAAATCAATAAATTATGTTTATATCCATAGTTTATTTCTCACCTGTATTATTCCACATTAAATAAATGGTGTTACGATTATTTTAATTTTCTTCACTCCATTATTTTTACAGTAGATTACAAGATTGCCAAAGTTATGTTGAAACATTGTATCTTGTACTGAGCAACCTTTGTTGCATCTCTTAGACTCAGAATAACTGACAATAGAAAGTAGATTCAAAAGTGTTAAGTAATCAGATCTGCAGTTCTTTAAACAAGATGAATACATTACTTCTTTTGTGTACATACTAATAATATGGATGTACATCTTTAGAGAAATCAATAGGACCAACAAATATGTAAATATATATATATATATATATATGATACATAATTTTTTATATAGTAATTTTATCCCATTGTTTTATTTATTGAGTTCACTGCCTTATAATGCTCTTTAACAAGTATTTTAGGATATGTTGACAGAAGAACATGGAGTGTTCTCGTTTAAAGACAACTCATGATTTCTAAGTTGCTACTGCAATGATATATGTATGCAGTACTTGTGAATTGTGAAAATTAACACAAAAGATCTCTCATTAATTATTGACTTACAAAATGACATAGCTAATTAATAATGAATTGAGTCCAATAAGAAACAAAACATCATCATTAGTTCAACACTTTTCTCACAACCAAATACTATTTACATGATCTAGACAAACTAATTTTTTATTTATAAAAGTATAAATACTTATAAAGTCTTATAACTTACTCAAAATCAAAATATTTGTAATCCATGATTAAGGTGCGAAGGAATATTATATCAGTAATGTTTTAAATATTATACAAACAAGAACAACAATCAGTATGAATAACAGCAAGCATAGATTGGTGGTAATAAAATATTGGTCAGTAGATCTTTTGAAAAGCAAACCCATTTTTACAAAAGATAATTTTATAATCCTTTTGATACACCTTTTATAGTTAAGAATGATTAAGGTAATTGTTCTAGTTTCTAACGTTTTACTGTAAACAGGCATGACCAGATGGTAAAGTCTCTCGACTTGCAGTTTGAGGGTTGCGGGTTTGAATTCCCATCACACCAAAGATGATCATCCTTTCAGCATGGGGTGTTAGAATGTGATGGTCAGTTCTGCCTCTTGTTGTGTTATGTATTAATCTAGGATGAGTCTTTGATTTATTATGTTACATATACTATGGATTAAGATTTCAGATAGCGGGAAATCTGAATTTAGAAGTTAACTGAATGTTAATTTATGACATTTGCCAACAAGATTGATACAAACAGTTTTCTTTTCTAACAGCCAACAAATAATAAAAGTATCTTGGCATGTTGGTTTATATAGTTTAAGGTGAGATTCTTGAACGTTCAATGATGTTGAAAAACACGTAAACTACAGTATTGATTCTTGCTCTCGAGAATCTTCTACAAATTTAAGAGAACTGGAGGGACTTGCACAATACTATCTTATATACATCACATGTATAAAAAATACTATATTGAAAGAAACGTAGGCATTAAGATAAATATATAACAGTAAATCTGTTAGACCTCCCCTTAGAGAAATCAAAATTGGCATTAGATACTTTTTTACAAAGATGTCATATATATATACAATCAATCTCAATATTCTTTGTAGAAGAGTATCCCAATAGCTGGCGGTGGGTGGTAACGATTAGCTGCCTTCCTTCTAGTCTTACACTACTAAACTAGGGATGGCTAGCGCAAATAGCCCTCGTGTGTATGTGCACGAAATTAAAAAATAAACATCTTAAACAAGGAGGTTAAAACACATCCTTTACATGCACAATACAGAAGAAGTAAAATTTGGCTAGCTATATATTTCATTTCTGTATATTGAAATTCTTGAGATTAAGAATTTGTTCAATATCTTTCTGTTTGTTCTTTTTTTGCCATTTTATTATCGAAATAGTCTTGGACTCAAAATATTTTAGCTGTCTTCATAACTAATTATATTTGTTTCATGATAATACTATTCATAGGACCCCATAATCTTAAAAAAGTAAACATTTTATTTATACAGTAATACAACAACAATATATTTTTACATAATTTTTGATAAGTTAAAATTGTATTCATGAATACTTATCTTGTAACTACTCACAGATGTATACTTTCCTTTTCGTTTAAAAAAGGAAAATACAGTGCTTCCTGGAAGTAGCTAGCTAAAAAAAAATACGTGTCACATGGATAAACTGTCGGTTCCAAGTATAAGATGGTATCAAACAATATTTAAGAGTGAGTGCCTATATTCTACACATTAATGGTCACAGAAATAATGTGTTGAACATGTAAATATTTCATTCAAATGGTATGATAACATAGAGCAACTTTGCTCAGTAATTCTTTCAAACAAATGCTTCAAACTGTAACAACCAGCAAGTTTCAATAACAATCTAAACAAGATAATCGTAACAAGTTAAATTCTAAAGTTTATCGGAAGTTATGTAGATTCGAAAATATAAAATCAGAACCGAGCTATCAAATCGATTTCTCAGTCCCAACTCGCAATCGAATGAATCTCAGAGCTTCTCATGGTCCTACCTTTTACCAAATTCTTCATTAGCTTTGTTTTGTTCTGTACTTTGGTTATCATTGCACGTATATAACCCAAGCTTTACAAATCCGTTAAACAAAACAAAAGTATGGATGACCATGCAAACGACCATGCTTTGATGTGAGGACTGAAATTAAGTCGAGGTTACGTAAGTGATACACATACGTTGAAAATCGTTACGTCGGACAAAGATGTATCTGAGTTTAATTTCAATAAACTGAACTAAACCCGAAGCCCGGCATGGCCAAGCGCGTAAGGTGCGCGACTCGTAATCCGAGGGTCGTGGGTTTGCGCCCGCGTCGTGCCAAACATGCTCGCCTTCCCAGCCGTGGGAATGTTATAATGTGACGGTTAATCCCACTATTCGTTGGTAAAAGAGTAGCCCACGAATTGGCGGTGGAACTAGCTGCCTTCCCTCTAGTCTTACACTGCTAAATTAGGGACGGCTAGCACAGATAGCCCTCGAGTAGCTTTGTGCGAAATTCCAAAAACAAACTAAACCCGAATATTTGTAATTTTTATTTCAGTGAAATGAACAGTTGTGATGACTTAAAAATGCTATCAATATTATTCAACCAGAAGCGACCCTATTTCATACAATGGAGTGTTTACTGGAAAAAAAACAACAACAGTATTTTTATTATTCCCAAGTATATTCACTACACTAAAAAGTGTTGTAACATTTCCGATCATAGTTGGTAGTAAAAACAAAGGTGATCAAAACTGAAACTAATAACCGCCGAAAAATCATTATTACACAAAAGTACTTAGTTCATGGTAGCAGTTTGTTAGTAATTAAGCACAAAGCTACAAAAGGTAAGTGCTACACTTAGCATTCTAAATGTATTCCCTCTAGTCTTACATTGCTAAATTAGGGACGGGTGGAGCAGATAGCCCTCATGCAGTTTTGCGAATAATTTCAAAGAAAACACAGGCACCCACAAATCTTTTACGTATAGACACAGACGACAGTTGTAACATTCTAAATCTAATAAATAACGGAATAACGCTTTGGTATCAAAAATACCAAGTAGAACAGCTTAAAACTTCGGCAATTGTAGTAACATAATGTTACAATTGCCAAAGATATGGACATGTTTCTGCAGCCTGCTTAGCAACACCGAGGTGCTGCGGCTGTGGCGGGGAAAACCATATCTCCCAGTGCAAACAAGATAAAGAAACACCCAAATGTTGTAACTGTGGTCAAACCCACACAGCCAACTATAAAGGATGTGATAAACACAAACAAATAAAACAACGTATATATCAGATAAGAACACCATCATCAGAACAGAATCAACCAAATACAAATAGATAACCAAAAAACAGACATATCAACAGCATTTAATAAAACAACTAAAACCACATATGCAGAAATGTTAAAAGGAAAAGAACCCCACAAACAGCAAGAACAGAACATTATTACTCAGGATAAGAACACCTTAACACAAAAGCCACAAGAAAACAGCACCACCTTTCAAGAAACGAATACTAACACACCAGATAAAACAAGCCTTTTTACAACCATAATCAAAAACATATTTACAGAATTTGTAACAGAATACACAAAACCGAACCAAACAACCAACTGTTTTGAACTACTGATCAATATCTCCAAAAAACACATCACACCCCACATACCCTACATAATATCAACACTTACTGGTTACATGCTCACAGCACAATGTTCACAGTAGTATATATCAACATCACACCACACATACCCTACATAATATCAACACTTACTGGTTACATGCACAATGTTCACAGTTGTATATATCAACATCCAAGGTGCAATAGCTTCCAAGAAACATGAGATCGAAGACCTAATACAAGAAACTAACCCCCACATTATAATAGTAAGCAAAACTCTGATATACAATAACAATAGATTTAAAATACCAAATTATTCAACAATAAGAAATGACAGAATAAATAAAAATGATGAAAACAGAGGCATTATGCTGCTCTACAAAATGGAGCTATCAGTAATAAAAAATTAAAATGAGCACTAACAACGAACATGTTACTGTAGATATCCTGCAAAGAAATAAAACAAAAGTAAGTGTAGCAGGAATATACTGCTTTCCAAATAACAACTAGATATAGCATTACTCAGCAACATCTTTTCCCACAACCAAAACTCTATAGTTATGGGTGACTTAAATAGTAAAAATGTTACCTTTGGATGCCGGAGCTCAAACTACAATGGTAGAAATCTATTACAATTCATAGATGATAACAATAAAGTTTTATTAAATGATACCACCCCTATACATACAGCGTATGCCACTAACTCCAGTGACATACTAGACCTGTGCATGTGTACATATAATCTGAGCCAAAAAAAAATAAAATTCCAAATGGGAAAAGATGTTGATAGTGAACACCTTCCAATATATTGTGTCTTCGATCTCGCCCCCCATAAAAATATAACACTTAGGAAAGAAAAATTTAATTACAGAAAAGCAAATTGGCAAAATTACAAACAAGAATTAGACAAACTATTACCTAATAAAGTTATAAAAGAAGTTAAAACCCGTATTGAAATGGATAACTACTGTCAAACAATTACATTCAGTAATTCTGAGTGCATTCAGAAAGCAACTAAGATAACAATACCAAAACAACACCATAAAACAACAAACAACACATGGAAACCCATCACAGAAATAATCACTGATCAAACAACGAAGACAATTAAGAAGACAGTACATGATAACAAGAGGCAGAGAAACAAAGACGCAAATAAACAATATTAGAAATCACATCAGAACACAAATAAAAGAACAAAAACAATGTAAATGGGACAACCACTGCTCAAAACTAAATGATAAAAGTGACCCGAAAAAATTCTGGTTACATATTAAAAGACACACCAATGAAAATACAGTCACAAAGAAATATCCTTCACTTGAACATAATAATACTATAGCACACACAAATAAAGAAATACCCGAAGCTTTCAAAGATCAACTTCAAAATACTTTTAAAACTCACATTGATCCAGATATGGATACATATTTTTACAATAAAGCCACTAATCACGTATTAAACAATAAACAACAATTTGAACAAATTTTTCCAATAAACATAACTGATACAAATGCAAGTTTCGACACAGATAATCCAAACACGTTACTAACAAATGAAATATCCCTTCAAGAACTACTTGAAGCAATAAAAACAAAGCACCAGGTGAAGATGAAATACAAGCTATCCTTCTAAAAAAGGGCACTCCGAAGTTGTTTGACCACGTAAATCACTTTTTAACCTATCTCTATCCTCAGGATACATCCCAGTTTCTTGGAAGCTTGCTAATATATTAATGTTCCAATAGAAAGGAAAGCCAGCAAATAAACCTAATAGCTACCGACCACTCAGCCTGACCAGCTGTGTAGGCAAAATTCTCGAAAGAATAATCAGTAATAGACTCTCCACATTCTTGGAGATAACATCAAAATTACCAAAAGAACAAAATGGATTCAGGAAATTTAGACAAACTACAGACCACCTAATCAGATTAACCGAAACCATAATAGATAGCTTCAATAAAAGGGCCCGGCATGGCCTAGCGCGTAAGGCGTGCGACTCGTAATCCGAGGGTCGCGGGTTCGCGCCCGCGTCGCGCTAAACATGCTCGCCCTCCCAGCCGTGGGGGGTGTATAATGTGACGGTCAATCCCACTATTCGTTGATAAAAGAGTAGCCCAAGAGTTGGCGGTGGGTGGTGATGACTAGCTGCCTTCCCTCTAGTCTTACACTGCTAAATTAGGAACGGCTAGCACAGATAGCCCTCGAGTAGCTTTGTGCGAAATTTCCAAAACAAACAAAGCTTCAATAAAAACGAATGTACTGTCGCTTGCTTCCTTGATCTCGAGAAAGCATTCGACACTGTATGGCTCGATGGTCTAAGGTTCCGAATGAATGAAATGGAACTACCGCGAGGAATTATTCGCTGGTTATCTAACTTTTTTGGAAAATAGAAAGTGTAGAGTAAATGTTGAAGGAACATTTTCAGAATACTTTACTCCAGAAGCTGGTGTCCATCAGGAAGGGGTGGTTAGCCCTATACTCTTCATCATGTATGTAAACAATATGCCACTGAGGGATTTGAATCATGGGTTCCCTTCACAGTTCGCAGATGATGTGGCAGTCTGGAAAAGTGCCGCAACACCCACGATAGGAGCCACTAACATACAACCGCAACTAAATAGAATAAGTGAATACTGTCAAAAATATAGAATAAAAATAAACACAGCAAAAACACAAGTCGTAGTCTTTACGAAATTGGCAAAACACAAAAAACAACAGCCAGAATTATATATGAATAGCACACTACTTCAGACTGTCCCATCGGCAAAATTTTTAGGTCTGACTCATGATTCAAAACTAACTTGGATCAATCATGTTAACGAAATTAAAAATAAAGTCTGGCGAAGAACTAACAATGCTAGGAGTCTAACTGGTAAAAACAGTGGAGCATCTACAGATAACATACTAAAAATCTATAAAACATATATTAGACCTGTAATAGATTATGCAGCTCCACCATGGATAACTGTAAGCAATAAAATAATTAAAACCAAACTACAAACAGTCCAAAACACACTCCTCACAACTGCATACAGAGTTCCAAGAACTATATCATCTCAGTTCATTCACAAATATTCGAACATACCAACCATACCAGATAGACTCCTACATAGTAAAATAATGTACTTTAGTAAGAATTGGATGAAAAACGAATTACTATGCGAACTAGACAGGTACCTCATACAGGATGAAGCTAATTTTGTGTTATTGATGATACATAAGTTATAGATGTTTTTTACACTTATATCAAAGATAAAATTGAAATGTTGATGATGGCCCAAGTAGGAGGTCGAAACATTGCCTTGGTATTTTTATATATGCGTGTGCATTTTTCCGTGATAAAACATTTTACAAATTAGAAAAAATAAAGTATGATTTTGTTTTTTGGTTACAATAATTTCAATTTTTCATGCAAAACTGCATTTTCGAGCTGGAAAACCTGTGGCCGATATAACTGGAAGATAGAGTCAAAATGCATTATTATCTTTCGGTTCAACAGAGAAATCTCATTTCAAACTACAGGAGGTGGATATAGATATAGCTTTTATGAACTTGCAAAACTAAAAATGTTATATCTAAGTCCTTTCATTTTAAACTGTAATGTTACAGCTAACAATCAATGGAAGAACTCAAGTGGAAACACAGATATAAAGTCATCTCATGGCAACAGAAGCAAAACCTGATTGGAATTTATATATTTAGCACATTTAATTTTTAGATGTAATATTGAACATATACGAAATACAAAAATTATGAAGCTTTATAAAGTTACTAACAGCAAAAGATTTACTGATGCTGATAATTTAATTTTTAACTTAATGTTACTTCAACTGACTCCTGCAAAACTGCCTTTGGAAATGGACTTAGTTTCTATTTTTCTCCAACGAATATAAATTTTGCTCATTGCACATATCCTTCAGAGATTACATACAAAAACATAAAAATTGCCAATTTATGCTCCCAGTAATCTTACTCTAACTTAAAACATATTTAAGACTAAGTTTAAAACCCTTGCATTTTCACCTATTCATAATCATAATATTTCTCACCATTCTCCCCCCCTTAAAAATTTCAGATTTAAAAGAGGTTTTACACATTTCAAACATAATCGTAACACGTCAGAACAAAGTTTGACTGTGTGGGTATTTGGGTATTGATGTTGTTAAATACCCAGGAGGGTCAGGTACATTTGACCTCTTCCTCCCTCCCGAACGATTATAGCGTCTGTCTTTAGGGTTTGTTTTTTTTTAAAGCTTTGGGCCAGAGTAAAAGTATAACATCATACTCAGGTCCATTTCAGGGCTCAGTCCATGCATGGACGAACAAGAAGTTTTTTTTTTGGTTTTTTCTCCATTTAATTTTTTTTTTGTATTTTCATATATATATATATATTTTTTGTATTTTTTCTCCTTTTTCTCGATTGAGAGAATGCTACTACTACTTGTAGTAACACAAACACTCACACAGAAAAGAAAGTAATAATAATTATTATTATTCAATACTTGAATAATAATTCAAAAGAGAAGAAAATAAAATAATAATAATGATTAAAAAAAGAAAATAATAATTATAAAATAAAAGAAACAAGGACTAAGTGTCTAGTGCATAGTGGCCAGCTTGTGTTACATTTCTTAAATATATGTTAAAAGGGAGAGGTATTTAGTACCATTTACATCATGTACGTGATATCTGTCGAGATCGCACATTAAGTCATTTTGTGCCAATTCTTATTGAAATATTTTAGAGAATTATGCAAGAGTCTTTCAGCTATTGTATCTATGTTTGCATACTTGTGCATGAATGTGGTTGAGGTGCTACGTGGTACTTTGTATGCTGAAGTTAGTACAGAATTTTGTATACGTTGAAGTTTCTGTACATGTGTGGGTGCTATGTTAATCCAGGCAGGTGATGCATATTCTATTGTTGGTCTAATGTACGTTTTGTAGATTTTAAGTATGTTGTCTGGTGATGTTCCTTGGATTTTACCTGAAAGACTTCTTGCATAGTTTGCTCTTTTCCAGATTCGTATCAGTACATTTTAATATGTGGTAGCCACGTTAATTTTGAGTCATAGGTTAGACCTAGAAATTTAGCAGAAGTAGCAGTCAGTAAAAGTGATCCATTCATATAGAGTTTTGGTGGATCTTTTTTCAGCTTATTCAGTCTGCTGAATACTATGACTTGGGTTTTGGAATATTAATTTTGATTCTGTATTTCTGGCAGTATTCTTCGATGTTATTTAGGACTGGTTGTAGGTTCGTTGCTGCTATTGACGGAGTGGGGCACTTTTCCAGACTGCTACATCGTCAGCGAACTGTGATGCATAACCTAAATTTAGGTCCGACAGAGGCATATTACTCACGTACATGATAAATAATATAGGGATAACAACCCCTCCCTGCGGGACTCCTGCTTCGGGTGAAAAGGACCTGAGTGGGCCCCATTTACATTTACTTTACACATTCTGTTATCCAGGAAGTTGGACAGCCAGCGAATAGTTTCCTGGGGTAATGCCATTTTAAGCAATCTATGTCTTAAGCCGTTATGCCACACTGTGTCAAATGCTTTCTCAATGTCGAGAAAGCAAGCTACGAATGCATTCTTTTTGTTGAAGCTGTCGGTAATTGATTCTGTAAGTCGAATCAGGTGGTCTGTAGTTTGGCGGTTTTCGAAATCCGTTTTGAATTTCCGGTAATTTTGAATTTTCTTCTAAGTAAACTGACAGACGATTACTAATTATCCTCTCTAATACTTTGCCAATACAACTGGTTAAGCTAATCGGGCGGTAGTTGTTTGGTTTATTCGCTGACTTTCCTTCTTTCTGGAACATTAATACTATTGCTTCCTTCCAAGAAACGGGGATATATCCAGCTGATAGTGAGAGATTAAATAACGCTGTTAGGTGTTCATATAATCTCTGAGTGCCTTGTTTTAGGAGGATAGCTTGAATACCATCTTCTCCAGGAGCTTTGTTTTTTGTGTTTTTAATAGCAGTTACTACTTCTGTAACAGTGATGTGTTTTACCAGTTGATGAGTGCTCCAGTCTTTTGTTTTTTCTTGGTGTGTAAAGCTACTGGAGGGATATCAGCGCTAGCCGTCCCTAATTTAGCAGTGTAAGACTAGAGGGAAGGCAGCTAGTCATCACCACCCACCGCCAACTCTTGGGCTACTCTTTAACTAATGAATAGTGAGATTGGCCGTCACATTATAACGCTACCACGGCTGAAAGGGCGAGCATGTTTGGTGCGATCGGGATTCGAACCCGCGACCCTCGGATTACAAGTCGAACGCCTTAACACGCTTGGCCATGCCGGGCCCCAGAACAAGGGAAATGGAGATGTGTTATCACACAAAGCAGAATACTTTCAAAAATTAACATCATTCTCAGAGACATTACAAAATTCAACCCACAAACGTCAAATATGCTTTCGCTAATCATTCAAAGGGAAGAAAAGATACAACGCTTCTTTAGTGACGTAAGAAACAAAAACGCTACTATCAATACGTTTAACTCATTATATCCTCATAGATTGTTACCTGGTATAGTGTGTGGACTCGCTATACTTTCTGCAATTAGAACACACAGTTAAAAACGGCCAAATTCCTTGCATTCAACTGTATACCATTAACATTTTATAAATTTACTGTCTTGGATTCGTTTTCATCTTTTAAAAGATCTACATCTTCCTCATTAATGTTTTGTGGCTAGTTTTGATACATGTTCTTTGTTGACAAATAATCCATTAAACTATTGACATTTATTTTGAAAAAAAAAACTTTATAAAGCTGGTTCTTGTTCATTACTTAGTTAAATAACAATTTACATCTTTAATTATTCATTCTTTAACTAGCAACCATATTGCACTTACCGGAAAGCTTAAAACGTTTGTCGAGATTGTAGAAAGATTACTATGAAAAAGTTATATTACATAAATTTATTAACTTATTTAGTTGTTTTAGTCCTTTTAATTTGAAGCCAAGACAGCAACTGTTTACAAAATCTAAGGCATATTTATTAGAGTAACTAATTCATTCTAGAGAATCTTATAAAATTTAAATGAATTTGTTTTACCTTGTTTTGTTTGTATTACGGATTCTGGATCATATTTTTCGGTCCCGGCATGGCCAGGTGGGTTAAGGCGTTCGACTCGTAATCTGAGGGTTGCGGGTTCGAATCCCGGTCGCACCAAACATGCTCGCCATTTCAGCCGTGGGGCCGTTATAATGTTACGGTCAATCCCACTATTCGTTGGTAAAAGAATAGCCCAAGAGTTGGCGGTGTGTGGTGATGACTAGCTGCCTTCCCTCTAGTCTTACACTGCTAACTTAGGGACGGCTAGCACAGATACCCCTCGAGTAGTTTTGTGCGAAATAAAAAAAAACAACAATATATTTTTTGTTCTGTATTTACTTCTAGTTAATAAATACTGATATTTTCTTGCATTTACACTTTTGAAGGTATATTTGCGAACTTTACTAATGATTTGAATTATTGTATTTTCTTCGAATTTCAGTTAAGTTGCTCTGATACTTAACAATAGTCCCCACTGGAACAACAATAAGTCTATGGATTTAAAACGCTAAAATCAGGGGTTCGATTTCCTTCGGTGGACTCAGCAGATAGTCTGAGATGACTTTGTAATAAGAAACACCCACTTAACAATAGTTCTTGAAGTCTCAGATATTACACGTTGCAAGTGACGTGGTTGTTGAACTAGATGTATGTGTGTATGTATTTATTATGCAACGGATTTACCGTTATACATTTATTTTAGTACCTACACTTAGACCCCAGTGGCTAAGCGGTATGTCTGCGGGCTTATAACGCTAAAATCCGGGTTTTGATACCCGTGGTTGGCAGAGCACAGATAACCCTTTGTGTAGCATTGTGCTTAATTCAAAACAACAGCCTACGCTTATTTCTGTATAGTCTTTCTTTTTTCATGTGATGTATATTCTCAACTGTGTATTGTGCAGCCCCGCCTGTGAAGTACTAATGATCAACAATATTGTTTCCAAGTGATCTTTCGATATATTCGCGTGATTTGTATAAAATCAACGCGTTGATACAAGATATTTTTATTCGTCAGCTACAGTCAGTATGCTATAGGCCGAGAAAGCTATAATTGTGATTAACACTAACCATTCAAAAAAATACAGAATTTTTAATTTTACATGTATTTGATTTACCTTGATTTTCAGGAAGCATTTGAAAAGGTGCCTCACAAAAGATTTGTTACAAAAATTAAATCTGTGGGTGTGGGAAGAATGTTATTAAATTACCTAGAAAATTGATTGGAGAAAAGAAAGTATGGAATAGTAATAAATGGAGTTAGACCTGACTGAATCACAGTCACAAATGTTGTGCCTCAGGGTTTGTAGTGAGTCTTCTGCTGTTTTGACGTATATTAATCATGTTGACTCTGAAATGACTAACAAAATTTTGAGGTTTCAATATGATATTAAGACTTTTGGGATGGCTAATTGTATCAGAGATGCTGCAGACTTAGGGGGCAATTTTGATAAATTTGATGCATTGGGCTAATACATAACAAATTATATTTAACTCTCCAATATGTGATGTATGTATGTTTTTATAATTCATATTATCGTTACAATTTAAACAGGAATACGTTAAATACTATGGTTGAAGAAATATATCTTGGAGTTTTAATAGAAAAATCACTAAAGTCATTTAAATAGTGTATTGTAGCCAAGCAGTAAGGTTAATAAGATTTTGGATAGTATCTATAGAAATATTAAATACAAGACAAGGGATATTATTGTTTCACTATATAGATCACTTACAACGTTGTATTTAGAGTACTGTGTGCAGTTTTGTATCTCTTCTTCAAGACGAACATTGAATTGTTGGAGAGATTCCAAAAAGAGACACTAACATGACACCTGAGATGGTGGAATTGTCCTACGAGAAGAGAAGGGACAGGTGTGATTTCATTGAGGCGTTTAATAGTTTTAAGGATAGTGATAACATCGATTCATCGAACATTTTGGTGTTTATCAGTGGAAACAATAAGACAAGGTGCATAAGTGTAAATTTTTGCACTGTAGGAGTCGTCTGGAGTTTAGAAAGTTTTACTATTGAAATAAGGTGTTTGGTGTTTGGAATTAGCTGCCTTCAACGGTGGTGGAGGCAAAAAATTTAACTGAGCTTAAGTGAAGATTGCATGAATAGATGAATAGTAAGGGGTGGTTATATTTGGGAGCTGGAAGAGACATCTTTGATGGGCTAATAAGCTAATTTCGTCCCTTTAAAATTTTATGAAATATATACCTTTCCAGCCAACGCCCGCCACAGAGTGGGATTGTTATAGTATTCACGAAGACGAGGAATGCTGAAAACAAAACACGGATGAAAAAGTGAAAAGACTTACTATTCTTAAAGTTTGTATAACTGAAAAGGTGGGAAGATGATATTTGCGAGATTATGCAGATACCAAGTGACAAAAGTACTGCGGGTGGTGTGAATCTTAAACTGAACTATGTCTATTAAAGGACAGTGAAGGGAAGCAGCAAAATACATAGTGATGAAATGAATATGATGTGAAGAGATATTATGGAGATGGCCACGTATCATTGATAAGTTCAAATACAAGTTAAGAAATTGAACCAGTGAATAAGAAATTGGAATGATGAGCCCTAAAAGGGCATAGTACATGTCACATATCACCTTAGAGAGTGAACCAATGTAAGGAAAAATATAAAAATACCTATTCACTTAAAATGGCAGCACAGATCTAAGAGTGGGAGGATCAGCTGGGATAGAGGATAACACAGGAGGAATGGTATAAGATGTGGGTGACAGTAATGACATAAGTGTCTGAACACTAACTACAAGGAAGGAGGCGAAGAAAACAGATCTTGAGTAAGAGCAAGTATCATAGACATGAAGACCAATGTTTATATGGAGAATAAGAAAGGACATTAAGGACCACATTATGGTTCCAATAAGCAATTCAAAGGAACAGAAAAAGAGGGAAAGAGGAAGACAAAACCATATGAAATGTCATGTGGTAATCAAAATTGTCCAATTTCTAGACACGGTAAACTGGAGCTTTTATTAAACAATTGGATGAATATGGAAAAATGAGGAATACAAATGTGGGAAGAGCAGAAACTGTCATGAAGAGACCAAACTCAAGAGGGATATTTTTGTCTGCGGTAAGTAGACATGGAAAAAGGCTTAATGAATCAGGAAAGGTGAGATGTAACACATGAACCAGAACCTGGGATGAAACAATAGAATTGATAAAAGCCATACCTGTAGACAAAAAGTAATGACATATGTGGAATGTGGAACCACCTCATGAGGAGAACCTTATTGAGAGAACATAATCAGTGATGACGAGAAAACTCACTTGTTGAGAAAAATATATATGTAAAAACGGCTGGTATGGGTAGAGAAAATTGTTATGTGGAGGAGCGAAAAAAGTTTCGACCTTCTTTGGTCATTGTCAGTTTCACAAAGAAAGAAAGAGATAACTGACCGATAGCTGATCACATGCTTGAAGGCGGTTGTATAATTGAGTGTGGGAATGTAGAGGGCGTGCTTAGATGTTTGATTATATTTATTAATATAGGTATAATGGTGTTTTCCATTGTATTGGTTTATCTTGGGCTTGAGTCTTTGTGTATATTTGGCTTCTTTAATTTTGCGTTTGTTTCTTTATTTAGTATTTGGGTATTTCCTATGGTTATGTTATGTTTATTTGATTTGCAATGTTCCAAAATGTGTGAAGGTGTCTTTTTATGTTCTTTGAATCTGGTTTCCATTTTTCTAATTGTTTCTCCAATATAGAAGTCGTGGCAGTTATCACATTCTATTTTATAAATAATGTTGGTGTGGTGTTTGTTAGTGTAGTTTTTACATAGTATATAGACCTTACTTTTGTGCCTGTTTTTTGAATAAATTTGGTATTAACTGGAATTTCATATTTTGTTACTAGTTTTTGCCAAATGTGGAATATATTTCTTCTGATTTCGAGAATATATGGTATGCAGCAGTATATGGTTTCGTGATCTTTAATTCGTGGAATATATTTAATTTTGTTGATTTTGCTTTTTGGCTAGGTATGTGAAGGAAACTTAGTAGTTTGAATTTTGAATGGGAGAAAGCCAGCAGGAATCGGTAATTTATAGATGGAAATGTACAAAGACTCATAGAGTCAGGCAAAAGTTTGTACTCCAGACAAAACAAGAGCTGAAGTCAGTCTGAAATGTCCGGTCTTTAACTTGAAAACTCGACTTAAAGCAACAGATAGCTGTCAATAAAGTGGCACCATTAAGAATAACAATGAAATGTAAATTACTAGAAGAAAATGAGGTTTGTAATATCACAAACGTTGGAGAAGTAGCCTAAGGCAAGCTGAGCCCACAAATGGTAATAAAAGTAATGCATAACAATTCAAAAGATTTTAAGTTCCACTGATGAAATTTAGAATGATATAAAGTATATGGTTAACAATGATGAAAAAATAATCAGATAGAATAATGGATGCAATATTACTAGTAGTAAACATACCCAGTAAATAAAGTACTGATAAATATCTCATGGACAAACCATCTAAATGTATCTAGTTTACTCACTATGGTGTGATAAAAATATTCAATATGATTACAATTGCCTACACAGCTCAATATTAATCCATGTTTAACTTATTAGGCATTTAAGTTAACAAAAACAACAAAGGACACATAAAAAGTCCTACAATGACGAAAATTAGAATCATTAGGCACAAAGATAACAGTGACAAAATAAATTACTCAGAACAATGAATTTAATGTTACTAGTAGTAATGAAATGTAATGTAAACACTATTCAGACAAACTTAGTTAAACTACTTATTAATTAACAAACCCATCAAATTTGCCAAGTGTACAAAGTATGTAATAGTATAGAAAATGCAACACAATAATTTTACTCAGAGAAGAAAATAAAAATCAGTATCTATCTTACAATTTAAGTAACCAATAGGATACATAAATATTTAACTCAGCAATATCTGGGCACTGATGACATGAAATATGTAATTCATTTTTGAATAAGTGGAAAAACCGTACAGATAACATTTGGACTGGGCATAGTATGGGAATATCAACTTAACGTAGAGATATGTACTGAGGAACTTACAACAGTTCCATTGGAAGAACTGGATACAACAGAAAGAAAGGAGAAGAACAATAATCGACCAACATGAATGAGTGAAACACGACAGTTGATGAAAGGTGCTAGAAGAAAGTGTCCATATTTGCTTTTCATGGGTTGTGTTATTCTTTAGAGACACTGTCACGTTGAAATTAAAATAAAATCAATAGCTGTACGTATGAATCTCATGCCCCATAAATTAATATATGTACCTCCTTTGCAGATAAAATAGAACCCAACTCCAAGGAAGAAGTACTAAATGTGTTTTTAACTGTAACAGGTATCTATATAGATCATACATTGATGTAAAATTTATCGTAACTATTGCAACCCGGTTGCATGAAATATATTTTTAGAAAATGTTGTAACAAGTGAATGTATGAACAGCGAGACAAAACTGTTGAAAAAAATTAGATAGAAAGTTAGTTCTCAAACTATTACTGTGTTGAGAAAACTTCATGTCTAGAGAATACAAGTATACGGAAGTGACATGTGACAGAAAATTTGAGTGTTTGGTAAAATAGAAGTATAACCAACAATAAAGAACAACATGGAAATGAAATCCCAAAAGCTCGTGAACTAAGTGTTAGAATTTTCTTATACAAATTATTCCTGTCTTATTTAAATGAAGTCAAACATTTTATAAGCTTAAAAACACTGGTATTAATTCAATCAAGTTTTATTAGACGATTATGTGTGATAGTATTATTACAGCCAATTGTCTTATTCTTTTAAGGGTAGTTGTGTTGAAATGTCTGTTTTTGCTGATTATTGAATGAAGAAATAAAAGTTAGTTAGTATAAGTGAATTTGAAATAAAGTATTTAATTTTTATGCAGTAAGAATCTTTTACAGCTTCTTTGAAGAGGAGAGAAAATGTAAAAGGAAGGATTTGTGTTGAAATAGAAACTAATCACCTTCCAAGACTTTCATATGAACTCCATCCATTGTGTGAAGGAGATTGGATGAGTGACAAACATGCATTCATTAGTTAACTAGACTTAGTTATTTTGTTCAATTTAGAGCATGATGGTTGGGAAAAAGAAACCTGGCTTAGCTAATTATAAATGAATATTTACTGGAAAATTATTATCAATGTTATCAATGCAGTTCCCACTTTGATTATAAATTTTATTCTTTTGAGATAAATTAAAATACTTGGTTTCTATTTTAGGTTTATTATAAAACCTGGGAGTGAACAAAAATTATTTCTCTTTATCCTCTTTTCTGGTTTTTGTAATTTTGATGTGTTAATAGTTATTTTTGTGGACAGTTGGTTTTTTGTGGTTCAAGCATGAGGAAGAAGTCCTGGAAGATAGTTGCTTTCATGGTGATTGAAAATCTAATTACGAGCAGCAGATTCAGACAGCAGAGGCCTGCCCCATGTCCCAGAGAAAAAGGCAAGAGAAGAATTAGAATTTTTTGCATCATGAAGAATAGTTATAATTACAATTTCACATACAGTCATATGCGTGGTAATTAATTTTTGACATACAGAATTTACAATGCACTTTGGATATACTGCTTGTAGATATAAAACATTAAAATGGTGAAATAGAAAGACATTATAAATAACTTATCAGAATTGTTGATGACATTAACATATATAAAATGTATCATCTACCATTATTTCACTGTGCAATTTGCCTCCAAAAATTTGTGTACTTCAGTAATATTGTAACGATTAACTAGTTCTATTCTATAAAATTATTTTGGAATTGATGAATTCAAGAAGTTTAAAAATAAAATATGTACATTTCAGATATTAAGCTAAATGTTTTGTAGTTTAAAGTCATTAATACTTTTCCAGATATTTGAAGTTTCATCTTTAACTTTGATAAATATGCTGTTTTACAATGTGAAATATAAAAGTAATACAATTGTTAATATTTTATCTGCCATGTTGTTAATCATTATATAATTATAGTAATCAACAGTTCATGTGAACACAATCTTTAACTGAATCAACAAGGACATGACTTTTTAATTAATTTCTTCAATACTTTGGTTATTAATTAAACAAATTATAAATGCAGTTACCAGGTAGACTTAAAATTCTGAATGCCAAAGTGAAGAACTTCAAGTGAGGGAAAACGGCAGGAGTAACTATGACACTTTTGACTTTCTAATAGTCATAGAACATTATCAATGCACTGTCCTCGGAGGTACCTCCCCGTGGTGTGGCCGGATGCAGGGCAACCTGTAACTAAACCTCTGCAAGTGAAGGAGAACACTAAACACCCATGTGGTGTACTCGCCGACCACCACGTGTCCAAAGGCAGGAGGAGTCAGCTCCAGAACAGGGAAGGTAACTCTTTCAAACCGTGGTGAGGACTTACCGCACTCGTTAGCTAAGTGAGTACCCTACCCGGTAGGAGGTGGCAGGCCTACCCTGTATTTTGCCTTTCTTTCCTTCTAGGGTCCGACTGTTGGATGGTGCTGACCCAATGTGACTCCAGCCCAGTGCTCTGAATGTCGAGTGATGATATTCACATGACTATGGGTAATGGCGGAAGTAACTACGGTTTTCTTGGGGGTGTCTCCCACTCAAGCCCGTAGAACATTGCAAGTGCTCCGCCCATGAAGGAGAACACTAAAAACCTATACAGTGTACTCGGCCCCCACTGTATGTCCAAAGACAGGGGTAATCCACTCCAGAAGAGGGAAGGTAACCCTTTCAAACTGTAACGAGGACTTACCACACTCGTTAGCGATATGGGTACCTGGTAGAGGGTTGCAGCTGTACCCTGTATTAGCATTTTATAGGGACATGACCGACCCTACATTAGAGCAGGTCATTTTATGCATATGGAAAGTTCAAAGATTAAGAAAAGCTATGATTTGGCGTCCGTGGGGTGCAAGGGCGGCGGCCAAATTCATGCTACTTAGCACCATTTAGGGATGGTAGGTTCTGAGCGATTCCTTGGTGTGGAGGGAAAGGATTGCCTAACATCTGTAATAGAGGCATTGTCAATTACCTATTCCGACACCCAATCACAGATCCAGAGTGCTTACTGCTATTGGAGGCAGCAGCCGAACCACAGAGGTGAACAGCTTAAGTTATAATTCCTCGCAAGTCGAGGCAACAGAAACTTTACTCCCGATTGGTGTCAATAGCCGAACCACATAGGTGGACGGCTCAAGTTATAATCCCTCGCTGGACGAGGTAACAGAGACTTGACTCTCGATTGGTGTCAATAGCCGAACCACTGAGGTGAATGGCTCAAGTTCTAACGAAGTTTCCGTTATTAGTGACAAAGCAGAGCTGACTATAGAAAGGGTAGGCACAATTGTCTTTCTGAACCTACCCGTAGGTAATATTTTGGCATGTGATGTGGGTTCATATGAGTGTACGGCTTTTCCTAAGTTTGCAGCCCACCTAGCAAACTCGCATAACTCAGTGGCACAGGCACGGTGCAAATATTTGGAAAAGACGATAGCCACCATCATGCTATTGCATGCCATGTTCCTAAATGCCCATACTGGCGAACTGTCACGTTCGCCACTGAGTCTTCCGGCTTTGGCTGTGAAGTAGCATGAGATTTAAGATCAAGTCAGGTTTGTCTCAGCACAAGAGGCACAGGCTTCCTAACATCCGTAATGCTGAGCGCATTAGATCATTAGGAGTTCGGATGCCGTCGGAGCATCCTCGTAGGGTAGTCTGGTCCGAGGAAGAAATACAAACCCTCCGAGATGTGGAAGTAGTATACTTGGGCCAAAAGAAGACCGATGTTTTCTGCACAGAACATTTACCGGGCAAAACACCTAAATAAGTCTCGGATAAACTCGAGCACGCCGTGTAGATAAATCTCAGACAGCACGGTTTCATTTCTCAGGCCGGATGCAGAGACATCTTCCTGTCCCAGTCCATCATGAGTAATGCCAAGCGACATGGGACTGTGGCTATGGCTTTTCTTGACTTGTGCAAAGCCTTTGACACGGTTGGCTATGAACACCTCCTCGCCAACCTTGCAAGATTAAACGTCCACCCGCATTTCGTTCGAATTATTGAGGACATGTATCTTGGTGGTTCAACATCCTTTTGGGTAGGTATGCAACATACCAAACACATTCGCCTTCTTCGAGGCGTCAAACAAGGAGACTCCATGTCTCCTACTTTATTTAATATTGCCATGGATCTTCCCATTCGTAAGCTTGACAAGATTGGCCGAGGGATTTCAGTCAACAAGAAGCTGGATCCAGTTTCTACTTAGCGAATGCTGATGACATGGCAGTTCTGAGTAAAGACCATGCCAGTCTACAGG
Source organism: Tachypleus tridentatus (assembly GCF_004210375.1). Classification (NCBI taxonomy): domain Eukaryota; kingdom Metazoa; phylum Arthropoda; class Merostomata; order Xiphosura; family Limulidae; genus Tachypleus; species Tachypleus tridentatus. The sequence continues at coordinate 34,455,131 of NC_134836.1, forward strand.
CAATGTTGGACACTGTGAACAATTACTGTTCGGGTAACAGCTTCTCTTTTAACATCTCCAAGAGTGCCAGAATGCTGATTATGGGGTCCAGTAAGACATTCACTGTTAGCGATTGTCCTCCTTATCAATCAACGGTGACATACTCTTGATGATCGGACCCGAACAGTCTTACCGATATCTTGGAGCCAACATCCGTCCATAGACAGGGGTTTACAGCGAGCCTGTAATTCCTTCCCTTGAGAAGTGGATAGATAATATCTCGAACGTACCACTAAAAACTTATCAGCGTGTTGAGATCCTCAATAGATTTGCAGTACCTAGGCTCTTATACCAGCTCGAATTGGGTGAAAACAGTAATAGATTGTTAAAAGACCTGGACAATCTATTCAAAAAGGCCGTTAAAAAGTGGTGTCATCGTTTACCTTGCACAGCCGACGGGTTACTCTATTCCTGTAATCGAGACGGTGGCTTAGCTCTTATGAAATTGGAATCATTGATTCCTACTTTAAAAATCAAAAAAGGTTGGAAGCTTGTCCACTCTTTGAACAAGGTAACATCTTACTTGGCAAAAGAAGATGGTTTGTTGGGGACCATCACGGATATTGCCTCGAAAGCAGGACTTCCGATCCCTAAACCTGACCAGACCTCTGGAACATATCGTTCTTATTTGAGGGACATGGAAAGGAAGCACTGGGAAAGACTCGCCCTGCATGGGCATGGTGTAAGACTTTTTAAAGGCTCGAGATCTGCTAATCACTGGTTACCTAAACTGGTGGGTATGAAGGCCCACCATTGGGTGAAGTGTCTTGCCCTTATGGCTAATGTTTATCCCACAAGGGAAGCCCTCAGTCGAGGGAATCTTAGTAAGTCCAAGGAATCTGCCAAATGCCGGGGCTGTTCGGCTCCGAGAGAGTCCCTTTGTCACCTCAGCAGTCTATATCCAAAGCTTAAGTCCATGAGGACAAGACGTCACAATAAAATCTGTGATCATTTGGCAACTGAAGTCTCATACAAAGGGTGGAAGGTTCTTAAAAAACCTACCATTGAGACAGGCAATGGAGAACGCCAGAGACCGGATCTGATCTTCCATCATGATGATAAAGCGGTGGTTGTTCACGTGACGGTCCGCTGTGAACTCATTCATAGCTCCTTACAGGAAGCTTACGAGTCTAAGGTCGTTAGATATCAAGACCTTGCACCACAAAGAACTGACTGGTGCATCTTCCGTTGTTTTTCAAGGCTTACCTATTGGCGCTCCTTGGACCTGGTTTCCCGTCAATACGGAAGTCGTAGCTAATCTGGACATTAAGTCTTAGTACTTTGAGGAGTTCTTGTGTCGGCGTACTATTCTTTACACACTCAATATTTTGTGGAAGGCAAATAATGAAGAGCATCTCGCCTGGTAAGATCGATTGACACTGCTTTTGATCTTCTCGTTCATTATTCATTCACGTTTTTCATCCGGCATCTGTCGGTATGGTCGTACCTGACATTAAATTGGGTAATTTTGAAATATTGATAGCAGAGGTTACCTCTGTAAGACCAAGTATTCTGCTAAGTGCCGAGGCTGTACAGCTATGAGAGAGACACTATGGCATCTTAGCAGTCAATGTCTGCAGTTAAAGTCGATGCGAATACGCCGTCACAACAAGATCTGTGACCATTTAGTAAAAGAGATCTCCTATAAAGGGTGGATGGTTTTTCAAGTATCCAACTTTGAGACAGGTAATGGTGAAAGCCGATGACCAAATGTGATCTTCTATCATAAAAGCGGTGGTTGTTGATGTGACAGTCCATTTCAAATTCATGTACAACTCGTTACAAGAAGCATACGAGTCGAAGGTCTCTAAATATCAAGATCTAGCACCACAAATAAAAGAGCTCATTAGTGCCTCTTCCGTTGTTTTTCAATAGGTACTTGATTGCCTGGTTTTTGCAATAATGTCTTAAAATTTATCCTGATGGCATATCGATTCAGGACATAATTGTTGGTAATTTTTCTATTGATCCTCATGACATGGATTTTGAATTTTAAAATCTGACAACCAGCCCTCGATTAACCATTAAGCAAAATAAGCACGTGCTTAGTCCACCAAGGGAAGGGGGCACCACAGACTTTTATTTCTTGGTATCATGCCCTTATTTCTTTCGCCGCCACACTCGAGTTTAATCGATGTTTTTGTAATTGTCCTTATCTGCCGTGTTCGACTTCACTCAACATTGTGAAAAACGTGTTCTTTGGCTCGGTGATTAGCTGAAGTTTTGAGAAACTACTAAACTGTGTATCAGAAGTAAGAGATCGTTGATTTGTGAAATATTACTGTAAAGAACAGTACAAAATGTTGATAAAACTTTCGGTAAAAAATGATCGTATGTTATGATATCTGACCTTGAAGGTGAAATATTTTTCTCAATCATTCCTTCTGTTGTGGCTATTTATAATAAATTATAGACAGTGGAACTGTTTTGTTTTATCTTTTACTGCTTTATTCAGCCAAAACTACAGAAAAATAAGAGTATAATATCACAGAAACATGAGTCAAACGAAATTGTGACAGATGTGTACAGAGACATGATAGTTTTGTTTTTTTCTGGTTCTGTTCTCGTACGTTGTATTTGGGTTATTGTCTCATTTTAGTTTTATTTGTGTTACTATTTTTCTATTCATGTGTCTTGTAATATTTTTTATAAGTGTTTTTTACTGACGCTTTTCTGAGCCGTAATTTTTTGGCTTCAAAGAACATGCTCTAAAGAAACCTCCTTTTTGTGGAGGTACATGTTTTGAAATTTATCATACCAAAAACAAATTTGGAAAGGAATGCCACTGTAGCAATGTCACCGTTCATAGATTATATGTAACCTGATCGAGTATGTATTCTTTCGAAATTATGTAATAATACACATAGATCTGACGCCGAAATTTACTTCGGGTATAAAAAGCCAACAAAAGTTTGTCAAATATGCCATTTTTAGATTCAGAAATGGAGATCACAATTATATTGACCTTAGTTCTTCCTTTATCCTATCGTGACGTCAAAATGCCCCGACCCGGCCCGAAACTCTGGTGATATGTTTTGAGACCAACGAGCTATCCGAGACATGTACAAGGACGACAAACTTTTAGTTGTAATATAACTACTTAGCGACTCTAAATTCTGATCAGTATTTCTTCTATTACATTTTTGAAAATCTGGGAAAACAACTGACTGCTCAGAGCAGTCTAATGGCGATAATTCGACATTTTAGCTCAAACTGAATAAGACTTCGACATGTACGACAACATAATTCTTAACGTTGTGGCACCGTGATCATACAAAGATACTGTACAGAACCGACAAATCAATTTAGGATTGTCTGGAAAAGTACATGAATTAAACAAGTTAATGTGAGCAATGTTAGTACTGAGTACAAAGTTAATGTTAGTGGCCTCAGTTGCAATGTATTAGCATTAAGCTTAACGTTAGGGTTGTTATCTGAGAACTGAGTGACAATAAGTGTAAGCCTAAATATTGTAAATAGTTTATTTTAAGTATTCTGGAAATGCTACTGTAACCTGGAAAGATGAAGTGAATTATTCCCAATTGAAGGCCGTCGGATCCAGGCATGCAAGTAAAGTTTCAGACATGCCTATTTTGTTGATGTATGGTTTGTAGGCTCATCTACAGTCCAGGACAAAACTATTCTCAAAGTAATGGTTAGAACTCGTTTTAAGGTATTTGATTAAGATTAAAGTACTCTAGCCTCGACTTCACCCAGTTTTGATCAAATGTGCAGTACAGTTTACAATTAATTATATATAACGTATGTGTAATATCACTAAAGGGAGTCACTAGAAGAGAAGCAGACAACATTGCAACTAAGATACAAGGTATAAAATTTGTTTTTATGTTGATCATGTGGAATGAGATTTTTTAAAAGTTTCAGAAAGCAAGTCAAGTTCTGCAAAATGAGGATTAAACTACGCATTTTAATGGATGACTTTTAAAGAGTTGAAGCAGTTGCAAAACAAATGTTACCAGATGTTGATTACAACGTAACTCACACTTACAAACGTGTCAGAAAGGTACTTAATGACGGAGATGCACAAGACATAGATCTGAATGTCAGAGATAAATTTCGTATCAACACCTTCTACACAATTGTTGACGAACTACAAAAACAGATCAGAAGAACAGGAGAGGTGTACAATGAAATAGCAAATAGATTTACTTTCCCACGTGATGTGCCAAATGATGTCACTTCATCTACTGAAACCAAAAGCTACTCTCAGTGTTCCCAAAAGCTAATTGAATTTTACCCAGAGGACTTGGACACTGATCTCTCTGCCAAGCTTCAGGAGTTTCACTCATGTGCGCCATAAGTTCAGTGCAACAAAAACTGTAAACACCAGATTTAGTCATGCTGTCCTTTATAAAATAATTTCAGATGACAAAATTGAGTGTGCATTGTCAAATGTAGACATTGTATTGTGAACATTTTTAACATTGATGGTCACAAATTGCACAGCTGAGTGTTCATTTTTTTCATTTCAAGCATATTAAAAATCCTATAAGAAAAAACATGCTACAAGACAGGCTGAATACCTTGTTTCTGCTTAGTATGGAAGCACATTTGTTACGTCAAATTAGTTTTGAAAACTTGATCAATGACTTTACAATTAACAAATCTAGAAAAAACTTAAAATTTGAATAAATATTAACGTATAAGTAACTAATTTGCTCACATGTTTTAAGTTCAAAGTGTGAATTTGTTAACATCAGAGTGAATTGTTATCGCGCAGTGAAAACAAATAGACGTAAAACTAATTCTTTTTAATTATCATTAATCAAAGAAGTGATTTCTCTCGTCATTCTTAAATAAAAGGACTCAGTCGTTGCTTGATTTTGATCTATTCCCACTCTGTTTATTAAATAAAGTTTTATTTAATAGAGTGTTGGGGTCAGCACTTACAGTCTTAATGTCTTGTGAGTTATGTTACGGAGGGGCAGAGGGGGCACCATTGTTGGGCTGTATTTAAGGCATCGGTTGTCCTTAATCCAGCCCTGCTAACAACGTTTCCAGAACAGAGTGTCTTTTGAATTCTTGATATGTCCCTTTAGGTTTGCTGTTCTGTACTTAATGTTATGGAAACAAATCATATATTCAAGGAGAAATTAAACAAAACTAGTTACAAGTGATTGCTACAAAAATAATAGCACAGGTGTTGTTTGTTTTTGATTTTTGCACAAAGCTACTCGAGGGCTATCTGTGCTAGCCGTCCCTAATTTATCAGTGTAAGACTAGAAGGAAGGCAGTTAGTCGTCAACACCCACCGCCAACTCTTGGGCTACTCTTTTACCAACGAATAGTGGGATTGACCGAACATTATAACACCCCCACGGCTGGGAGGGCTAGCATGTTTGGCGCGACGGGGATGCAAACCGCGCCCCTCAGAATAGAAGTCGCACGCCTTTACACGCTTGGCCACACCGGGCCAGCACAGGTGTTGCCAAACTTGCTTAACGTAAGATACGATAAACTTCAGATGTTTGAGAGACGCAAGATATGAAGAAATATTACACATACATTTTTATTGTTATATACATTTTGAATAAATATTAAGAAATACATATAAGTAATAATATTTATTCATGTATGTAGTTTTTGGACTGTTAATTTGTATTAGTTTCAATAATCAAAAACTATACATACGTATTCCAAATGTTTCCAAAATCATGGCTTATTATTTTTTGAACTGTATTGAGCGAATTTAATGCGGTAATGAACTACTAAAGTACTGACAATAAATATGCAAATTTGCATTGTATTTTCATTAAATGAGACTGCCAAAAGTAAAAAAAATTGGTAAAACAGATTTGAAAATATTTAGTTTTCTCAGTAATATCTGGACAAAACAGAGGAATATACGTAAAACAATAAAATTAAAGATGATTTAATCAGATATGTTGTCAAAGCTGAACGAATTATCTACGCCAAGTGTTGATTTGTAAGGATTGCACGATGCCTCGATTTCACAAACTTCGTTACAGAATACGCTGATTCACAGCAGTATGTTGTGCTGAAGATTGAGATAAGTAGTACACTGGTTTTCTTCAGTTCAAGATATTTTATTACTAGACCTTGCTTCCAGAACTCCATTGTAGAACGTAATTTATGGACCATCATTAGACCCAGGTCCTCCTGTACTTCCATTAATTCCATTTCTACAGCAGATGATTCTGTAACCAGAGGTTCGAGATTGGACAACTATCACTGATCACATCAACCATGAATGGATTTAGAAGAAAGGCGAAGCAGGGCTTCAGCTTCTGAAAGTCCTCGAACGTGTCTAGCAAATTATCAAGCAGTCATTGTAATTTATCTTTGTATTCTTCCAGATTGTGGTCTTTTATTTCAATATCAGGGAAGTGCAATTCATCCTGCATTTTTCACCCATCATTGCAGGTGCTCCATCATTTGTAACACTGACGAGCTTTTACAGTGGAATATCAGCATTTGGTAAGGTTCTGTCAAGCGCATATTTAATGTCAAGATGAGAACCTTGACGTCCATGAGACATTTGTTGGTTTGTAGGGTGTTCCCAGTACAACTGGTGAAACAATATCCTCGACTGTACTTGATGTACTGACTAGACTCAATTTACCACTGTCAGGATTAAGAGCACAAACTTATGATGGAGCCGCTAACATGAGTGGTGCATACAGTGGATACCAGGCAAATATAAAAGAGAAGCAACCGTCAGCTTTGTTTTTCACTGCGGAGCACACAAGGGTAATTTAATAATGAAACATGCAGTTGAAGCTTGTGAATGTGTTCGAGATTCTATCCAGTGGGCACATGAGCTTGGTGCCTTGCTTCAGAGGTCAGGAAAATACAAGACAATATTTGAAAATATTGTATCGTCAGACAGCTACAATGGTCCAATTAAATACATTCGCCCACTGTGTCCAACACGCTGGTTGTGCCGCCTATCTGCACTTACATGTGCTAATGATCACTACATTGACATTCTTGATTGTTTGTCTGAATTAGGAAATACAAAATTAGGTATAGTAGTAAAAGCACGAGGTTTTCTGGACAGATTTGACAAAGGAAAGACAATTTTAGGATTATTGATGGCTCAGCATCCATTAGCTTCATTAGAGGAACTAAACCGTGCATTCCAAGCAAAATCAGCGACAGTATCTGGCATGATTCAAGCATCTGCAATGACAGTTGAGCAATTGTGGGTATTGCGAACAGAGGAAAACTACAAGATATTTGATGAAGCTGAGAAAAAGGTTACTTTCCTAGATATGGTGCCTATTGAACTACCACGCATTGTCAGAACCCCAGAAGGATCACAGGTGATGGCTCAGCACATCATTTTGCAACAGCTAGAGATTACTACAAAAGCTAATATTTTGAATTTGTGGACAGTCATAGAACATCTGACCACTAGATTCAATGCAGACAACAATGACTTGAGGCAATATCTGGCACTTGAGAACATGATGAGAACAAGATTGATAATTCGGTTATAAACGTTTATCCAGAAATCTGTGCAGAATGGCTCGAGTTTCAGTTGCTTATGTTCAAAGGAACAACAAAAGCAGTATTTCTGAAAGATGCGAAGGATGCTTACTGTAAAATGCATGAAACAAGCCAGCAGATGTTTAATGAAGTGTTTCTTCTCATGAAAGTTTGCTTGTATGTCCAGTTTCCAGCTGCGAATGTTAGCGCAGCTTTTCTGCATTAAGGCAGTTGAAGATGTGGTCAAGGTCAACTATGTCTCAATGCCGTTTCAACCATGTGGTAGTTTGTCATACTCACAAAGATGAGGTCAACAAGATAAATATAAAAGAGCTTATGAAAAAATTCATAAACAGATCATCACAAAGGAGGTCTATGTTTGGGAAAATGTAGACTAGAGGACTGAATAAATCTTATTTCAATGAAAAGTATGAATAATTATGTGCTACATTGTATTGATTGTATCAAGAGTTCGCAAAGCCATTTAAGTTATTTTTATCAAACAACATCTGCACCCCGCTGGTACATCGCCATGTCTTCGAGTTTACAAAGCTAAAATCAAGAGTTCAATTTCCCTCGGTTGGCTCAGCAGATCGTCTGATGTTGCTTTGCGATAAGAAAACAAATAATAAACTGATATATGTACAGTTTTTGGCCCGGCACGGCACAGAGTGTTAAGACGTGCGACTCATAATTCGAGGGTCGCGGGTTCGCATCCCCGTAGCGCCAAACATATTCGCCCTATGGCCGTGGTGGCGTTATAATGTGACGGTCAATCTCACTATTCGTTGGTAAAAGAATACCCCAAGAGTTGGTGGTGGGTGATGATAGCTAGCTGCCTTCTCTCTAGTCTTACACTACTAAATTAGGGACAGCTAGCACAGATAACCCTCGAGTAGCTTTGTGCGAAAAAACAAACAATCAAACAACATGAACAGTTTTTTAATAGATATAAACTTATCAAGAATAATTACTAATTTTATTAATATTTGAAAACGTAATTCATGCAGTGAAAGATATTAGTAACCTTGTCAAGTCTAATGGCTATCTTTTATACTGTGCAGTGCGCTGGAATAAATTCATGTAGCAGTTAATTTATGACACATTTGTCTTTATTCTATACTCATTTTGAAAACTGTTCACAACATTACTCTGTTCATTACTCTGTGACTGCATGTTTATAGCTTTCAGGTTCACATAATCAGAGATTAACAATTTGCACATTGAACAGTCCACATAAAGTGGTTGCAAAAATCATCCCCCATATCGGGTGTAAAAAATCTTCGCCCCTGCTAGGTATATTATATTACATATAGTACAAAACATTCAAACTCTGAGCAGTTTGTTAAAAAAGAGCAGGTGAGAGGTGAGTACGATTGTCTTTTTTTACATAAATAATTAAAACTAAATTTATGTTCTCCTGAATACTGTGTATTGTAATGGAAATTTACATAAAAATTAGTAAATAAACTATCTTACTCAGGCCAGTTGTGGCCAGGTTGTTATCGCACTCGTTTCCTAATTTGATGGTCACTGGTTCGAATTCCAGTCACAAGCATTCTCGTCCTTTAAGCCCATGGGGCGTTATTATGACAAGAACAATCCCACTATTCGTTGCTAAAAAGAGTAGCCCAAGCATTGGCGGTAGGTGGTGATGACTAGTTGCCTTCCATTCACTGTTGTCTTACACTGCTAAATTATTGACGGAGTGTGAGTTTTTTTTAAAGCAAAGCTGCATCGGGCTATCGGCTGGGTCCACCGAGGGAATAGAACCCCTTATTTTAGCGTTGTAAATCCGGAGACTTACCGCTGTACGAGCGAAGGGCATTAGAGACGGCTAGCGCAGATACCCCTTGTGTATCTTTGCGCGTAATTCAAAACAAACTTACTGTTATTGTTTTTATTAAAAAAATAACCAGGCTACGTCTAATAAAAATATTGATTTTCGTATTGTTTTTAAAGCACTGTTTCAATGGACATAGAATAAATGTACATTGAACCACATTCTAAATACAATTAGGTTAAACTGTAATATTTGTTGTTCATCTATTATTGAATGGTAATTCTTGCTTCGAAGTAACATTAAATATCTGTAATAAACTTATTGCAAGGGGTCATGGTAACTTTGTTTTCTACTAGAATTATAATTCTAAAAAATTACCGCTAATTACTAATAAGTATTATAAAACAGGATACACCCTTTGAAACTATATCACCTCATGAAATTGGTTGACACCTTAGTTTTGGTTTTCAGTTATCGTGCAGTGAAGAACAAGAAATACAAGAAATGATCACGATATTTACAGACATTACCAGAACTTGAGTCAGTCATTACATAGATATTGTTATAAAAGGAAACTGTGTATAGTATTGTAAAGTTATAGTGAGAAGATATTCAAATAGCTTTTCATTGAAAGCCGTCTCCACCGGTATGTCTGCAGACTTAAACTGTTAGAATTCGAGTTTCGATACTCGTGGTGGTCAGAGCATAGATAACCCTTTGGGTTACTTCGTGCTCAATAATAAAGAAACATTCTGCAAAGTCAGTGTTACAGCTTCCTTGATATTGTAATAAAACGTTAGATATAACTGGTGGTAGTTGGTGAAAAAGACACGACAGGTGGGAAGGAATTGTTAGTTTGATTTTACAATTTAAGAATCAGTAACAAAATAACATTGAAGGCTACAAAATTATAAATCCTATATTATAATAATAATGATTAATTATGAAAGAAAATTAAAAATACTTTTGTTGTTCTTTCCTTTCTTTTGGTTTTTTTCCTGTATAATCAGTTTTAGTTACCAAACACTGTGTTTGTATTTTAACAACATAACGAGACAACCTAATTTCTTGGGAAAGGTTTTACTGAGTTTACAAAATATACCGATCTTTGTCTGAGCTAGCTTAGTATTGTTTTCAACAAACCTGATCTTGGTTTGAAAAGTGTCAAATTATACTCTTCAAAACAAGAAACGCAAAAGAGATATTTTTTTTTATTTTAAAGAGAATTATATGTAATAACGTTACAAGCTCAGAGTATGTGATGTTACACGTGTTAAGGCACTGATTGTCAGACCAAAATGACAATAAAAGTTCTGCACTTTGAAAACGGAGGAAAACATCGGATTTTTCGCCAAAACGAATGCGTGTCCAATAAATTTGTTTGAGAGATTTACATGTTCTGCAAGTGCAACATGTAGAAAATCCCTATAAAATTGACGGGTTCTCGGTTTTCATAACTCAGTGTTAAGCCACCGACACTGCAATACAGTTATGCCAAGACTGACTGAAGCACAACGCAACAACGCCAACGAGCAGGCGAATCTGGATCAGATGTTGCCAGAGCTGTGAATGTCTACCCAAGCACCATCACAAGGCAATGGAATCGTCACTAACAACATGGATCAACTCGTGACCGTCCACGATCTGGCAGACCTCGTGTAACCACGCCCGCACAAGATCGCTACATCTGATTACGTCACCTTTGGGATATAACCACCACTGCGACGTCTACTGCCTCAACCATACCAGGGCTGTGTAGGATTTCCGATCAGACCGTACGCAACCGTCTACGAGATGCAGGAATCCGACCTCGACGTCCAGTCAGAGGCGTCATCCTCACCCAGCAACATCTTCAAGCACGGCTGCAGTGGACTCGGGCACATCGGGTATGACCTCATCGACGATGAAGATCATGTTTGGTTCAGCGATGAATCACGTTTCCTGCTTTGTAGGCAGAATGGAAGGACCCGTGTTTACCGTCGTCGAGGTGAACGTTGTGCAACAAACTGTGTGCAGGATGTTGACAGATTTAGTGGTGGCAGCGTCATGATGTGGGCTGCCATCGCCTACAATGTCAGATCAGACCTTTTGCACATTCGAGGGAATCTTACGGCTCAACGATACGTCGAAGAGATTCTTAGGCCCCATGTGCAACCCATCATGGTGAACGTCAACGACGTTTTTCAACATGACAACGCCCGTCCTCACACAGCCCGACTCACCACTGTCTTGTTGAGACACCACAACATCAACGTTCTTCTCTGGCCCTCCAGATCACCAGATTTAAACCCCATCGAACATCTTTGGGACGACTTGGACCGACGTCTGCGACGGCGACAACCTCAACCGCAGACTCTACCTCAGCTTGCAGCAGCTTTGCAGGCTGAGTGGACAGCCATTCCACAGGATGTGATTCGTCATCTCATCGCTTCCATGGGCAGGAGATGCCAAGCAGTTATTGATGCTCATGGGGGGCATACTCATTATTGGCGTTGAGAGACGTTAAACTTCAACTAGTGAGCGTGGATTTCGCCTTTGCAGACTTTGGATGTTCAGCAGTGAATGTGCAAAGTTTCACACATGTCATACAGAACTACCCGGAATAAACTTGTTAACAATTTGTCTCATATTTTGCCTTTTGAGTTTTTTTTGAAGAGTATATATAAACACGTCATTAACTAAACTAATTTTATCTGCAGTTAAAGGGTAAAAATGAATTTTTAAGTAAAATGTTCAATTGAAGAAAATTTTCAGAAGCAAAGCTGACAATAAATTTAAGATATTACTTGTAGGTTTTTATCTAAATAGATTCTATTATTAGTTTTAAGTATCAAATTGAAATCATTGACAACTTTAAAAAGAGGAAAATCGTTGTTTTATAAATAAAACAGCAAGACTGGTGGATATAATTAAACAGATACTGGTAGTCTGTTCTATAAGAAAGGGTTCAGCCTCACAGACTTCCTTTTCTTGAGATTGATTTTCAAGAAGGCCCGGCATGGCCAAGCGTGTTAAGGCGTGCGACTCGTAATCTTAGGGTCGCGGGTTCGCTTCCCGGTTGCGCCAAACATGCTTGCCTTTTCAGCCGTGGGGGGAGTTATAATGTGTCGGTCAATCCCAGTATTCGTTGGTAAAAGAGTAGCCCAAGAGTTGGCGGTGTGTGATGTTGACTAGCTGCCTTTTCTCTAGTCTTACACTGCTAAATTAGGGACGGCTAGCACAGAACGCCCTCGAGTAGCTTTGTGCGAAATTACAAAACAATTTTCAAGAAACGAAACCCGTTAACCAATAAAACTCGATCGTCTAGTAGAAAACTAAAATAAGAGAAATATACTGAAATTTATTATTTAAACTCACGTTCTTTGTTCAGTGTTACTTTTCATTTTTGTTCTCCAACAGCACTGGTCAGCTGTTACTTCCAGTCATAGACACAATTGTCGTCTACTAAATAGAACAAAAAACAAAGCATCCACAACAAAGTAAAGCTAACGATATGCTAAACTACATGATGTCACCATAACTGTGTAATAGATAAAAATAAAGTAGAAATTCCATGACATACGCTTGAAAGTTTAAAACAACAATACATTGTACGAACGAAATATAACACTTTCTAGCTCATTAGTCACTTCTTATGTTATCTTCACATCCACTGGCCGTGTCAATGGTGGTACTGACGCAACACCAGGAGTTAATTGTTCCAGAGTTTATGGCACTGATACTAACAAAGGTTGCAGAAGGCCCTAGTGTTCTTAGAGGCATCTGGGACTAATTGTCTCCGACATCTTAATTAACCTTCAGAAGAAAAAGTTACAGGTACCCTCAAGTATCGGAGGCTTCTATGTTGCCGGGACCCTAAGGTTACGTGTCCAGTGTGCGAAATTAAAAAACAAATATTTCTTTCCAAGCGTTTTCGCAGCTTCTTCCAAATTTCATTTTTCTTCGTAAACCTTCAACAATAATTGTTATATTCGAATCTCAATAATTCAATTAAACTCCAAAATCATGCGCCCTACAATCCCTAATTACGATTGGGTTGAAGAGAAACGTTTCTGACCGTCCACGGTTATATTTCATTTCCCAAAGCAATCGTGCGTTGTTTTTGTTCTTGTCTCCATATGTTTAATTTATTTGTTTTTAAAACACACAATAAACAATGTTACCCATAACTTCAACCATTTCCATTAAAATCTTTCCTTTGGAATGTTTCATTTATGTTTCAGTCCAACAAGAATACAGGAACAATTGTATTATACTGCACGCACGCCACTAACAAGATTCTAGACATTAAAAGTATACGTCAAGTATACAATACAATAAAAACAGTTGATAAAGCTACAAACAATAAATTTTCTTCTAGGTTCTTACAGTTAAGTAATTTCTTTAAATTATTTTAAGCATAATTTTACTTTGCTGTGAGAAGAACTTACATGTCTTTACATTTGTAAAGGCTTTTTCTCTCACAACGTAGTAAACTTGCATCCCTATTGATCGTTACACGTACATTGTCTACTACAAGTGTACAGATTTTTTTTTTTTTAAACGGAAAAGTAAAATATTATATTTTATCATGTGTAATTTGTAGATCTGACTGATATTGTTTGGCAGTACTGTACTTTCTTGGGTAAATATTAAAAAAAAAGTTATGCATTTGATGAATATCGTGACCACATATCCAAATAATACTGTCACAGGTTTATGTTGTAATTTCGTTTCGGTTTTTAAGTATTACAAAGAAAATCAAACTTTCCAAAATTATGTGCACCTTACAAGTTCTAAACGTACACACGGGACTAACCGTGCAAGGTTCGACAGTTATTCTTAGATAATCACCTGTCAAAAACAATACATCACACTGTTATAACTTTTTTTACTTTGTTTTCTGGGCCAAATCTGTCATTGAGCAGTTTTAGATTTCAAAAACCTGACCAGCACCGAAAAGAAAACCTCATAGTAGTTATTAATTAGATTCAGCCAACATTTATTGAAATCTATAGTTACTAATTGATAGATGTTACTCGGGTAAAACAAACCTAGCGTTTTACTTGTTTATATAAACAAGACAATCAGACTCACTTCCCACACAGAAATGCCAATAGTTGGGATGATTTATATTATTTACATACAGTAGACAGAAACTATATCTTAAAATATCAAATGATATATTGTTTTCTAGGTTATCCTCTAATTAGAAATTGTAAGCCAAGGATGGAGTTTAATTTAAAATGTAGAAACTGCCAAGTCGGACCGCGACAGTAGTAGTAATCTTCAGTATGGTATATTCCTAAATCTTGATGACGAGAAACCCCGTTGGAATAAAAATGCATCTCGGATCCGCTGGTGTGGGTATTAAACGCTTATAGATAAGTAATAAACAACAAATAAAACTCATCAATTAAAGGCTTAATATATTTCAGCCCTTCTAACGCTACATTTAAAATATTGGTAAAAAGAACATCTATTTTGCTTTGGAATCATTTGGGTCTCAATACATAAAAGGTTAAGATATACTCCAATTGTTAAAGTAGGAACGTAAAACACCTAATCATTTAAAGAAATCTATATATTACAATAACAGGAAAGTCCAGGCGACTAAAATGAAGATTTATTTTTCCCAGCTGCTCCAAACATCGGCAACTTTAGAACACATTAAGTTATTAGATGTTCTCAACAAGTGTTTAAAAAAGTAGTTTATAGTATTACCAAAGGTGTTATTTTGAAGCCTTTTCCGTCTTTTAAGCCTACTTAAGTTTTAAAGTACGACACTGCAGATGTTCTAGCATTATTGACGGTTTCTTATTATTCGATGTAGCGACCTTCCTCTACATATTTTTTAGTAACATTATTTTATAAATGTTACGTTTCTTCGTAAGATTTTATCATCACCACTTTGTCAGAAACCACGTTATCACCACTTTGTCAGAAACCACGTTATCACCACTTTGTCAGAAACCACGTTATCACCACTTTGTCAGAAACCACGTTATCACCACTTTGTCAGAAACCACGTTATCACCACTTTGTCAGAAACCACGTTATCACCACTTTGTCAGAAACCACGTTATCACCACTTTGTCAGAAACCACGTTATCACCACTTTGTCAGAAACCACGTTATCACCACTTTGTCAGAAACCACGTTATCACCACTTTGTCAGAAACCACGTTATCACCACTTTGTCAGAAACCACGTTATCACCACTTTGTCAGAAACCACGTTATCACCACTTTGTCAGAAACCACGTTATCACCACTTTGTCAGAAACCACGTTATCACCACTTTGTCAGAAACCACGTTATCACCACTTTGTCAGAAACCACGTTATCACCACTTTGTCAGAAACCACGTTATCACCACTTTGTCAGAAACCACGTTATCACCACTTTGTCAGAAACCACGTTATCACCACTTTGTCAGAAACCACGTTATCACCACTTTGTCAGAAACCACGTTATCACCACTTTGTCAGAAACCACGTTATCACCACTTTGTCAGAAACCACGTTATCACCACTTTGTCAGAAACCACGTTATCACCACTTTGTCAGAAACCACGTTATCACCACTTTGTCAGAAACCACGTTATCACCACTTTGTCAGAAACCACGTTATCACCACTTTGTCAGAAACCACGTTATCACCACTTTGTCAGAAACCACGTTATCACCACTTTGTCAGAAACCACGTTATCACCACTTTGTCAGAAACCACGTTATCACCACTTTGTCAGAAACCACGTTATCACCACTTTGTCAGAAACCACGTTATCACCACTTTGTCAGAAACCACGTTATCACCACTTTGTCAGAAACCACGTTATCACCACTTTGTCAGAAACCACGTTATCACCACTTTGTCAGAAACCACGTTATCACCACTTTGTCAGAAACCACGTTATCACCACTTTGTCAGAAACCACGTTATCACCACTTTGTCAGAAACCACGTGTAGAAAAAAAAGGTACCACATTCTGACAGATATTTGCATCAGAGATGTTTAGTATAAGTTATTGTTTGTGGAAGGATTAATGGTTCAACAGATGAAACCTATTAATTAACGAACAGGTAATAGTCGTTACGTAGTATTATGTGAATTATACGTTTAAAATTCTCCCGTCCATCAAGCAGGTCGTCTTATGCATTATTTTACATAAAGTGCAATTTCCATCCATTTGAAATTCTTCTCGGCTTTATGTATATTTAATAGTAATTATTTTAAAGGGTTGTACTGGTATCAACCGAGTAACTTACGAAAGTGCTTCGAAAGTATTAACGCGTTATTGAATGTTTGCGATATAAAACAATGAAAGCCAAAGTTCTAGAAAAAGAGCAAGTCTGCACCTGTTATATTCAAAACAATTGGCGATAAGCAGCTACGTCAATTAAACGTATTATTGCAAATATCATAAATTCTCGATTCACCTTAAAAAACAGTTATTTAACGAGTTTACAATATAGTTGCAACGGAAGAGGGTTCGTTCAAATATAAAATATCATCTCGGCTTCAGTAGCAGACTTGAGGAAAGAGAATGAAGTGTTTGTAAAAATAGTTTATTTGAAACACGTGTAACAATGTTAAAATAAACAGACTAATACTGGAAACAATTTAAGAAACAAATAAACGAATAATCTAGTAAAGGAATTAAACAAGAACTAGCCCAATGGACAGAAGAAACTTCATTCTTTCTTACTGCACGTGCAGGACGTACAACTGCAGGGTTCTCCTTCTGTAAAGGAAGGAAGATAAGATGTTATTTTAAAGGATTATTTACACAAATCATAAGTCACTCTTATATAATTTTTCAATACTAATTAATAAGAGTTTACATACCTGTACACTTGCACAGACTTTTCTCAGTGTCGCCTTTTCTCATGCACGAAGTACACTTACATCCGTCTTTTTGGCCACACGTGCATTTGTCGCTACAGGTGCACGTAGGATCTTAAAAGACCGGTATGGTATAGAGTTAGTTGTTAAATATATACATAATAATGTGAATGAATTAAAAAGAGCAAAAGACGTCAGGATGGTATTGTACATTTGATATCGTAAATTAAAAGTACATTTATTTACGGTAAGAGTCCAGGGAATGTTATCACATTGTTTAGGGACATAAAAGAGGTATATTTGCATCGCCATATGAATGCATAGTTTTTTATAAGCCTGATTATTGGTTGTGCATTTGGAGTTTTGTTTAACAAAGTTTTTGAAGTTACCGGTTTTATAGAATTGTAACAATATATCCTATATTACAACACGCAGCAAGAATTATTAAGGTAAGTAGTTACTAAAACAGCATGTTATTTTATAACATTCCCCAGTTAATATTTTAAGCGCGTGTCTTCGGGTATTAAGGAAATCTTACATACCTTTACACTTACAACTTCGATCAGTTTCATCTTTTTTGTTGCACGTGGTGCACTTACACCCTTCTTCCTTCCCACACGTGCACTCGTGAGTGCATGTGCACAGTGGATCTTCAAAGAAGAGAAAGTACGGGTTTTATTGTTATTACGCTGATTTACAACAGTAATATACGTATAACTACTGATGCAACATCCGTTCAGTAAACAAGTAGGAATAGTGTATAGAAAGAAATAAAATTCACAATACAATCAATTACACATTATTATTACATAAAGTTTTCTCAATCATACAAAACGAAGTAGTTCAACGAATTAACGTTTCATAACAAAAAACACTTTTCCCCATTAGAGACAATATGTAAATCATTCGTAGAGAAACAGCTGATATAACTCATTGTTCCAGATCAATTATAGTGACGTTGAAAAGGTGAACAGTATACTTAAAATAGAGATACATTCTGAAGAGTTGTCACCTTTACAATACATAAAAACCAATTCGTTATTAAATAAAAAGTCATGTGAACGGAAAGATTTAATTAAATTTACGACTAAATAAACATGTAGATCATCTGAATCGCGAAATATTAAACAACAAACGGCCCAAACCAACACCTCACGACAAAATGCGATGCTAACGTACCCAAAGTCAAGATGCGTAGAATTATTAGTTGCAATTAAACAACCACAAATGCATATTCATCTTAAATAGAATATAATTTTGCCAAAATCCTCTTATCTTTTATCCTATGATATTACTTTGAACATAAACTTTGTGTTTATTTCTCGTATAATACAAATCCCACCACTTACCTCCACATTTGCATACTGAAGCGGACATCTTGTTTCAATTCTACTAAAGTCAAACACTATTTACCTAAAACTACACACGCGGATGAACGTTTTATATTGACAAAGTGCAAGAGTCGTGTGCAAAATAACCTACAACGAACCATATGTTATTTATAGCCAATCATGATGAGTAAACATGTTTCAAATAGTACAAAGAATAATATAACAAAATGTTTATCATAACTGTTTTGAACTTCAAGAAAAAAAGTGTTTACTCTCATGTCTACTATTTGTTATTAAAACACACGTAACTTCAGATCTTAGGTGTATCAGTTTCTCATGTATTTCCAGCTTCTATTGTTAAACGTAACTAAAAATAGTAATACCTCCTGTCCACCCTATCAGAGGCAAGTTTGATGGTTTAAAACGCTGAAAGTCGGCTTCAATATAAACAAACCAAAACAACATTGTAATAAATGAGGCAAAGAAAACTAATACACAAAAGTAAAATGGTGAAACTTACTACGTAAGTTTCAAGTGACATTAACACAGTGTTATAAATTATAACTCACATCAGATTTATAAATTAGTTTAATAAGAATAATCCAGTTACTAAGGGCTCAATGAACTGGTTACATCAAGATGGTCCATTGTGACATACTAGCTTCATTGTTAATAATATAAGGAATTGATACAGAATGCTGGTTTATATTTAATGGTAAATAGTTTATTAAAATCATTATTTAAGTTCTATCTCCAACCAGAAAATTATTGTAAATTTGAAATGCCTACACTATCAGCTGTATTAAATACTGATGGACTTGTTATTGCAAACTTTTAATATCAAAACGTCTCCTCAGCTCGACCACTCCCTCCCACTTTCCAGTTTATCACCAAAAAGTGTGAAATCTTTAAAATTGTTCTCAGTTCTGTTTATAAAAGAGAGCTACCATATTTTCTTCTCTCTTATTGAAATTCGGTGTTTTGTTCTTTGCCATTTCTGTAAAAAAATTGCTTGTGTTATTTCTGATGTAGTTCGAACAAGAGGAATCAAAAGCTTTTGTGTCTATATATGGACATAGTTTCACCAGACCACCCGATGTTGTTTATTTGACCACAGTTGTAAAACTGATGTATTTAGGGAGGATTTGCACCTTTTAAGTTTGTTGGTTCTGTGTCTTTGACAAATGTCACTACTAAACCCATGCCCATACATATTTTACGTGGTAATGAGACAGCTAAACCATGTTTGAAGGTATGCTGCCTTTAAATTCGAGTTCTGCTACTGACGAGCCTGTTATTTATCAGAGTATTAAAGGTAGATTTGTTAATTTTCCTCTTTATAACATTTGTTTAACATCACACCTATTTTCCGGACCAATTGTACTTGGAGTAAAACCTACTCTGCCAACTAAGGGTGTATCATAATTGCTGGGAAACGAGTTGGCTGGAGGGAAGATGTTGATAAACCCAAGATGGTTAGCAAGTTGACCTCTCTTTTGTCTAAGGATGATGTTATTGTTGAAGGGAATTCAAAGTAATTAATTTTCACTAATCGAACATAAAAATGAATCTCAAAATAACAAAAACTAGTTTCGCAGGTGAATATTTGTTGACATTCCCTTGGATTTCAGAACTGCTTTTATGTTTTCAATGAGTGATTGACTGACATCCTTCTTTGAATAATATAAAAATACATTCCTCCATGTTTTACTTGAAATCTTTCATTAATCTGTTTAACTCATATTTGTCAGATATCTTTTACTGACTCTACAATTGCAGAGAAACTTGTTTGATCATTTTGTAGGCTAATTGTAATAAGATGATCTAAAAACTGCAGCAAGTGCGCAACACTTTCTATTGCAAAATGTAACTAAAATCATGAAAAGCTCAGCTATTTACAAAAGTCAGAGTTAAAATTAGGATTCGAAATCATATTTTAACAGATCTCGTAGAGTGCGTTCGAAAAACATATAGTTTTATATATTTTTATGTTATCTAATAAAAGATGTAACAAATTAACAACATTTTCATGGGAGGTACAATATTTTTTGCTCATTCCCTGTATGTTTAACTATTGTTCTCTTTTGATATTATGGTAAAAGTTTGTTGGTTCATATAGTAATTTATACGTATTTATGTTTGACATTTTTTTTCATTCTGTTAAAAACGATTACGTTGGTTATCTACAAATTGTGGGTGAAGGACGTAATGTTAAACGCAATGAAACTAATCCTTTTGAAATCTACATCAGTTAATTTTAATAATTACATTTTTTTGATCATTTAAATCTTTTGTAGAACAAAATTTGAATGTGTAATACGTCTAAAATCATTGAACCAAATACTTGACGTATAGATGAATCATGATACATCTTATTCTGAAACTAACATTAATAAACTTAGTGATTCTTCAAAGTGTCTACAGTTTGAGACTGGTAATGAAATTTAACTTTCAAATTTCAAAAATCTAAATGTTGGAAAGTTTGTATTGAAAAAAATAATTTGTAACAGTTTCTAATGTTCATAATAGGAAAGACCTTGCTACAAAATTGCTATAAGAACAACACATTTATTCCAGTTTGTTGGATTTTTGTTTTATCTACCAATACTAAGAGATAAACTACATGTATGAATTTCAATGTTTAGAATGACGGCAAATATTTAAGATCTCAGAGTGAACTGTAAGAGGTTTATTAATAAATGCACCAACCAGACTGTCTCCATGTGTTTTGAATTATTTATTTTCAAACACAAATTAAACGATCTTGTAAAAAAGATTTTGAAACCACATTTCCAGTAAAATATTTATTTTTGATATGTATTAGTGACATTTCAGTCCAACGATAATAGAAGAACCGTATTCTTTTATACTACAGATGTACCTCCCCGAGATTTTAGTCCTAAAAAATACACGTTGTTCGGTAACAAACAACTGATAAAGCTACAGACTTTAAATTCCTCTCCTCATTGGTACAACGGTATGTCTTCGGACGTGCACCGTCAGAAACCCGTTTCGATACTTTTGGTGGGCAGAGTACGGACAGCCCACTGTACGTTTTATTTAATTTCAAACAATCAGTCAGACATTAAATTTCCTTGCATGTTTTTGTAGTTAAGTCATTTTTGTTTTAATTATTGTAAGCATAACTTTGACCTGCTTTACATTTACACTGACTTTTGTCACCTTGGGCTTTTTTCTTGCATGCATCTTAATTCTTACACTTCACATTACAGGAAACTCTGATCACTATAAGTTATAGTTTCAATTTTCCTGCCTTAATAAAAGTTCGAGGTGTACGTAAGTCACAATATGTGCAGTGTTTTTAAATTTTACTTTGATAATCACCTGTGAAAAACGCAAACCACACAGTACAAGCCAAGACTTCTCAAGTCAAGATTTCAGCAAGAACTAATGAACGTGTTAATACTGCTGAGAAGTCTAAGGATGTCCTTGTCCTTGGATCAAAGTATTATTGTTGTAGTGATTTTTACTATAAATATTAAGTGAGTGGTAGGTTCTTTTAGGAATCCGTTGTATTGTTAATGTTTTCACAATGTTATGTGTGTAATTGAAATAGGCAGAGGGGATCTGGAGATATGAATCATTTGGGGATATTTTGTAAACCATGAAGAAGTTGTACAAATTGCAAATGGAAGAAAGTTCCTATAAGAAGGCGATAAAAGAAGTCCAAGAATTAACCGCTAACGGTGACTGTGAATGTCTGATCCCAGTACGCTGGACATTGCATAACAATGAAGTATTTTCCTACTCCTTCCCACTGGAACCTCACACCATTTGTATAGCAACCAGATTGTAGGCTAAAGACAAAGCCACTTGGAGTTTGGCATGAGGTGTCTTCTTTGTCTGATACAGACAACAGTGGCAGTGTGTCTATAACCAGCTGGTTTAATTAAATATGGATATGCTGGAGGGAAATCGTAAAATCCTTGAGTTTGGTGGGCAAAGATTCTATGTGTGAAAATAATTGGAAATAGATATTACTACCCTAAATCCAACAACTGCCCAGCACCCAGTTCAGTAACTAAGTATTTACTTATACACCTGGCAATCGCAGCACTTATATCCTTGTTACTGTTTCTATATCTTTTGGTAAAGCAAAGGCCCCAGACTTAAGTCATTGTTCCTAACACATTCCTGTTATATACCGTCACCCACGACAGTAACTAGAATGCAACATTGAAGCCTCAGATACTTCAGGATGTCAGGATGCCCAGAATTTCTCTATTGAAAGGTCATAATGTTGTCATAGAGAATAAGTAACAGATTTGCTAGTTTTAAATGAATCCTGTGAACAGCCTAACACCAATTCTTTTTGAACCAAGCTTTCAGCAATGGGAAATGAAGTTCCTGATGCCTCAAATAACACTAGGGCCGTCTACCACCTTGGAAGGTCAGTATTAGCTCTATAAACACTAGAACAACTATGTGCTGTTGTTGCGTCAGTACCATAATTGACATTGCAAGTGGATGTGAAGATTATATATTTAATAAGCGACTGATAAGCAAGAAAGTGACATCTTACGCTGGTGCAATGTATTTTCAAAAAAATATTCTGGAGTTTAATTTTAAGAAAATTACACGTAAGTTAATTTTAAAGAATTATCATAAGGTTACTTTTTATAGGAGATTAATTGTAAAAACATTTACATTGTGGTTAAGGTTTAAGAAAATTACTGGGAACTTAATTTTTAAGATAATTATCTGAAATTTAATTTTTATATAAGTTGAATTTTAAGAAATGTACTCTGGTGTTAACTTTAAAAAAATATATGGAAGTTGAATGTAAGGAAAATTCAACAAAAGTTAATTTTTTAATAAAATTTTTGGAGGTTAATTTTATAGACAATTAGCCAGAATTTAACTTTTCTCTGACGTTAAATTTCAAGAAAGTTATTTGGATGTTCTTTAATTACCCGGAAGTTATTTTTTGAGATAATAAGCTAGAATTTAATTTTTCTCTGACGTTAAATTTCAAGAAAATTACCTGGATGTTTTTTAATTACCCGGAATTTACTTTAAAGAAAATTATCCAGAATTTAAATTTAAAAAAATAACGAAATTAATTTTAAGAAAATTATCTGTAAGTTATTTTGTAAGAAAATTAAATGACAGTTAATGTTTACGAAAATTACCAAAAATTACTTCTAGGAAGTTAATTTTTAAGATAATTACACTGTGCAACACTAAAAAAAGTACAAACGCAAACGCAAACTAACGTGGCAGGGTTTAGTTTAGAGAGAGAGAAATCAGAAGAGTTCTCTCTCCAACTGAGGTGTTCAGGAGCTTTGTAGTTCCTCTTCGTCCTTTTACATGAGAAATTTTTAAAATATCCGTGGAATTTTTACTTTGTTTTTTAATATTTCAAAAATGGAGTGGGGTATTTGTGAGTGAGAGGAAGGACGGGAGAACTGGACGAGAGCAGCGAAAGTGAAGTGAGCCAGACCTTGGCTCGAGGACGGAGTACACTGGCGGCTGGCGAATTGATTTTTAAAATTTACTATGATTGATTAGATACCCTGTACAAGAGATCTGTGGCCATTTTTATATGCAAAATGATATGGGAAATCCATTTCTGGTCTTCTTTTTGTTGAATTAGGCATGGTTTTTTGCAAAATTGTCACTGTATACCCTTTTTGTCATAATTATTAAATAAAATTCTCTACCGCATTGTAAAATGGTTTTCAACCCAGGGCTATAGACCAATCTTAGTAACACCTACAATGTGATATGATAAATAGCACAGTACAGTTTGAAATAATATTTTCTGGTATATTATTGTGTGCTTAATTGAGTTTATCACTTAATACTTTATACTTCAAAGCTTGTGTTTAATGTTATTTATTTTTTTCTTTCAGATCTTATTTGTTTTCAACAATGAGTGCAAGACAGTGCAAAAATGACCCAAACAAATTCTGTTACATATGTGGGAAATTAACTTTTGCTGAAGAAAAGCGCAGTATTACACGCCATATCAAGAAAATGTACAAGGCGTACTTCGTTCGTGACTTAGGAGACCAGGACAAGTCATGGGCTCCTCATGTGTGTTGCCTTACATGTGTGAAGACACTGAGTGCCTGGTATGCAGGAAAAAATGTTCACATGAAGTTTGGTGTGCCAATGATTTGGCGTGAGTAGAAAGATCACTCTAATGATTGCTATTTCTGTCAGCAAGACTTTACAGGCTGTACTACAGCAAAAAAAAAGAAACACATTGTTTACCCAAATTTGCAATCAGCGATGCGCCCAGTAGAGCACTCAGAAAATTTACCTGTGCTCAAACCTCCAGATCAAGAAATGTAGAGTTCCAGCAGTGCAGATGAACATTCTAGTGGTGAATATGTGGAGTTCAATCATGCAGAAAGCGAGAATAAACTAATACTATTTTCTCAAGAGGCTCTAAATGACTTGTGCAGGGATCTCTACTTAACCAAAGACAAAAGTGAGTTTCTGGCATCAAGGCTTCAAGAACGTAATCTTCTTGAGAAAGGAGTGATGATAACACTGTACAGGAAACGTATAGAGGATCTGCTTGCATTATAAACCATGAAGGATGACTTATGCTTTTGTAATGTCATCACTGAACTTTTTGAGGAACTGGAAATACCATATGATAACACCAACTGGCGACTTTGCATAGATGCATCCAAGGACAGCATCAAAGCTGTTCTGCTACACAATGGTAACACTCTGCCTTCTGTTTCCATAGCTTATAGCACAACCATGAAAGAATCATATGAAAATCTGAAAGCAATTCTAACAAGCATACAGTATGATGACCATAACTGGCATATTTGTGCAGATTTCAAGGTTGTGGCCATGCTTACTGGCCTTCAGCTTGGCTATACTAAATTTTGCTGCTTCCTGTGCTTATGGAACTCCAGAGAAAGAACTGAACAGTATGTATGCAAGGACTGGCCGATCCGAGATGAAATTGAGCAAGGAAAACACAACATCATGCACAAACCACTTGTGAAAAGTGATAGAATTCTTTTACCACCTTTGCATATTAAACTTGGTTTCTTTAAGCAATTTTGTGAAAGCCTTGGACAAGGAATCCTCCACATTTGCATATCTTGCAGAGAAGTTCCCTTCCCTGAGTCAAACTAAAATTAAAGAAGGTATCTTCATAGGTCCGCAAATTCGAAAAATTGTACTTGATGAAACCTTCATCACACATCTCAAGAGAAAAGAGAAGCTTGCCTTTGAGTCATTCAACAAAGTTTGTGATAACTTCCTGGGGAACCATCGTTCAGAAGTCTATGTGCAAGTTGTGAATGATATGCTGAGTCATTATCATAATATTGGATGTAACATGTACCTAAAAGTTCATTTGCTCCACTCTCATTTGGATTTTTTTTGCGGAAACTCTTGGTGATGTGAGTGATGAACATGGCGAGAGATTTCATCAGGATATTTCAGTGATGGAGCGACGATTTAAAGGAAAATGGAACCCTGGCATGTTGGCAGACTACTGCTGGGGTATAAAAAAAGAAGATCACACTCCACACAAGAGGCTTAGAAGAACAAAAGTTGTTTAAACTGACAGGTGTGTGTTTTTAATTCATAACCAATAAAAGTTTTGTAATACCAACTAAATTTTTGTTTTGTTTTTTGTAACTTTCAGTATTTGCAATGTTGTGTTCAATACGCGATATTTTGCAGTATATTATAAGACATATGGTTCATGGTACAGGAAAACGGTGCCTAATCTGGAGAAATAAAGGTCAGATTCAGAATCAGGACAATGTTTTGACCCAGAAACAAGTCTTACTTAACTTGTACTTTTTTGAATCTGAAATTTGATGCACAGTGTTATTTAGAGGTTACTTTTAAATTAAACTATTTGGAGGTAATTTTTATGAGGCTAAAGTTAAAAAAAATTACCAGCGTATAATTTTAAAAAAAATTCTGGAGTTTAATTTTAAAGATTTCCTAGAAGTTAATTTTTATAAAATTATCTGGAGGTTACTTTTTATAGGAGGTTAACTCTAATTGTTTTTTAATTTCGCACAAAGCTACTCGAGGGCTATCTGCGCTAGCCATCCCTAATCTAGCAGTGTAAGACTAGAGAGAAAACAGCTAGTCATCACCACCCACCGCCAACTCTATGGCTACTCTTTTACCAACGAATAGTGGGATTGACTGTCACATTATACGGCTGGGAGGACGAGCATGTTTCGCGCGACTCGAGTGCGAACCCGCGACCCTCAGATTATGAGTCGCACGCCTTACGCGCTTGGCCATGCCAGGCCTAAAATAATTTGAAATTTAATTTTTGTAAGTATCTTGAGATTAAATTTATATTTAATTTGTAAAGAAAATTATCAGGAGGTTAATATTTAAAAAAATAACCTAGACATCAGTTTTTTGGACAACTATCAAGGGATTTTTTTAAATAAAATGTTTCAGAGGTTAATTGTTAACAAAAACTCTCAGTAGGATAACTTTTAAGAAAACTTACTGGAGGTTAAGTATAAAGAATAGGCCTGGCATGGCCAGGTGGATTAAAACGTTCGACACGTAATCTGAGGGTTGTGGATTGGAATCCCCTTTACACCAAACATGCTCGTCCTTTCAGCCGTGTGGGCGTTATAATGTGACGGTAAATCCTTTTCTTCGTTGGTAAAAGAATGGCTTAAAAGATGGCGGTGGGTGGTGATGACTAACTGCCTTCCCTCTAGTCTTACACTGCTAAATTTAGGACGGCTAGCGCAGATAGCCGTCTAGTAGCTCTGGGTGAAATTTTAAAAAAATTATTGAGAAAATTATCTCAAGTTAATTTTGAAATAAATATGTTAAGGTTAACTTTTAGATAAGTTTAATTGAAAAAAAATATCTGGATGTAAAAGTTAAAAAAAAAATTACTCGGTAGTTATATTATGAAGTGAATAATTTTTAAGAAAAATTACCCTGAAGTTATTTTTCAAGAAAAATTAAATGGCGGTTAATTTATAAAAAAAGTACCTTGAGGTTAATATTTGTATGAAATTAATTTTAAGAAAATTGGAATGCACACTGATAAACGCTCAGGATGAAACACCCTATAAGGCGATAGATTTTCCTTCCCCATATTCGTTTATATCCGGTCTTCCTGTTTAACATTAAATATTCAAGGGATGCGTACTCATGAGGAGAATTTTCCCCTGACAGTCTTTTGGTTCTGCTAATGGGGTGGGGTTTTTCTTCAACCCCAACTTCCTAGAAGGTATCTGCAAATCAGGGGCGTAAGGTATGACTTATTTACGTCTATGTACCTGTTTAAGGGAAGGAACTGCAGATGTTCTTTTCCTCCTTGGACAGGCTCTTGATTATACAGGCTGATATTATCCTAGTTGTTGATTTCAATGGTGTGGTGGATTTTCACCTACATAAGACAGGAGAGAATCCCTTTTTGAATATCAGACTTTAATTTTATGTTTCTGTTGTCACTTGGATTGGTCATGTTGTATTAAGCTGCCTTGATTGTATTTATGTAACAACCAATCTGAAGCAGTATTGAGCCAGGGCTGCTATCTATCAGGTTGGCAATGCTTTCAATAATGTCTCAGACCATCAAGACTTTGTAACCACATTCCATGACTTTACCACTGTTTCTAGGGGTTTTGGAGTGTGGAGACACAATATTTACCTGCTCATTGATGAAGAGGTGGAGGCACAATTGATTGCTCTTCCTTGAAAACATATGCTGCGCTGATAACATGAATGAGATTTGGTAGGTGGGATTTAAGAAAGCCTGAACCTCTTTGATGTAATATGCAACCATTCGGTATTCTAGAACCAACCATCTTGCATACGTTGCAAGCAAGAGACCTTGACAGCTGATTTTTGGGGCAGAACAATGGATCAATGGATGTTTTCGGACACTGAGAGAATGCAAGATAATTTATGCTTAGAATACGCTAAAAAAACTTTGATACTTCTACGTGATCTGTTTCATTACATGAGACGTAGAAATATCCCGGTAATTTTTATTTCGCTTGATAAGAGTAAGGTCTTTGATCGAGTCCACCAAGTATCCATTCAGTAAAAGCCTGCTAGAAGATGAGGGATAGAAGAATGTTAAATAATGGACAAAAGCTGGAGAAAAATACATACTTCTTCCAAAATTACCACAAGACATTATTAGGTTCAGCACTGTATATTGTTAGAAATAATCCCGAGGCAGTTCAGCTAAGCTTAACTAGGCCACGACTAAAGCTCTGTGGTTCGGCAAGTGGACGTTATCTGCAGTCATCCCATTTGGTTTGCCATAGACTTCCTCTCTAGTCAAGTGGTTTGGGATTCATTTCTTTGTGAATTCCGATGCTTTCTGGGAGGAGATTATGCAAAGTGGTTATGGTAACAATGCACTCCAACAATGGTTATGTCATGTTGCTAAGTGCAACACAACTGTTGTTGTTATACAAAAGTATAACCTAATATTGTTATAATGAGCTGAAAGTAAAATTAAATATATAATGAACAAATATTCTTCTTGATTTCTTAAATTATACTTTTATCATGGCCAGCATTCTAGCCATACTATCTTGCAAAACCACACCCAATATTTTTGTTAAGGTAACCAAATTCCTTGTCATCTCATCAGTGACGCTCATGAATGGATTATCGAGATTTTCACTGTCCCTATCTGCCATCTAGCGAAACTACAGCCATGGGATCGGGCTTGGAGAAATACGTACAGATGCTATATGGATTATCATATAATAAAACAAATAAGAAATTAAAGAAAGTTTTCACTCCACAATAAGAACTATCATACCAGAAATTTTCAGTTTTCCCAAAGTCTAGTGTTTTGAAATTGTGTCTTACATAATGTAACTAAGTGTGGGCATCAACAAACGTCACTGAATTGAAAAAGATTGACAGTGAAACCTTATGTACATTTTAAATATCATTTATATAAATCTTAAGTTTTTGTAGAATTTATGAATGAATTTCATCCATTTTAATTCTTTCAAGACGATGTAAACAAGATACTGTCATATAAATAGAGATTAAATGTAAACTGAAACCTAACGCAATTATGATTTTGTTATGATTATGTTATTATACCACACTGTACAAAGGTGTACAGAGAATAGTTCAGTCAAGTAAGAGATGATAACAGTGTATTCTAAGAAATTACTAATAAATAACAAAACTTTGAAAACGGCATTTAAAACACATCAATAAATGAGCACATGCTCCTCATAAGAAGCAGAGAAAAACCAAAATCTTAGGAAGTGCACATTAAATATGGAAATTAAGATTTAACATTAAAAAGATGTAATGAAAGCTTTACCAGAAAACTATTATGGTAGTAGATATATCATGAACTAACATAATAGTGATGCTAATATTCCTGTCATACAATTTTAAAAGAATATTTCTAGATTAGATTACACTAATCCTTAAGCTATCATTATTTTAAGGCTATTGTTGAAGTCAGTTGAAAACAACAATGTTTCTAGGTGGGATATTAATTATCCTCAAGTTCTAATTTTATGGCCATTTTGGATATTATAGAATTCGAAACAGGAACATTTTGAAGCAAGAACATTTCTAGTTTAATGTACACACATTCTAAAGCCATAATAATATTTTTAAAGACTTTTTTTAAGTAGCATGTTTGAAAAGCGAAATATTTCTAGATTAAATTACGTTAATCCTTAAATAAAAATATCATCTGATATAAAATAGTTTATTTCACATTTCCAAGATGTTTAATGCTTTGTTTTTTGCTCTGGTTTCTGAGAATATTATGATAATTATATTTCTTTCCTGTAATTTGTAATTACTCTTTCTTTTTATGAAAACTTGGAATTGATGGTGCCGTAGTTCATTTATCTACCATCTCCATAAACAATCTTGTGTTTTTTATGAAATTTATTTAAGTTATCAGAAAATTAATCATCACTTTTTAAATTGATCTCTTAAAATATTGGTGCATAGAACTAAAACAAATTGTGCCTAATCATTATCTAATCCAACTTACAGAATAAATATTCATTACAACAAAAATAACATTCTGGTAGAAACAAACTGATTGCACTGAAAATTATCGCAAATGTAAAATTTGAAAAATTACAATGTAACTTTGATACAGAGACAATTCATTTTCATATCAAACAACATTTTATGAATATAGGCTCCCAGCTAATGTAAAGGTTCGATACTTTTTTGGTTACGTTCTTGGCAATAATGTTTTAAAATTTATCTTGATGACATACTGATGCAGGATATAATTGTTGCCAGTTTTTCTATTGATCTTCATGACAAAGATTTTGAATTTAAAATCTGACAACCTGCCCTCGATTAACCATCAAGCAAAATAAGCACGTGCTTAGTCCACCAAGGGAAGGGGGCTCCACAGAGTTTTTCCATTTGATATGATAACGTTAACTGAGTGACAATAACTGTAAGCGTAAATAATGTAAAAAGTTTATTTTAAGTACTCCCGAAACGCTACTGTAATCTGGAAAAATGAAGTGAATTATTCCCAATTGAAGGCCGTCGGATACAGGCATGCAGGTAAAGTTTCAGACATATGCCTATTTTGTTGATGTATGGTTTGTAGGCTCATCTACAGTCCCCAGGACAAAATTGAGCTCAAAGTAATGGTTACAACTCATTCTTAAGGTATTTTTTTAAGATAAAGGTACTCAAGCCTCGGCTTGACCTAGTATTGATTCAATGTGCAGTACAGTTTACAATTGTTTATATATAGCGCATGTGTACCAGTACAGAATGATCATTTTGTATATAAGCTACTAAAGGGAGACACTACAAGAGAAGTAGATAACATTCTAACTAAGATACAAGATACAGAATTTGTTTTTATGTTGATCATATGGGATGAGATTTTTCAAAAGTTTCAGAAACCAAGTCGAGTTCTGTAAAATGAGGATGTGAACTTAAAAACTTGCAGATTTGTACGGATCATTTGCTGACCAACTACGCACTTTAATAGATGTTTTTGAACGAATTGAAGCAGTTGCAAAACAAATACTACGAGATGTTGATCACAACATAGTTCAAACTCGCAAACGTGTCAGAAAGGTACTTAATTACGGAGATGCACAAGAAGTAGATCTGAATGTTAGAGATAAATTTCGTATCAACACCTTCTACACAATTGTTGACCTACTAGATACCCAAATCAGAAGAACAGGAGAGGTGTTCAAAGAAATAACAAATAGATTTTTTTTCCCACGTGATGTGCCAAATGATGTCACTTCATCTACTGAAACCGAAAGCTACACTCAGTGTTCCCAAAAGCTAATTGATCCTTACCCAGAGGATGTGGACACTGATCTCCCTGCCAAACTTCAGGAGTTTCACTCACGTGCGCCATAAGTTCAGTGCAACAAAAGCTGTAAACACCAGATTTAGTCATGCTGTCCTTTATAAAATAATTTCAGATGGCAAAATTGAGTGTGAATTTTCAATTGTAGACATTGTATTGTGAACATTTTTAACATTGATGGTCACAAATTGCACAGCTGAGTGTTCATTTTTTCACTTCAAGCATATTAAAAATCCTATAAGAAAAAACACGCTACAAGACAGGCTGAATACCTTGTTTCTGCTAAGTATAGAAGCATATTTGTTACGTCAAATTAGTTTTGAGAACTTGATCAATGACTTTACAATTAACAAATCTAAAAGAAAACTTAAAATTTGAAAAAATATTAAGGTATAAGTAACTAATTTGCTCACACGTTTTAAGTTCAAAGTGTGAATTTGTTAACATCAGAGTGAATTGTTATCTCGCAGTGAAAACAAATAAACGTAAAACTAATTATTTTTAATTAGCATTAATCAAATAAGTGATTTCTCTCGTCATTCTTAAATAAAAGGCCTCAGTCGTCGCTTGATTTTGATCTATGCTCACTCTGTTTAATAAATAAAGTTTTATTTAATACAATGTTGGGGTCTGGCGTGGAAGAAAACTCAAGGGTTATGAATTTTCAAACTTATTTCACTTTCAGCACTTACTTGTGAGTAATATTACTGAGGGGCAGAGGGTGCATCATTGTTGGGCTGTGTTTAGGGCATCGGTTGTCTTTAATCCAGCCCTGCTGATAACGTTTCCATAACAGAGTGTCTTTTGAATTCTTGATATGTCCCTTTAGGTTTTCTGTTCTGTACTGAAGGAGGAATTAAACAAAACTAGTTACAAGTGATTGCTACAAAAATAATAGCGCAGGTGTTGCCAAACTTGCTTAACGTAAGGGACGCATGTGATAAATTTCAGATGTTTGAGAGTCGCAAGACATGAAGAAATATTACACACACGTTTTTATTGTTACATACATTTTGAATAAATATTAAGAAATACATGTAAGTAATAATATTTATTCATGTATGTAGTTTTTGAACTGTTAATGATTATTTGTTTCAACAATCACAAACTATAAATACGTATTCCAAATGTTTCCCAAATCCTGGCTGATTATTATTGAGCGTATTTAGTACGGTAATGAACTACAAAAGTACTGACAACAAATATGCAAATTTGCATTGTATTTTCATTAAATGAGACTGCCAAAAGTAGAAAAAATGGGTAAAAACAGATTTAAAAATATTTAGTGTTGATTTGTAAGGATTGAACGACGCTTCGATTTAACAAACTCCGTTACAGAATACACTGATTTACAGCAGTATGTTGTGCTGAAAATTGAAATAAGTAGTGTACTGGTTTTCTTCAGTTCAGGATATTTTATTTCTTGACCTTATTTCCAGATCTCCACAATTTATGGAGCATCATTAGACCCAGGTCCTCCTGTACTTCTATTAATTTCATTTCTACAGCAGATGATTCTGTAACAAGGGGTTCGAGAATTGGGTAACCATCACTGTACACATCAACCATGAATAGATTTACAAGAAAGGCGAAGCACTGCTTCAGCTTCTGCACGTCCTCGAACGTGTCTAGCAAATTATCAAGCAGTCATTGTAATTTAACTTTGTATTTTTCCAGATTGTGGTCTTTTATTTCAATATCAGGGAAGTGCAATTAATCCTCCATTTTTCCCCCATCATTGCAGGTGCTCCATGTGTTGCAACACTTACATGTTTATCCAGTGGAAAATTAGCATTTGTTAAGGCTCTGTCAAGCGCATGTTTAATGTCAATACCACGTGTTGTTTGTTTTAGTGCCACTATGTCATACGTTTTCTTTCACAATTACATCAGAGGAAACATTACGAACAAATCCCGTTAGTTGTGGATTGTCTGTAGATTCGTCAAGGGCTAAGGTGAATGCAGGGAAATTCTTTAAACCATTTTGCATTTATTTGGCCGGCAACATCAGCATTGATCTGACAGACACGTCTCTCTGAAGTGTGGCGTGAAGCTGGTGTTTGGTGCTATTATTTGCAAAAGTTTTGTTATTTGAATCTAATACTGGAACAACTCCAGCTATATTTTTCTTAAATCCTCAATTTGAATGGAGGCATTTAGCACAAACAATATCCCACGAAATAACGAAACTGGCATCAGTCTTTGTATGAAATTCCTTATTGAATGTTGTGAACAGTGTCTGCTGGCTGTTTAGTGATGATTTTAACATTGTTAACTTGTTTTTCCGTAATTCTGATTTAGGTTGGCCATCAATCTAGCATTAAATTTCGTTTATAGTGGCGTTTACAGTTACTGGCTTTGTAATGACTAAGTAAGACTTTGCAGATAAGACTCAAAGGTTTACCTCTTTCAACGGTGAATGCAAAATCTTCCTCCCAACCCGGTTTAAATTTTCTATTTTCATCTAGATACTTCCGCTTCTCACAATTTGACGATATCATCTTTCTTCATAAACGTTTCATAGATATTTTTAAAATAATTAAAGTGAAAAGTAACAATAAGCTCCAACACTCGCAAACCAAACAAACTCAACAGCGCCCAGTATTACACTAACACTCCACAAATTCACTGCCGTCAACACATACGTCACAATCACGCGATCGCAAACCACGCAAACTAAAACTAACATTGTCAGTAGTAGCTTGTACGGTTACAAATTCTCCAGCACAATTCCTCTGTAATCCTTGGTGATCCGATATTTCCTTTATTCGAAAATCAATCTAGCATTAAAATTATGATTTAAATTCTTAAATATATTTACTCACCATGAACATTAAACTTACATTTTAATTCAGTAGACATATTTCATACACGGTGATGCAAAAAAGCAGCTCAGTCAACATTACGTCAACCAGCCGCATGTGGCTCGCGAGCTGTGGTTCGGCTACTTATGTTGCAGTCTCATTAATTAAACCAGAGTTACGATAAAGCAAGGAATAACCTTATTACAGACGAAACTACAGGTGAGACTATCAACTAGTTTATTTAACTTATGTTTGCGCACATCGAATAATTTAGTGGACAACTTGCTCCATCGATGCTGCTATTTAAGGCAAATATGGTTGGAGGTTCTCTAGATTCTCTTGTGTATTTGATATCTATGGTTTTTAATGTCTAGGTAATAGGGGTGTAGATTCTTGTGGGATGGGGGACACATCCCCCGCTTAATTTTAGATGTGGGTATGGTGCATATCATTAAACCCCACTTACAATTTGGTCTGTTGAATTGTTTTATTGCATCACAGACCTACAAATTGTGTGTTTGTTCTTGTGATTTTCGTGTTCTTACCAATGGAATTACATAATTAGGCCTAGGTGTAGGCTTTTTCACCTACCGAAATGTACATCTTTAATATAGGTGTGCTTCTAAGCTTTTTGATCTAAGCGATAGTTCGTATCAGTCAGTAGGCCTAAGTACACATGCAAGGCTTGCAAGCACTACCACAGAATTTACCTACGTCATGTACGTAGTGTAAGATTAAGTACAATATTCATCACAACAGATTGAACACAGCATGAAATTCGAAAATATTACTCCCAAGCGAAAACTCCTGTAATCTAGATGTGGCAGGCCACTTGTAGCTTGTAGCTGCATCAATCTTATGTGTATATTGTGCGGTTTTCCTACTCCATTTGTTCTTATGTATGTCTAGCCAGTTTTATTGTCGAACGCCTTACTCTCCTTTGTTGCCGAAGCTGCTGGCCATAGTGTACGTTCAGTGTACAGTTAACGGCAGGTTAGGGCCGCTCGGATCCAGACGCGCTCTATATCACTCCTCTCCGCTTCCTTTAGTCTGAGCCTTGATTTTACAACAGGGCTTATTAGATCTGTGTTTGTGGCCCTCATTAATCCGTGAAATTTCAGGTTATTACCGCCCTCTAATCAAGTGCTGGTGCTTTATGGTAAAAGAACAATATATTCTCTCATCATAGATAATAAAAATATTGCATATTCTTGCATAATTAGAACACAAAAGGGGCGATTTCAACCGCCTGAAGCCTCTAATCGAATTGTTTTGCTAGTTTTTGTTTAGATGTTTCACTTAATAGACGAGCTTAAAGACATTATATCACAACGTGTTTGCCTTTTGATGAGCTTTAACAGGAATATCATATATTTGTGATTGTTTAAGTATTTGTCGAGAAACTTCCAATTACTTGTGTTGTAACTAGCACACATTATTGTCCTAGCGATGTCCAGGTGGTCAGTCGGCTCGGTAGTTACCGTAAGGTTCGCGCGTTTGACTTAAATACATTGTACAGTTCAGTCGTACTTCCATTCTGTTCTATCTTCGTTCGTTGTACGTTAGAGTTTTTCAATAAAGGCTGTATTTTAGCTGTTTAGTCATCTGGGAAACAGATTCCAGTTATGACAAGCAAGCGTCTGAAACTTTCCGATATTAGACAGTTCTTCAAGTCAGTTACTAGTACTACAAGTGACATTGCAGATGCAGATAATCCAACAGCTTCAAGCAAAGGAATGGAAACTTACCATACAGAGGAAATACCATGTTCATTAGAGGACGAGTCTGAAAATGCTTGTGCAACTATTGCACATCATGAACCACAAGATAGTCGTGAAACGAGTTTGTGCAGTAATGAAAAATTTGACACTCCATAGATGCAGTGTGGAAAGCCATATCATCCATATGCACAACTAATACCATGACAGAAAACAAAATCTCAAAATATCAACTTCCAACGCAAGTGGTTTGATGAGTTCCCATGGCTGCACTTCGACAATCAGACTCAAAAAGTCATATACTTTCATTGTGCCAAGGCGGAAAATAGAGGCCTTTTACAGGGAAATTGGAGAGGCCAGTGGAGTATACCTTCACATCCACCGATTTTGCAACTGGAAAAAGGCAAAACAGAAATTCAACGAACACCAATCCTCCTCTCAGCACAGATTCGAAATATCTCCAGAAGGTTAAATTCATGTAACTCCAGTGACTGTCCAGCTACATGATGGAAAAAAGAAGCAGCAGGAAGAATGCAAAAGAAGTCTAGTGAAAATATTCAGAAGTTTACGTTTCTAACTACGTCAGGGCTTAACATTACGTGTACATACTGATACTGAGGGGAACTTCCTGCAGTTAATGAAACTCCTGAGTTGACGGCCTACTTGTCAAAGAAAACCACATTCACATCACCCCAGGTTCAGAATGAAATAATTGAGATGTTCAGCCATCAAATACTGAGGAACATAGCACACGAAGTGCTGCAAAGTAAAATATTTGCATTAATGATTGATGGCACTCAAGATGTTTCAGGTGCAGAACAGGAAGCAATATGTGTACGATACATAGATGAGAATCCTGACGTCCATGAGACATTTCTTGGTTTGTACAGTGTTCCCAGTACAACTGGTGAAACAATATCCTCGACTGTACTTGATGTACTGACTAGACTCAATTTACCACTGTCAGGATTAAGAGCACAAACTTATGATGGAGCCGCTAACATGAGTGATGCGTACAGTGGATGCCAAGCAAAAATAAAAGAGAAGCAACCGCCAGCTTTGTTTTTCACTGCGAAGCACACAAGACTAATTTAATGATGAAATATTCAGATGAAGCTTGTGAATGTGTTCGAGATTCTATTCAATGGATACATGAACTTGGTGTTTTGCTTCAGAGGTCAAGCAAATACAAGACAATCTTTGAAAATATTGTATCGTCAGACAGCCGCAATGGTCCAGTTAAATACATCCACCCACTGTGTCCAACAAGCTGGTTGTGCCGCCTATCTGGAATTACATGTACTAATGATCACTACAGTGACATTGTTGACTCTTTGTCTGAATTAGCAAATGAAAAAATCAGCTTTCAGGTTCACGTAATCAGAGACTATCAATTTGCAAATTGAACAGTCCACATAAAATGGTTGCAAAAATCATCCCCCACATCGGGTGTAAAAAATCTTCGCCCCTGCTAGGTATATTATATTACATATTATACAAAACATTTAAATTATGAGCAGTTTGTTAAAAAAGAGCAGGTGAGAGGTGAGTACGATTGTCATGTTTACATAAAGAATTAAAACTAAATTTATGTTCTCCTGAATGCTGTGTATTGTAGTGGGAAATTACATAGAAATTAGTAAGTAAACTATCTTAGTCAGGCCCAGAGTGGCCAGG
Organism: Tachypleus tridentatus; assembly: GCF_004210375.1. Lineage (NCBI taxonomy): Eukaryota > Metazoa > Arthropoda > Merostomata > Xiphosura > Limulidae > Tachypleus > Tachypleus tridentatus. The sequence continues at coordinate 34,493,087 of NC_134836.1, forward strand.
TGGTTATCGCACTCGACTCGGAATTCGAGGGTCACTGGTTCGACTTCCAGTCACAAGTATGATTGTTCTTTCAGCCCAGCGGGCGTTATAATGAAACGAACCATCCCAATATTCGTTGGTAAAAGAGTAGCCCAAAGGTTGTCGGTAAGTGGTGATGACTAGTTGCCTTCCCTCTAGTCTTCACTGCTAAATTATTGACGAAGAGTGTGTGCGTTTTTCTTATAGCAAAGCTGCATCGGGCTATCGGCCGAGTCTACCGAGCGGAATAGAACCCCTGATTTTAACGTTGTAACTCTGTAGACTTAGAGCTTTACTAGCGGGGAACATTACATACGGCTAGTGCAGATATCTCTTGTGTATCTTTGCGAGTAATTCAAAACAAACTTACTGTTATTGTTTTTATTAAAAAATAACCAGGTTATTTCGCATAAAAATATTGATTTTCGTATTGTTTTTAAAGCACTGTTTCAATAGACAAGGAATAAATGTATATTGAACCATGTTCTAAATACAGTTAGGTTAAACTGTAATATTTGTTGTTTATTTATTACTGGCTGGTAATTCGTGCTTCAAAGGAACGCCAAATAAAACTTATTGCAAGGGGTAATGGAAACTGTGTTTTATACTAGAATTATAATTTAAAAATAATTACCGCTAATTACTAATAAGTATTATAAAACAGGATGCACCCTTTGAAACTGTATCACCTCGTGAAATTGGTTGACACCTTAGTTTTGGTTTTCAGTTATCGTGTAGTGAAAAACAAGAAATACAAGAAATGATCACGATATTTCCAGACATTACCAAAAGGTGGCTCAATCATTACACAGATATTGTTATAAAAGGAAACTATGTATAGTGTTGTAAAATTATAGTGAGGAGATATTTAAATAGCTTTTCATTGAAAGTCGTTTCCACCGGTATGCCTGCAGACTTAAACTGTCAGAAACCGAGTTTCGATACTCGTGGTGGTCAGAGCATAGATAACCATTTGTGTAGCTTCGTGCTCAATAATAAACATTTTTCAAATGCAGTGTTACAGCTTCCTTGATATTGTAATAAAACGTTAGATATAACTGGTGGTAGTTCGTGAAAAAGACATGACAGGTGGGAAGGAATTGTTAGTTTGATTTTATAATTTAAGAATCAGTAACAAAATAACATTGAAGGCTACAAAATTATACTTCCTATATTATAATAATAATGATTAATTATGAAAGAAAATTAAAAATACTTTTATTGTTGTTTCCATTATTTTGGTTTTTTCCTATCTATTAGTTTTAGTTACTAAACATTGTCTGTTTGTATTTTAACAACATAACGAGACAACCTAATTTCTTGGGAAAGGTTTCACTGAGTTTACAAAATATACCGGTCATTGCCTCAGCTAGCTCAGTATTGTTTTCAACAAACCTGATCTTGGTCTGAAAAGTGTCAAATTATATAAACACTTCATTAACTGAACTAATTTTATCTGCAGTTAAATGGTAAAAATGAATTTTTTTATTAAAATGTTTAATTGCGGAAATTTTCAGAAGCAAAGGTGACAATGAATTTAAAGATATTACTTGTAGGTTTTTATCTAAATAGATTCTATTATTAGTTTTTAAGTATCAAATTGAAATCATTGACAACTTTAAAAAGAGGAAAATCGTTGTTTTATAAATAAAACAGGAAGACTGCTGGATATAATTAAATAGATACTGGTAGTTTGTTCTTTTAGAAAGGGTTTAGCCTCACAGACTTAATTCTCTAGAGATTGATTTTCAAAAAAGAAACCCGTTAACCAATAAAACTCGATCGTCTAGTTGAAAATTAAAGTAAGAGAAATGTACTGAAATTTATTATTTAAACTCACGTTCTTTGTTCAGTGTTACTTTTCATCTTTGTTCTCTAACAGCACTGGTCAGCTGTTACTTCCAGTCACAGACATAATTGTCGTCTGCTAAGTAGAACAAAAACAAAGCATCCACAACAAAGTAAAGCTAAGGTTACGCTAAACTACATGATGTCACCATATTAGTGTATTAAATAAAAATAAAAAAAGTAGAAATTCCATGACATACGCTTGAAAGTTTAAAACAACAATAAATTGTACGAACAAAAAATAACACTTTGTAGCTTAATAGTCACTTATTACGTTATCTTCACATCCACTGGTAGTGTCAATGGTGGTACTGACGCAACACCAGGAGTTAATTGTTCCAGAGTTTATGGCACTGATACTAACAATCAAAGATTGCAGAAGGCCCTTGTGTTCTTAGAGGTATCTGGGACTAAGTGTCTGCAACATCTTAATTTCCCTTCACTAGAAAAAGTCACAGGTTATCCTCAAGTATCTGAGACTTCTATGTTGCCGGATCCCTCAGGTTACGAGTCCAGTGTGCAAAATTCAAAAACAAACCTTTGTTCCTTAGCGTTTTCGCAGCTTCTTCCGATCTTCTCATTTTAATTCGTGAACATTTGTCTATAAAAATGTTATCTTCAAATTTCAATAACTCAATTACACTTCAAAATCATGCGCCCCTACAACACCAATCACGACCGAGTTAAAGAGAAACGTTTCTGACCGCCCATGGTTATTTTTCTTTTTCCCGAAGCTACCGTGCGTTGTTTTTGTTCTTGTCTCCATATCTTTAAATTATTTATTTTTAAACACACAATAAACAATGTTACCCATAACTTCAAAATACTTTCATTAAAATCCTTCCTTTGGAATGTTTCATTTATGTTTCAGTCCAACAAGAATATAGGAACAATGGTTTTATACTCCCCGCACGCCACTAACTAGATTTTAGTAATTAGAAGTATACGTCAAGTATACAATACAATAAAACAGTTGATAAAGCTACAAACAATAAATTTTTCTTGGTTTTTATAGTTTTGTAATTTTTTAAAATTATTTTAAGCATAATTTGACTTTGCCATGTGAAGAGCTTGCATGTCTTTACATTTGTAAAGGCTTTTCTCTTACAACGTAGTAAACTTACATCCATATTGATTGTTACACGTACATTCTCTACTACAAGTGTACAGAATTTTTTGTTTAAAACGGAAAAGTAAAATATTATATTTTATCATGTGTAATTTGTAGATCTGACTGATATTGTTTGGCAGTACTGTACTTTCTTAGGTAAAGATTAAAAAACGTTATGCATTTGATGAATACGGTGATCACATATCCCAGTAAAACTTTCACAAACTTGCGTTGCAGCTTAGTTTCCTTTTTTTTTTAAGGATTACAAAGAAAATCAAACTTTCCAAAATTATGTGCACCTTACAAGTTCTAAATGTATACACGTGACTAACCGTGTAAGGGTCGTCACCTTGGATAATCACCTGTCAAAAATAATACATCATAGAGTACACTGTTACAACTTTTCTTACTTTGTCTTCTGGGCCTAGTCTATCATTGATAAGTTTTAGATTTTAAAAACCTGACCAGCACTAAAAAGAAAAGCTCATAGTAGTTATTAATTAGGTTCAGCCAACATTTATTGAAATTGAAAACTATAATTACTAATTGATAGATATTACTCGGGTAAAATAAACCTAGCCTTTTATTTTAATTGTTTATATATACAAGACAATCAGACTCACTTTCTACACCGAACTGCCAATAGTTATGATGATTTATATTATTTACAAACAACAGATACAAACCTTGTTTTAATCTATTATGTGATGTATTATTTTCTATGTTATTCTCCAATTAGAAGTTGTGGTAGGGCAAGGAGGGAGTTTAATTTAAAATGTAGAAACTACCTGTTCGGAACGCGACAGAAGTAGTAATCTTCAGTATGGTATATTCATAATTCTTGATGACAAGAAACCTACTTCGAATAAAAATCCATCTCGGATCAGCTGGTGTGGGTATTAAACGCTTATAGATAAGTAATAAACAACAAATAAAACTCATCAATTAAAGAGTTACTATATTTCAGCCCTTCTAAAGCTACATTGAAAATGTTGGTAAAGAGAACACATCCAATGTGTTTTGGAATCATTTGTGTCTCAATACATAAAAGATTAAGATATACTTCAACTGGTAAAAGTAGGAACGTAAAACACCAAATCATTTAAAGAAATCTATATGTTACAATAAGAGGAAAGACAAGGCGACAAAGGAGAAAATTTGTTTTTCCCAGCTGCTCCAAACAGCGACAACTACAGAGCACATTAAGTTATTCGATGTTCTCCAGAAGAGTTTAAGTAAAGTAGTTTGTAGTATTACCCAAGGTGTTATTTTGAAGCTTTTTCAGTCTTTTAAGCCTAATTAAAAAAGAGACTTAAAGGACGACGCTGTAGATGTTCCGACATTATTGACGGCTTCATATTATTCGCACCGTTTTGAGTTAAATGCGATGTAGCGACCTTCCTCTACATGTTATTTAGTACCATATTATCATACAAATATTACGTTTCTTAATAAGATTCTTCCCTTGACAAGGTGCTTTCTGCTGTTATCACTTTGTTGGAAGCGGGTGTAGAAGAAAGGTACCACATTCTGACAGATATTCGCAAGAAAGATGTTTAGTATTTAAGTTCTTGTTTGTGGAAGGATTAATGGATCAACAGATGAAATATATTAATTAACGAACAGGTATCAGTCATTTCGTAATAGTATATGAATTACACGTAAAATACTTCGGTCCATCATGCAGGTCGTCTTCTACATTAATTTTCTTAAAGTGCAATTTCCATCCATTTGAAATTCTTCACGGATCTATGAATATTTAATAAAAAATAATTTAAAGGGTTGTACTGGTATCAACCGAGTAACTTATGAAAGCGTTTCAAAAGTGTTCCTGTGGTATGGAGTGATTGTAATATCACAATAAATGAAAGCACAAGTTCTATACCCGTTATATTCAATAAAATTGGCGATAAGCAGTTACGTCAAATCTCAACGTATTATTGCAAATATCATACATTCTTGATTCACCTTAAAAACAGTTATTTAACGAGTTTGCAAAATAGTTACAACGGAAGAGGGTTCGTTTAAATATAAAGTAACAATTACGCTACACAAGCAATCGAATTTTCTAGACTTCAGGAAAGAATGAAGTGTTTGTAAAAATAGTTTATTTCAAAGACGTTAAACAATGTTAAAATAAACAAATTAATATTGGAAACAAATAAATAAACAAATAATCTGGTAAAGGAATTAAACAGGAACCAGGCTACTGGATAGAAGAAACACTATTCTTTCTTACTGCACGTGCAGGACGTACAACTGCAGGGCTCTCCTTCTGTAAAGGAGAAAAGATTAGACGTTATTTTAAAAGTATTATTTACACAAGTAATTCATAAGTCTCTCTCTCTTATACAAAATTTTTTTTAATAGTAACTAGTAAGAGCTTACATACCTGTACACTTGCATGGACTTCCCTCAGTGTCGCCTTTTCCCATGCACGAAGTACATTTACATCCGTCTTTCTGGCCACACGTGCACTTATCGCTACAGGTGCACGTAGGATCTTAAAAGACCGGTATGGTATAGAGTTAATTATATTTCACATTTTATTAAATATATACATAGTAATGTGAATGAATTGAAAGAGCAAAAGACGTTAGGATGGTATTGTACATTTGATATCGTAAAGTAAATTTATTATTTACTGTAAGAGTCAAGGGAATGTCAGATAGTTAGTTATCACATTATTTAAGGACATAGAAGAGGTTTATTTGAATCGCCATATGCATGCAGTTGTTGTTGTAATACTTATCATGCATAGTAGTAGTTTTATAAGCCTGCATATTGGTTATGTATTTGTCGGTTTGTTTAATTAAGTCAGTGAAGTTAGTTTTATAGAACTATGTTGTAACAATATACCCTATATTACCACACGCAGCAAGAATTAATAAGGTCAGTAGTTACTAACACAGCATGTTATTTTATAACATTCCCCAGTTAATATTTGAGCGAGTGTCATTGGGTATTAAAAAAATTTTGCATACCTTTACACTTACAACTCCGATCAGTTTCGTCTTTTTTGTTGCACGTGGTGCACTTACACCCTTCTTCCTTCCCACACGTGCACTCGTGAGTGCATGTGCACAGTGGATCTTCAAAGAAGAGAAAGTACGGGTTTTTATTGTTATTACGCTGATTCACAACAGTAATATACGTACAACTACTGATGCAACAGCCGTTCAGTAAACAAGTAGGAATAGTGTATAGAAAGAAATAAAATTCAAAATACAATCAATTACACATTATTATTATTACATAAAGATTTCTTAATCATACAAAACGAAGTAGTTCAACAAATTAACGTTTCCTAACAAAACACTTTTCCCCATTAGAGACAATATGTACATCATTCGTAGAGAAAAAGCTAATAGCTCATTGTTTACAGTTTTCCCATGTTTAAGATCAATTATGGTGACATTTTAATTACACTGTTCACCTTTTCAACAAGAGATACATTCTGAAGAGGTATGACCTTTTAGTTACGAAATAAAAAGGTCATGTGAACGGCAAGATTTAATGATTAAAATTTACGACTAAACAAACATGTAGATCATCTGAATAGCGAAATATTAAACAAAAACCGACCCAAACAAATAACTCTCGACAAAAGATGATGCTAACGTACAAAAAGTCAAGAGACGTAATATTATTCGTTGCTATCAAACAGCCACAAATGCATATTCATCTCAAATAGAACACAATTTCACCAAAATCCTCTTATCTTTTATCCTATGATATTACTTTGAACATAAACTTTGTGTATATTTCTCGTATAATACAAATCCCACCACTTACCTCCACATTTGCATACTGAAGCGGACATTTTGTTTTAATTCTACTAAAGTCAAACACTATTTCACTAAAACTACACACGCGGATGAACGTTTTATATTGACCAAGTGCAAGAGTCGTGTGCAAAATAACCTACAACGAACCATGTTATTTATAGCCAATCATGATGAGTAAACATGTTCCAAATAGTACAAAGAATAATATAACAAAATGTTTATCATAACTGTTTTGAACTTTAAGAAAAAAAGTGTTTACTCTCATGTCTACTATTTGTTATTAAAACACACGTAACTTCAGATCTTAGGTGTATCAGTTTCTCATGTTTTTCCAGCTTCTATTGTTAAACGTAACTAAAAATAGTAATACCTCCTGTCCACCCCATCAGAGGCAAGTTTGATGGTTTAAAACGCTGAAAGTCGGCTTCAATATAAACAACATTGTAATAAATGAGGCAAAGAAAACTAATACACAAAAGTAAAATGGTGAAAGTTACTACGTAAGTTTCAAGTGACATTAATACAGTGTTATAAATTATAACTCACATCAGATTTATAAATTAGTTTAATAAGAATAATCCAGTTACTAAGGGTTCAATAAATTGGTTACATCAAGATGGTCCATTGTGACATACTAGCTTCATTGTTAATAATATAAGGAATTGATACAGAATGCTGGTTTATATTTAATGGTAAATAGTTTATTAAAATCATTATTTAAGTTCTATCTCCAACCAGAAAATTATTGTAAATTTGAAATGCCGACACTATCAGCTGCATTAAATACTGATGGACTTGTTATTGCAAACTTTTAATATCAAAACGTCTCCTCAGCTTGATCACTCCCTCCCACTTTCCAGTTTATCACCAAAAAGTGTGAGATCTTTTAGAACTGTTCTCAGTTCTGTTTATAATTCTGTAAAAAAAATTGCTTGTGTTATGTCTAATTGTTGTAGTTCGAACAAGAGGAATCAAAAGCTTTTGTGTCTATATATGGACATAGTTTCACCAGACCACCCGATGTTGTTTATTTGGCTACAGTTGTAAAACTGATGTATTTAGGGAGAATCTACACCTTTTACGTTTGTTGGTTTTTTGTATTTGACAAATGTCACTACTATACCCATGCCCATACATATTTTACGTGGTAATGAGACAGCTAAACCATGTTTGAAGGTATACTGCCTTTAAATTAGAGTTCTGCTACTGATGAGTCTGTTATTTCTCAGGATATTAAAGGTAGATTTGTTAATTTTCCTCTTTATAACATTTGTTTAACATCACACCCATTTTCCGGACCAATTGTACTTGGAGTAAAACCTACTCTGCCAACTAAGGGTGTATCATAATTGCCAGGAAACGAGTTGGCTGAAGTGAAGATGTTGATAAATCCTAGATGGTTAGCAAAGTAATTTCTCTTTGAACTAAGGGTGATGTTATTGTTGAAGAGAATCCAAAGTAATTAATTTTCACTAATCAAACATAAAAATGAATCTCAAAATAAGGGAAACCAGTGTTGCAGGCGAATATTTAGTTGACATTCCCTTGGATTTCATTAATATAAAAATATATTCTTCCATGTTTGACTTGAAATCCTTCATTAATACGTTCAACTCATATTTGTTAGATATCTGTTACTGACTCTACAATTGCAGAGAAACTTGTTTGATCATTTTGTAGGCTAATTGTAAAAAGATGATCTAAATAACTGCAGCATGTGCACAACACTTTCTATCGCAAAATGTAACTAAATTCACGAAAAGCTCAGCTATATACGAAAGACAGAGTTAAAATTAGGATTCGAAATTATATTTGAACAGATCTCGCATAGTGCGTTCGAAAAACTTAGAGTTTTATATATTTTTATGTTATCTAATAAAAGATGTAACAAATTAACAACATTTTCATGGGAGGTACAATATTTTTTGCTCATTCCCTGTATGTTTAACTATTGTTCTCTTATGATATTATGGTAAAAGTTTGTTGGGTTTACTCAGTAATTTTCACCTATTTCTATGTTTGTGTACGTTTAATTTTTTTTTTCGTTCTGTTAAAAACGATTACGTTGGTTATCTACAAATTGTGTATGAAGAATGTTAAGCGCAATGAAAGTAATCCTTTTGAAACCTACATCAGTTAATGTAATAATAATTACATTTCTTTTTTTTTTGATCATTTAAATTTTTTGTAGAACAAAATTTGAATGTGTGATACTTCTAAAATCATTAAATCAAATACTTGACGTATAGATGAATCATGATACATGTTGTTCTGAAACTAACATTAATAAACTTAGTGATTCTTCAAAGTGTCTACAGTTTGAGAGTATTGGTGAAATTTAAAACTTAAAATTTCAAAAATCTAAATGTTTGGAATGTTTGTATTGTAAAAAATAATTTGTAACAGTTTCTAATGTTCATAATAGGAAATACCTTGCTACAAAATTGCTATAAGAACAACACATTTATTCCAGTTTGTTGGTTTTGTGTTTTATCTACAAATACTAAGAGATAAATTACATATATGAATTTCAATGTTTAGAATGACGGCAAATATTTAAGATGTCAGAATTAACTGTAAGAAGTTTATTAATAAATGCACCAACCAGACTGTCTCCTTGTGTTTTAAGTTATTTATTTTCAAACACAAATTAAAGGATATTATAACGAAGATTTTTAAACCACATTTCCAGTAAAATATTTATTTTTGATATGTATTATTGACATTTCAGTCCAACGATAATAGAAGAACAGTATTCTTTTATACTACAGATATACCTCCCCGAGATTTTAGTCCTAAAAAAATACACGTTGTTCGGTAACAAACAACTGATAAAGCTACAGACATTACATTCCTTTCCTTATTGGTACAACGGTATGTCTTCGGACGTGCACCGTCAGAAACCCGTTTCGATACTTTTAGTGGGCAGAGTACGGATAGCCCACTGTACGTTTCAGTGAATTCTAAACAATCAGTCAGACATTAAATTTCCTTATATGTTCTTATAGTTAAGACATTTTTGTTTTAATTATTGCAAGCATAACTTTGACCTGCTTTACATTTACACTGACTTTTGTCACCTTGGGCTTTTTTCTTGCATGCATCTTAATTCTTACACTTCACTAACAGGAAACTCTGACCACTGTAGGTTATAGTTTCGATTTTCCTGCCTTAATAAAAGTTCGAGGTGTACGTAAGTTACAATCTGTGCAATGTTTTTAAATTTTACTTTGATAATCACCTGTGAAAAACACAAACCACACAGTACAAGCCTAGACTTCTGAAGTCAAGATTTCAGCAACAACTAATGAACGTGCTAATACTGCTGAGAAGTCTAAGGATGTCCTTATCTTTGGATCAAAGTATTATTGTTGTAATGATTTTTACTATAAATATTAAGTGAGTGGTAGGTTCTTTTAGGAATCCGTTGTATTGTTAATGTTTTCACAATGTTATGTGTGTAATTGAAATAGGCAGAGGGGATCTGGAAATATGAATCATTTGGGGATATTTTGTAAACCATGAAGAAGTTGTACAAATTGTAAACGGAAGAAAGTTCCAAAAAGAAGGCGATAAAACAAGTCCAAGAATTAACCGCCAACGGTGACTGTGCATGTGTGATCCCAGTACGCTGGACATTGCATAACAATGAAGTATTTTCCTACGCCTTCCCATTGGAACTTCACACCATCTGTATGGCAACCAGATTGAAGGCTAAAGACGCAGCCACTTGGAGTTTGGCATGAGGTGTTTCATTGTCTGAGACAGACAACAGTGGCAGTGTTGCTATAACCAGCTGGTTTAATTAAACCTGGATATGCTGAAGGGAAATCGTGAAATCATTGAGTTTGGTGGGCAAAGCTTCTGTGTGTCAGAATTGGTGGAAGTAAAAATTACTACCCTAAATCCACCAACTGCCCAGCACCCAGTTCAGTAACTAAGTATTTACTTATACACCTGGCAATAGCAGCAATCCAGATATTTGGTATTTAATTTAAAGTCTTTGTTACTATTTCTATATCTTATTGTAAAGCAAAGGCCCTAGACTTAAGTCATTGTTCCTAACACATTTCTGTTATATACCGTCACCCACGACAGTAACTAGAATGCAACATTGAAGCCTCAGATACTTTAGGATGCCCAGAATTTCTCTATTGAAAAGTCATAATGTTGTCATAGAGAATAAGTAACAGATTTGCTAGTTTTAAATGAATCCTGTGAACAGCATAACACCAATTCTTTGTGAACCAAGCTTTCAGCAATGGTAAATAAAGTTTCTGATGCCTCCAAGACCACTAGGGCTGTCTGCCACCTTGGATGGTCAGTATTAATTCCATAAACTCTAGAACAACTGTGTCCTGCTGTTGTGTCAGTAGCATCATTGACATTGCAAGTGGATGTTAAGATTATATATTTAATAAGCGACTGATAAGCAAGAAAGTGACATCTTACGCTGGTGCAATGTATTTTCACTTTGAACTTTGAAATTACCTAGAGTTTAATTTTCAAAAAAATATTCTGGAGTTTAATTTTAAGAAAATTATCCTTAAGTTAAATTTTAGAGAATTATCATAAGGTTACTTTTTATAGGAGATTAATTGTAAAAACATTTACATTGTGGTTAAGGTTTAAGAAAATTACTGGAACTTAATTTTTAAGACAATTATCTGGAATTTAATTATTATGTAAGTTGAATTTTAAGAAAGGTACTCTGGTGTTAATTTTAAAAAATATATGGAAGTTGAATTTAAGGAAAAGTCAACAAAAGGTAATTTTAAGAAAATATTTGGAGGTTAATTTTAAAGAAAATTAGCCTGAATTTAATTTTTCTCTGACGTTAAATTTGAAGAAACTTACCTGGATGTTCTTTAATTATCCGGAAGTTACTTTTTAAGAAAATTAACCAGAATTTAAATTTAAAAAATAACGAAGTTAATTTTAAGAAAATTATCCAGAATTTAAATTTAAAGAAATAACGAAGTTAATTTTAAGAAAATTACCTGTAAGTTATTTTGTAAGAAAATTAAATGATGTTAATGTTTACGAAAATTACTAAAAATTACTTCTATGAAGTTAATTTTAAAGATAATTATCTAAAGATTAATTTTAAATAAAAAGACTTGGAGGTAATTTTTATGAGGTTAAAGTTGAGAAAATTACCAGCGTATAATTAAAAAAAAAAATTCAGGAGTTTAATTTTAAAACTTTCCCAGAAGTAAATTTTTATAAAATTATCTGGAGGTTACTTTTTCTAGGAGGTTAACTTTAAAAGATGACATTGTGCTTTATGTTTCAGAAAATTACTGAGTACTTAATTTTTAAGAAAATTACTGGGAATTTAATTGTTAAAAACGTTTATGTTTCAAAGCAATAACTCGGATATTAATTTGAAAGAAAAGTTCCTCAGATGCCCCCAGCTAGTACAGTCAGTAAATCTCCGGATTTACAATGCTAAAATCAGAGGTTCGATTCTCCTCGGTGGGCTGAGCAGGTAACCCGATGTGGCTTTGCTATTAAAAAAACATAAAAACTCAGTTCCTCGGAGATAATTTTCATATGAAATTAAAAGTAAAGAAAATTACCCAGTGATTATTTTAAAGAGAATCATATGGAGGTTAATTTCTAAAAAATCACGCAGAACTTCATTTTTAATAAAAATAATCCTGAAGTTAATTTTTTAGAAAAATATCCTGAGGATAATTTTAGGCTTAGTACATTTTGCATATTATGCTAAGTTTCATTAGTGCATACTGTACTCCTTGTCTGCTTCAGCAGTGTAAGGCAAGTGGAAAGGTATCGAGTCATAACCACCAGCTGCCAAATCTTGTTCTACTCTTTTATCAGTGAGTTACCCCCTAGTACAGTGGTGAGTCTACGTATTTACAACGTAAAATCAGAAATTCGATTCCTCTCGATAGGTTCAGCAGATAACCTAATGTGGTTTTGCAATGAGAAAACACACAAACATATTATCAATAACGCTCCCACACCAGAAAATGTATGTTTGGTGTAATGGAGATTCCAACCCACTACCCTCAGATTAGAAGTTGAATACCTTAACCACCTCGCCAGGTCTGTTAATTTTATAAAAGTATCTGGAAGTTAAGTTTTAAGAACATTAAGGGGTTATACTTGAAGAAAAGTTTCTGATAGTTATTCTAAAAGAAAATTATTCGGAAGTTAATTTTTATAATATACTCTGAATGTTAATTTTTGAGAAAATTATTCAGAGATTAACTATTTATAAAATGTTTCAGAGATAATTTTACAAAACTATAAGTAGTATTATCTTAGAGAAACTTTTCTGGAGGTTAATTATTGAGAAAATAATTTGAAATTTAATTTTTTAAGTATCTTGAGGTTAAATTTATATCAAGTTAATTTTAAAGAAAATTATCAGGAGGTTAATATTTAAGAAAATAACTAGACATCAGTTTTTGGGACAATTATCAAGGGATTATTTTTGAATAAAATGTTTCAGAGGTTAATTCTTAACAAAAACTGTCAGAAGAACAACTTTTAAGAATATTTACTGCAGGTTAATTATAAAGAAAAGGCCTGGCATGGCCAGGTGGATTAAAACGTTCATACGTAATCTGAGGGTTGTGGGTTGGAATCTCCTTTACACCAATCATGCTCGTCCTTTCAGCCGTGTGGGCGTTATAATGTGACGGTAAATCCTTATCTTCATTGGTAAAAGTATTTCATAAAAGATGGCGGTGGGTGATGATAACTAACTACCTTCCCGCTAGTCTTACACTGCTAAGTTAGGAACGGCTAGCGCAGATAAGCGTCGAATAGCTCTGGGGGAAATAAAATAAAAAATATATTAAAAATTATCTCAAGTTATTGTGAAATAAATATCTTAAGGTTAATTTTTAGATAAGTTTAACTTTAAAGAACATTATCTGGATGCAAATTTTTTTAAAAAAAATTACTCGGTAGTTAATTTCAAAAAATTATCTAGTGAATAATTTCTAAGAAAATTACCCTGAAGTTATTTTTCAAGAAAAATTAAATGGCTGTTAATATTTATATGAAATTAATTTTAAGAAAATTGGAATGCACACTGCTATATGCTCATGATGAAACACCCTACAAGGCGATAGATTTTCTTTCCCCATATTCGTTTATATCCGGTCTTCCTATTCAACATTAAATATTCAAGGGATGCGTACCCTCGAGAAGAATTTTACCCTGACAGTCATTTCCAGTTTGATGCCATCTTGTTACAGGAAGCCCATTCTTCCTCCAGAATAGACCATTTTTCCTTTATTCACCACGTTTTCGTCAAAGCGCTTTCGTCTTTTGGTTCTACTAATGCACGTGGGGTGGGGATTTTCTTCAACCCGACTTCCTAGAAAGTATCCGCAAATCAGGGGCGTAAGGTATGACTTGTTTATTTCTATGTATCTGTTCAACGGAAGGAACTGCAGATGTTCTTTTCCTCCTTGGACAGGCTCTTGATCATACAGGTTGATATTATCCTAGTTGTGAACTTCAATGGTGTGGTGGATTTTCAGGAAAGAATCCTCTTTTTGAATATCAGACTTTAATTTTATGTTTCTGTTGTCACTTGGATTGGTCATGTTGTATTAAGATGCCTTGATTACATTTATGTATCAACCAATCTGAAGCAGTATTGAGCCAGGGCTGCTATATATCAGGTTGGCAATGCTTTCAATGATGTCTCAGACCATCAAGACTTTGTAACTACATTCCACGACTTTACCACTGTTTCTAGGAATTTTGGAGTGTGGAGACACAATATTTACCTGCTCAATGATGAAGAGGTGGAGGCACAATTGATTGCTCTTCCTTGAATACCATGAATGAGATCTGGTAGGTGGGATTTAAGAAAGCCTGCGCCTCTTTGATGTAATATGCAACCATTCGGCATTCAAGAACCAGCCATCTTGCATACGTTGCAAGCAAGAGACCTTGACAGCTGACTTTTTGTGCAGAACAATGGATCAATGGATGTTTTCGGACACTGAGAAAATGCAAGAGAATTTATGCTTAGAATATGCTAAACAGACTGTGATACTTCTACGTGACCTGTTTCATTACATGAGATGTAGAAACATTTTTGTTTCGCTTGATAAGAGTAAAGCCTTTGATCGAGTCCACCATAATGTCTTGTGGTAATTTTGGAAGAAGTATGGATTTTTCTCCAGCTTTTGATTATTATTTAACATCCTTCTACCCCTCATCTTCTAGCAGGCTTTTATTGAATGGATACTTGGTGGCTCCGTTTCACACAATTCAGTGTTTACTATCGCCTTCTTTGTATACACCAGTGATAGAGTGCCCGCTTTCTAGCCTATTGAACACTGTTTTGGTGCATGCTTTGTCTTTACCCGGTGGGTTGGCCATCAACTATATCACTCGAGCAGATAATGTTAATCTTTAGGTTCAGCACTGGATATTGTTAGAAATAATCCAGAGCCAGTTAAGCTAAGCTTAACTAGGTCACGACTAAAGCTCTGTGGTTGGGCAAGTGGACCTTATCTGAAGACATCCCATTTCGTTTGACATAGACTTCCTCTCTAGTCAATGTCTTTGGGATTCATCTCCTTGTGAATTCCGAGGCTTCCTGGGAGGAGATTATGCAAAGTGGTTATGATAACAATGCACTCCAACAATGGTTATGTCATGTTACTAAGTGCAACACATCTGTTGTTGTTATACAAAAGTATAACCTAATATTGTTATAATGAGCTGAAAGTAAAATGAAATATATAATGAACAAAAATACTTTTTGATTTCTTAGATTAGACCTGCTTTATATTCGTTTTCTATTAAAAATATTAGTAATATTACAGAAAATATGTTAAATCAGAAATGGTTTAAGTTTAAAATTGTATAGGGACAGTCAGTCATTGAAGGATGTTGGTTTCAAACTGCAAAGTGCATACTTTTATCATGGCCAGCATTATGTTGGGTGTTCTAGAGTTGGTGTTAATAAGAACCTTTTCAACTTGGCAACAAGAAGGAAAATGATCAGTATATTAATTTAATGACCCGAATGAAGCAGAGTACTTTCAGTGGTAATTACATATAATATTTCACAAGAGTTTTAAATCCAATGAAGTATTCACAATATTCTTAGTGCATAAGACATGACAATAATTTCAGTTGATCTGATGTTCTTTAAGAATATAGGTAAATAGACTGAGGTCCTCTAGATTTTGAGATAGCACATATATGTTTTGAATTTCATGTTCACAAATATTTTGCTGAGGAAAGATATCTCAAGTATTTGATACAAATAAGTATAAAATATGTGTACAAAAAACGTACGAAGCACATGAAAAAAGCATGCAATTTACATAGTAAATGTTTAATGAAAAAACCGTAAAAATGAATTTAGAAAAAATCAAATATTTTTCATGTCTTTTAAAATTTTACTGACAGATATTTCAAAGTAAATATATTTCACTTATAGTAATCAACGGTTCATTTGAACACACTTTTTAACTTAATCCACAAGAAGATGATTTTTCAACTAATTTCTTCAATAATTTGGTTATTATTTGAACAGATTGTTAATTTGGTTAATCGGTAGACTTAAATTTCTAAATGTCCAAGTGAAAAACTTCAAGTGAGGGTAAACGGCAGGAGTAACTTTAACTCTTGTTTATACAAAATTGCCGATGCACTGTCCTCAAAGGTTTCTCTACGTGGTGCGGTCAGATACAGGGCAACCTATTACCAAACCTCCACCGTAAAGGAGAACACTAAAAACCCATGCAGTGAACTCGCCGCCCACTGCATGTTTAAAGGCAGGAGTAGTCAACTCCAGAAAAGGGAAGGCAACCCTTTCAAGCCGTGATGAGAACTTACCGCACTCATCAGCTGTGTAGGTACCCGGTAGGGGGTGGAAGCCCTGCCTTTTATTTTGCAGTTCTTCCTTTTCTAGGGTCCGGCTGTTGGACTATACCAAAGCAATGTGGCTTCTGTCCAGTGCTTTGAATGTCAAGTGATGATATTAAAATGATCACGGTAAATGGCGGGGGTAACTACGGCTTTCTTGAGGAGGGTGTAATACCCACTTAAGCCCGTGAAAAAGACCGTGAGTAACTGGTGCCATCTTCCACCTTGCACGGCCGACGGCCACCTCTATTCCCGTCCTAGAGACGGTGGCCTTGCTCTTATGAAATTAAAATTTCTGATTCTCATACTAAAAATTAAAACCTGTTTGAGATGTATACATTCTTGAAAGCAGGAATTTCGATCCTTAAGCCTGACCAGACTTCCGGAACATATTATTCTTATTAGAAGTATATGGGAAGGAAACGCTGAAAAAGACTTGCCCTGTAAGGGCACGGTGTAGAGTTTTTCAAGATCTGGTAACCACTGGTTACCTAAACCAGTGGGTATGAAGGCCCACCACTGGGTGAAGTGTCTAGCTATAAGTGCTAATGTTTATCCTACAAGAGAGGCCCCCAGTAAAGGTAACCTTAGTAAGACCAAGGAATCTGCCATATGCCGAGGCTATTGAGCCCCGAGAGAGACTCTATGCCATCTTAGTGGTCAATATCCAACGCTTAAGTCGATGAGAACAAGACGTCACAATAAGATCTGTGACCGTTAAGCCAAAGAGACTTCTTAAAAAGGGTGGAAGGTTGTTCAAGAACCTACTTTAGAAGCAGCCACTGGTGAACGCCGACGACCAGACCTGATCTTCTACCATGATGATAAAGCGGTGGTTGTTGACGTGACGGTCTGTTATGAGCTTATGTACAGCTCATTACAAGAAGCCTATGAATCTAAGGTCGCTAGGTGTCAAGATCTCGCACCATAAATTAAATAACTGGCTGGTGCCTCTTCCGTTGTCTTTCACGGATTACACATTGGTGCCCGTGGTGCCTAGTTTCCCGTCAATACCGTAGTTCTAGTTGACCTTGACATTAAGTTCAAACTTTTCGAAGAGTTTTTGTGTCGGCGTACAATAATTTACACGCTCGACATTTTGTGGAAGGCGAATAACGAAGAGCATCTCGCCTTTCATTCATTGATGTTTCCATCCGGCATCTGTCGGTATCGTCGGCCCTGATATTAAGTTGGGTAATTTGAAATATCGATAGCCAAATGCCTCGTCATCATAAATGAAGGTATTAACGGGTTTCCACTATCCGTGTCTGCTATCTAGCGAAAATACAGCCAATGACTTTCTTAAGATAGCCATGAGAAAACTATTGAGGTAGTAGATATATCATGAACTAACAAAATAATGATGCTGATATTCGTGTTATACAATTTTAAAAGAATATTTCTACATTAGATTACACTAATCCTTAAGCTATCATTATTTTAAGGCTATTGTTGAAGTCAGTTTAAAATTGGAATGTTTCTAGGTGGGATATTAATTATCCTCAAGTTCTAATTTTATGGCCATTTTGGATGTTACAGAATTCGAAACAGGAACATTTTGAAGCAAGAACATTTCCAGTTTAATGTACACACATTCTAAAGCCATAATAATATTTTTAAAGACAATTTTTAAGGAGCATGTTTGAAAAGTGAAATACTTCTAGATTAAATTACGTTAATCCTTAAATAAAAATATCATCTGATATAAAATAGTGTATTTCACATTTCTAAGATGTTTAATGCTTTGTTTTTTGTGCTCTGATTTCTGAGAATATTATGTTAATTATATTTCTTACCTGTAATTTGTAATTACGCTTTCTTTTTATGAAAACTTTGAATTGATGGTGCCATAGTTCATTTATCTACAAGCTCCATAAACAAACTTGTGTTTTTTATGAAATTTAGTTGAGTTATCAGAAAATTAATCATCGCTTTTTTAATTGATCTCTTAAAATATTGGTGCATAGAACTAAAACAAATTGTGCCTAATCATTATCTAATCCATATTACAGAATAAATATTCATTACAACAAAAATAACATTCTGGTAGAAACAAACTGATTGCACTGAAAATTATCGCAAATGTAAGATTTGAAAAATTACAATGCAACATTGATTTAGAGACAATTCATTTTCATATCAAAACCCATTTTATGAACATAGGCTCCCAGCTAATGTAAAGGTTCGATACTTATTTGGTTAAGTTCTTGGCAATAATGTCTTAAAATTTATCTTGATGACATACTCATGCAGGATATAATTATTGCCAGTTTTTCCATTGGTTATCAAGACAGAGATTTTGAATTTTAAAATCTGACAACCAGCCCTCGAATAACCATCAAGCAAAATAAGCGCGTGCTTAGTCCACCAAGGGAAGGGGGCTCCACAGAGGTTTTCCTTTTGATATCATGACCTTAACTCTTTCACCGCCACATTCGGGTTTAATCGATGTTTTTGTATTTGTCCTTATCTGCCGTGTTCGACTTTACTCAACATTGTGAATAAACGTGTTCTTTGGCTCGGTGAGTAGCTGAAGTTTTGAGAAACTACTAAACTATGTATCAGAAACAAGAGGTCGTTGATTTGTGAAAGATTACTGTAAAGAACAGTACAAAATGTTGATAAAACTTCAGGTAAAGGATGATCGTATGTTATGATATCTGACCTTGAAGGTGAAATATTTTTCTCAATCATTCCTTCTGTTGTGGCTATTTATAATAAAGTATAGGCAGTGGAACTGTTTTGTTTTATCTTTTACTGCTTTATTCAGCCACAACTACAGAAAAATAAGAGTATAATACTCCAGAACCATAAGTCAAACGAAACTGTGACAGATGTGTACAGAGACATGGATAGTTATGTGTTATTTCGCTTTCTCTTTTCGTACGTTATATTTGGGTTATTCTCTCGTTTTAGTTTTATTTGCATTACTATTTTATTATTTATGTGTTTTGTAATATTTTTATAAGTGTTTCTCACTGATGCTTTTCTGAGCCGTAATTTTTTGGATTCAAACAATTTGCTCTAAAGAAACCTCCTTTTTGTGGAGGTACATGTTTTGAAATTTATCATACCAAGAACAAATTTAGGAAAGAATGCCACTATAGCAAAGTCACCGTTCATGGATTACATGAAACCTGTTCGAGTATGTATTCCCTCGTAATTATATAATAATATACACAGATCTGAAGCTGATATTTACTTCGGGTATCAATAGCCAGCAAAATTTTGTCAAATATGCCATTTTTAGACCCAAAAATAGAGATCACAATTATATTGTCCTCAGTTCTTCCTTTATCCTATCCTGACGTCATAATGCCCCGACCCAAACCTGTAACATTTTTCGAGACGAACGAACAATCCGAGACAGGTACAACGACGACAAACTTTTAGGTGTATCTCAACTATTTAGCGACTATAAATTTAGATCAGTATTTGTTCTGTTACATTTTTGAAAATCTGGGAAAACAACTGACTGCTCAGAGCAGTC
This sequence comes from Tachypleus tridentatus, assembly GCF_004210375.1. Lineage (NCBI taxonomy): Eukaryota > Metazoa > Arthropoda > Merostomata > Xiphosura > Limulidae > Tachypleus > Tachypleus tridentatus. The sequence continues at coordinate 34,513,218 of NC_134836.1, forward strand.
TCACGGCGATAATTCGACATTTTAGCTCAAACTGCATAAGACTTCGACATGTACGACAACATAATTCTTAACGTTGTGGCACCGTGATCATACAAAGATACTGTACAGAACCGACAAATCAACAAAATCAATTTAGGATTGCCTGAAAAAGTAAATGAATTGAACAAGTTTACGTGAGCAATATTAGTACTGAGTACTAAGCTAACGTTAGTGGCCTCAGTTGCAATGTATTAGCATTACGCTTAACGTTAGGTTTGTTATCTGAAAACTGAGTGACAATAACGGTAAGTCTAAATACTGTAAATAGTTTATTTTAAGTACTCTGGAACCGCTACTGTAACTTGCAATAATGAAATGAATTATTCTTAATTGAAGGCCGTCGGGTCCAGGCTTGCAAGTAAAGTTTCAGACATGCCTATTTTGTTGATGTATGTTTTGTAGGCTCATCTACAGTCCTAAAGACAAAACTGAGCTCAAAGTAATTGTTACAACTCATTCTTCAGGTATTTGATTAAGATTAAGGTACTCTAGCCTCGGCTTGACTCAGTATTCACTTAATGTGCAGTACAGTTTATAAATGATTATATGTAACGCATGTGTACCAGAACAGAATGATCATTGTGTATATAGGCTAATAAATGGAGACACTAGGAAAAAAGCAGATAACATTTCAACTAAGATACAAGATATAGAATTTATTTTTGTGTTGATCATGTGGGATGAGATTTTTCAAAAGTTTTAGAAAACAAGTCGAGTTCAGCAAAATGAAGATGTGAACTTAAAAAAACGTGCAGATCTGTATCATCTTTAAGAGATGATTTTGAAAGAGTTGAAGCAGTTGCAAAACAAATACTACCAGATGTTGATTACAACATAGTTCAACTCGCAAACGTGTCAGAAAGGTACTTAATGACGGAGATGCACAAGACATAGATCTGAATGTTAGAGATAAATTTCGTATCAACACCTTCTACACAATTGTTGTACTACTGGAGACCCAAATCAGAAGAACAGGAGAGGTGTACAAAGAAATAGCAAATAGATTTTTTTCCCACGTGATGTGCCAAATGATGTCACTTCATCTACTGAAACCGAAAGCTACTCTCAGTGTTCCCAAAAGCTAATTAATCCTTACCCAGAGGATGTAGAACACTGATCTCTCTGCCAAGCTTCAGAAGTTTCACTCGTGCGCCATACGTTCAGTGCAACAAAAACTGTAAACACCAGATTTAGTCATGCTTTTCTTTATAAAATAATTTCAGATGACAAAATTGAGTGTGTATTTTCAAATGTCGACATTGTATTGTGAATATTTTTAAAATTGATGGTCACAATTTGTACAACTGAGTGTTCATTTTTTCCCTTCAAGGATATTAAAAATTCCCTAAATTAAAAACATGCTACAAGACAGGCTGAATATCTTGTTTTTGCTAAGTATAGAAGCAGATTTGTTTCGTCAAATTCGTTTTGAGAACTTGATCAATGACTTTCCATTTAACAAATCCAGAAGAAAACTTAAAATTTGAATAAATATTAAGGTATAAGTAACTAATTTGCTCACATGTTTTAAGTTCAAAGTGTTAATTTGTTAGCATGAGAGTGAATTGTTAACTCTCAGTGAAAACAAATATACGTGAAACGAATTATTTTTAATTTTATCCCAGACTGAATCTAGCATTGAAATTAGGATTTAAATTCTTAAATATATTTACTCACGATGAACATTAAACTTATATTTTAATTCAGTAGACATAGTTCATACACGGTGATGCAAAAAGCAGCTCAGCCAACATACTTCGGCGAGCCACACATTTTGTCAACGAGTCGCATGTGGCTCGCGAACTGTGGTTCGGCTACCTGTGGTGTAGTCTCATCAATTAAACCAGAGTTACGATAAAGCAAGAAATGACCCTATTACAGACGAAAATACAGGTAAGACTATCAAATAGTTTATTTAAGTTACGTTTGCACACATCGAATAATTTAGTGTACGACTTGCTCCATCGATGCCGCCATTTAAGGGAAATATAGTTGGAGGTTGTCTGGACTCTCTTTTCTATTTGATATCTATGGTTTGTAATGTCTAGGAATCAGGGACGTAGATCCTGGGGAGATGGGGTATATATCCCCTCTTTTTTTAGGTGGGGGTATGTTGTATACCATCATCTCCCCTACAGTTTAGTGTGTTGAATTATTTTATTGCATCATAGGCCTACATATTGTGTTTGTTCTTGTGATTCTCGTGTTATTACCAATCGAGTTACATAATTAGGCCTAGATGTAGGCTTTTTTCAGTAGCCGAAATGTTCATCTTTAATATAGGCGTGCTCTAAGCTTTTCGGTCTAAGCGATAGTTCGTAAGTATTATTCAGTAGACCTAAATATACATGCAAAGCTTGCAAGCACTGTCACAGAATTTACATACGTCTTGTACGTAGTGTAAGTCTAAGTAAAATTTTCATCACAACAGATTGAACAGAGCATGAAATTCGAAAATATTACCCCCAAGCGTAAACTCCAGTGATCTAGATCTGGCAGGCCATGTGTAGCCTGTAAAGACTGTAGCTTCATTAATCATGTGTGTATATTGTGCGGTTTTCCTATTTTATTTATTCTTATGCATGTCTAACCAGTTTTATTATTGAACGCCTTACTCTCCTTAGCTGCCGAAATCGCTGACCAAAGTGTACCTTCAGTGTACAGTTAATGATAGGTTAGGGCCGCTCGGATCCAGACGCGCCCAACATCACTCCCCCTCCGCTCCCTTTAGTCTGAGCCTCGATTTTACAACATGGCTCATTATACCTGATTTTATGACCCTCATTAATCCGTGAAATTTCATATTATCACCGCCTTCTAATTAAGTGCTGGTGCTTTATGGTAAAAGAACAATATATTCTCTTATCATAGATGGTAAAAATATTACATTTTCTTGTATAATAAGGGGCGATTTCAACGGCCTGAAGCCTCTGTTCGAATTGTATTGATAGTTTTTGTTTAGGTGTTTTTATTTAATAGACGAGATTATAGACATTATATCATAACGTGTTTGCCTTTTGATGAGTTTAACAGGAACATACTATATTTGTGATTGTTTAAGTATTTGTCGAGAAACGTGCAATTCCTTGTGTTGTAACTAGCACATATTATTGTATGAGAGATGCCCTGGCGGCCAGTCCACTCGGTAGTCTCTGTGAGGTTCGCGCGTTTGGGAAATTGGAGTGGACAATGGAGTATTCCTTCATATCTACCGGATTTTGCAAATGGATAAAGGCAACACAGAAATTCAACGAACACCAATCCTCCTCTCAGCAAAGATTCGAAATATCTCCAGAAGGTTAACTTCATGTAACTCGAGTGACTGTCCAGCTACATGATGGAAAAAAGAAGCAGCAGGAAGAATGCAAAAGAAGTCTAGCCAAAATATTCAGAAGTTTATGTTTCTTACTGCATCAAGGTTTAGCATTATGTAGATATACAGATACGGAGGGGAACTTCCTGAAGTCAATGAAGCTCCTAGAATGAAGATTCTGAGTTGACGGCCAACTTGTCAAAGAAAACCTCATTCACATCATCCCAGGCTCAGAATGAAATAATGGAGACGTTCAGCCATCAAATACTGAGGAACATAGCACATGAAGTGCTGCAAAGTAAAATATTTGCATTAATTGTTGATGACACTCAAGATGTTTCAGGTGCAGAACAGGAAGCAATATGTGTACGATACGTAGATGAGAACGCTTAGATCAAAAAGCTTAGAAGCACGCCTATATTAAAGATGCACCTTTCGACCAGTGAAAAAGCCTACATCTAGGCTTAATTATGTAATTCGATTGGTAAGAACACGAAAATAACAAGAACAAACACACAATTTGTAGGTCTCTGATGCAATAAAACAATTCTACAGGCGAAACTGTAGAGGGTTTTAATGATATGCACCGTACCTCTACCTAAAACAAAGAGGGGATATATCCCCTATCCCCCCAGTATCTACGCCTCTGATACCTAGATATTAAAAACCATAGATATCAAATAGACAAGAGAGTCCAGAAAACCTCCAACGATATTTCCCTTAAATAGCGGCATCGATGGAGCAAGTCGTACACTATATTATTCGATGCGCGCAAACATAAGTTAAATAAGCTATTTGATACTTTTACCTGTAGTTTCGTCTGTAATAAGGTTATACCTTGCTTTATCGTAACTCTGGTTTAATTAATGAGACTACACCATAAGTAGCCGAATCACAGCTCGCGAGCCACATACGGCTGGTTAACATAATGTGCGGCTCGCCCTCGCCGAAGTATGTTGACTGAGCTGCTTTTTGCATCACCGTGTATGAAATATGTCTACTGAATTAAAATGTAAGTTTAATGTTCGTGGTGAGTAAATATATTTAAGAATTTAAATCATAATTTTAATGCTAGATTGATTTTCGAATAAAGGAAATATTGGGTCACCAAGGATTACAGAGGAATTGTGTTGGGGAATTTGTAACCGTACAAGCTAGTACTGACTTTGCTAGTTTTAGTGTTAAACCAGGGTGGGAGGAAGATTTTGCATTCACCGTTAAATAAGGTAAACTATTGAGTCTTATCTGCAATGTCTTACTTATTCATTACAAAGCCAGTAACTTAAAATGCCACTATGAAAGAAATCACAAAAACGATTTGTCTGATTGTGTACCTAAATCAGAATTACGGAAAAACAAGTTAACAATGTTAAAATCATCACTAAACAGCCAGCAGACACTGTTCACAACATTCAGTAAGGAATTTCATACAAAGACTGATGCCAATTTCGTTATATCGTGGGATATTGTTCGTGCTAAATGCCTCCATTCAAATTGAAAATTTAAGAAAAATATAGCTGAAGTTGTTGCAGTATTAGATTCAAATAACAAAACTTTTGCAAATAATAGCACCAAACACCAGCTTCACGCCACACTTCAGAGAGACGTGTCTGTCAGATCAATGCTGATTTTGCCGGCCAAATAAATGCAAAATGGTTTAAAGAATTCCCCTGCATTCACCTTAGCCCTTGACGAATATACAGACAATCCACAACTAACGGGATATGTTCGTAATGTTTCATCTGATGTAATTGTGAAAGAAAACGTAGGACTAAAATAAACAACACGTGGTGTTGACATTAAATATGCGCTTGACAGAACCTTACCAAATGCTGATATTCCACTGTATAAATTCGTCAGTGTTACAACAGATGGTGCACCTGCAATGATGGGGGAAAAATGGAAGATTAATTGCACTTCCCTGATATTGAAATAAAAGACCACAATCTGGAAGAATACAAAGATAAATTACAATGACTGCTTGATAATTTGCTAGACACGTTCGAGGACTTTCAGAAGCTGAAGCTCTGTTTCGCCTTTCTTGTAAATCCATTCATGGTTGATGTGATCAGTGATGGTGTTCCAGTTCTCGAACCCCTAGTTAAAGAATCATCTGCTGTAGAAATGGAAATAATGAAAGTACAGGAAAACCTGGGTCTAATGATGGTCCATAAATTACAATGGAGTTCTGGAAATAAGGTAAAGAAATAAAATATCTTGAACTGAAGAAAACCAGTGTACTACTTATCTCAGTCTTCAGGACAACATACAGCTATGAATCAGCGTATTCTGTAACGAAGTTTGTAAAATCGAAGCATCGTGCAATCCTTACAAATGAACACCTCACGCAAAAAAATTCGTACAGATTTGACAACATATCTGATTAAATTATCTTTAATTTTATTGTTTTACGTATATTCTTCTGTTTTGACCAGATATTACTGAGAAAAGTAAATATTTTAAAATCTGTTTTTACCAATTTTTTTTACTTTTGGCAGTCTCATTTAATGAAAATACAATGCAAATTTGCATATTTATTGTAAGTACATTCGTAGTTCATTACCGTATTAAATACGCTCAATACAGTTAAAACAATAATCAGCCAGGATTTTGAAAACATTTAGAATACGTATGTATAGTTTTTGATTATTGAAACTAATACAAATTAACAGTCCAAAAAACTACATACATGAATAAATATTATTACTTACATTATTTCTTAATATTTATTCAAAATGTATGTAACAATAAAAACGTGTGTGTAATATTTCTTCATATCTTGCGACTCTCAAACATTTGAAGTTTATCGTCTCTTAAACGTTAAGCAAGTTTGGCAACACCTCGGCTGGGCGGGTATGGTCAAGCGTGTAAAGTCGTGCGACTCCTAATTAGAGGGGCGCGGGTTCGCATCCCCGTCGCGCCAAACATGCTCGTCGTTTCAGCCGTGGGGGTGTTATAATGTGCGGTCAATCCCGCTATTCGTTGGTAAAAGAATAGCCCAAGAGTAGACGGTGGGTGGTGTTGATTAACTGCCTTCCCTATAGTCTTACACTGTTAAATTAGGGACGGCTAGCACAGATAGCTCTCGAGTACCTTTGTGCGAAAAACAAACAACACCTGTGCTATTATTTTTGTAGGAATCACTTGTAACTAGTTTTGTTTAATTCCTCCTTTAATATGATTTTTTCCATAACATTAAGTACAGAACAGAAAACCTAAAGGGACATATCAAGAATTCAAAAGACTCTCTGCTCTGGAAACGTTGTCAGCATGGCTGGATTAAGAACAACCGATGCCTTAAACACAGCCCAACAATTGTGCCCCCTCTGCCCCTCCGTTATATAACTCACAAGACATTAAGACTGTAAGTGCTGAAAGTGAAATAAGTTTGAAAATTTATATCCCTTGAGTTTTCTTCCACACCAGACCCCAACACTGTATTAAATAAAATTTATTTATTAAACAGAGTGGGTATAGATCAAAATCCAGCAACGACTGAGGCCTTTTATTTAGGAATGACAAGAGAAATCACTTCTTTGATGAATGATAATTAAAAAAGAATTAGTTTTACGTATATTTGTTTTCATTGCGAGTTAACACTTCACTCTGATGTTAACAAATGCACACTTTGAACTTAAAACGTGTGAGAAAATTAGTTACTTATATAATATTTATTCAAATTTTAAGTTTTCTTCTAGATTTGTTGATTGCAAAGTCATTGATCCAATTCTCAAAACTAATTTGGCGCAACAAATCTGCTTCTATACTTAGAAGAAACAAGGCATTTAGCCTCTCTTGTAGCATGTTTCTTCTTATGGGGTTTTTAATATGCTTGAGTTAAAAAAATGATCACTCAGTTGTGCAATTTGTGACCATCAATGTCAAAAATATTCACAATCAAATGTCTACATTTGATAATGCACACTCAATTTTGTCATCTGAAATTAATTTATAAAGGACAGCATGGCTAAATCTGGTTATGGCGCACATGAGTGAAATTCCTGAAGTTTGGCAGAGAGATCAGTGTCCACATCTTCTGGGTAACACTGAGAGTACCTTACAGTTTCTGTTGATGAAGCGACGTCATCACGTGGGAAAGAAAATCTATTTGCTATTTCTTTGTACACATCTTCTGTTCTTCTGATTTGGGTTTCTAGTAGGTCAACAATTGCGTAGAAGGAGTTGATACAAATTTATCTCTGACATTCAGATCTACGTCTTGTGCATCTCCGTCATTAAATACCTTTCTGACACGTTTGTGAGTTCGAGCAACGTTGTAATCAATATCTAGCAGTCATTATTTTGCAACTGCTTCAACTCTTTCAAAGTCATCCATTAAAGTGCGTAGTTGGTCAGCTTATGACCATTACAGATTTGCAAGTTTTTATGTTCACATCCTCATTTTGCAGAACTCGATTTGCTTTCTGAAACTTTTGAAAAATCTCATTCCACATGATCAACATAAAAAACAAATTGTATACCTTGTATCTTAGTTGCAATGTTGTCTGCTTCTCTTGTGGTGACTCTCTTTAGTAGAATATACACACAGTTATCATTCTGTACTGGTACACATACATTATATATAATTAATTGTAAACTGTACTGCACATTGAATCAATACTCGGTGAAGTCGAGGCTAGAGTACTTTAATCTTAATCAAATACCTTAAGAACGAGTTCTAACCATTACTTTGAGAATAGTTTTGTCCTGAGGACTGTAGATGAGCCTACAAACCATACATCAACAAAATAGGCATGTCTGAAACTTTACTTGCATGCCTGGATCCGACGGCCTTCAATTGGGAATAATTCACTTCATCTTTCCAGGTTACAGTAGCATTTCCAGAATACTTAAAATAAACTATTTACAGTATTTAGGCTTACAGTTATTGTCACTCAGTTCTCAGATAACGTTAAGCTTAATGCTAATACATTTCAAATAAGGCCACTAACATTAGCTTTGTACTCGGTACTAACATTACTCACGTGAACTTGTTCAATTCATGTACTTTTTCAGACATTCCTAAATTGATTTTGTTGATTTGTCGGTTCTGTACAGTATCTTTGTATGATCACGGTGCCACAACGTTAAGAATTATGTTGTCGTACATGTCGAAGTCTTATGCAGTTTGAGCTAAAATGTGGAATTATCGCCGTTAGACTGCTCTGATCAGTCAGTTGTTTTCCCAGATTTTCAAAAATGTAACAGAACAAATACTGATCTGAATTTAGAGTCGCTAAATAGTTATATTACACCTGAGAGTTTGTCGTCGTTGTACATGTCTCGGATTGTTCGTTCGTCTCAAAACACATCACCAGAGTTTCGGGCCGGGTCGGGGCATTATGACGTCAGGATAGGATAAAGGAAGAACTGAGGACAATATAACTGTGATCTCCAATTTTGGGTCTAAAATGGCATATTTGACAAAATTTTGTTGGCTATTTATACCCGAAGAATATCTCGGCGTCAGGTATGTGTGTATTATTACATAATTACGAGGGAATACATACTCGAACAGGTAATCTATGAACGATGACATTGCTACAGTGGCATTCCTTTCTCAATTTGTTCTTGGTATTATATATTTCAAAACATGTACCTCCACAAAAGTAGGTTTCTTTAGAGTATGTTGTTTGAAGCCAAAAAATTACGGCTCAGAAGAGCGTCAGTAAGAAACACTAATAAAAATATTACAAGACACATGAATAAAAAAATAGTTACGCAAATAATACTAAAACGAGACAATAACCGAAATACAACGTACGAGAACAGAGGCTGAAAAAAACAAAACGATCCATGACTTTGTACACATCTGTCATAGTTTCGTTTGTTTTATGTTTCTCTGGTATTATACTCTTATTTTTCTGTAGTTTTGGCTGAATAAAGCAGTAAAAGATAAAACAAAACAGTTCCACTGCCTATAATTTATTATAAATAGCCACAACAGAAGGAATGATTGAGAAAAATATTTCACCTTCAAGGTCAGATATCATAACATACGATCATCCTTTACCGGAAGTTTTATCAACATTTTGTACTGTTCTTTACAGTAATCTTTCACAAATCAACGACCTCTTATTTCTGACACATAGTTAGTAGTTTCTCCAAACTTCAGCTACTCACCGAGCCAAAGAACACGTTTTTCACAATGTTGAGTAAAGTCGAACACGGCAGATAAGGACAAATACAAAAACATCGATTAAACTCGAGTGTGGCGGCGAAAGAAATAAGGGCATGATACCAAGAAATAAAAGTCTGTGGTGCCCCTTCCCTTGGTGGACTAAGCACGTGCTTATTTTGCTTAATGGTTATTCGAGGGCTGGTTGTCAGATTTTAAAATTCAAAATCCATGTCTTGAGGATGAACAGCAAAACTGCCAACAATTATATCCTGAATCGATATACCATCAGGATAAATTTTAAGACATTATTGCCAAGAACCAAACCAAAAAAATCGTCGAACCTAGAATTTGTTACAAGTTGGGAACCTATATTCATAAAATGTTGTTTCATATGAAAATGAATTATCTTCAAATCAATGTTGCATTGCAAATTTTCAAATTTTACATTTACGATAATTTTCAGTGCAATCAGTTTGTTTCTATCAGAATGTGATTTTGGCTATAAAGAATATTTATTCTGTAATATGGATTAGATAATGATTAGGCCCAATGTTTTTAGTTCCATGCATCAATATTCTAAGAAATCAATTAAGAAAAAAGCGATGATTAATTTTCTAATAAATTTCATAAATAACACAAATTTGTTTATGGAGCTTGAAGGTAAATGAACTGTGGCACCATCGACTGAAAGTTTTCATCAAAAGAAAGCGTAATCACAAAGTACAGGTAAAAATGTAATTAACATATTCTCAGAAACCAGAGCAAAAAACAAAGCATTAAATAACTTGCAAATGTAAAATAAACTATTTTAAATCACGATATTTTTTACCTGAGGATTAATGTAATTTAATGTAGAAGTACTTCACTTTTCAAACAAGCTACTTAAAAATTATCTTTAAAAATATTATTATGGCTTAAGAACGTGTGTACATTAAACTAGAAATGTTCTTGCTTCAAAATGTTCCTCTTTTGAATTCTATACTATCCAAAATGGTCATAAAATAAGAATTTCAGGATTAGTAACATCCCATCTAGTAAATTGCAGTTTTAAACTAACTTCAACAATAGCCTTAAAATAATAATGATAGCTTAAGGATTAGTGTAATCTAATCTAGAATTATTCTATTAAAATTGTATAACATGAATATTAGCATCAGTATTATGTTAGTTCATGATATATCTACTACCTCAATAGTTTACTAGTAAAGCTTTCATAACATCTTTTCGTGGTTTCAGAAGCTGTATGCAAGAAATGTTAAATCTTAAATTCAAAACTTTAATGTGTACTCGCTATGATTTTGGTCTTTCTCTGCTTCTAATGAGGTGTATGTACTCATTTATTCGTGTGTTTTAAGTGCCGTATTCAAAGTTTTGTTATTTATCAGTAATTTCTTAAAATACACTGTACTCACCTCTTACTTGACTGAACTATCCTCTGTGCACCTTTCTACAGTGTGGTATAATATCCAAATCATAATTGCATTAGGTTTCAGTTTAGATTTAACATCTATTTATATGACAGTATCTTGTTTCCACAGTCTTGAAAAAACTGAAAGGGATGATATTCATTCATAAATCGCTACAAAAACTTAAGATATATATAAATGATATTGCAAATGTACATAAGGTTTCAATGTCTATCTTTTCCCCTGCAGTGACGTTTGTTGATGCCCACACTTAGTTACAATATGGAAGACAAAATTTCAGAACACCAGACTAAGAAACAACTGAAAATTGCTGATATGATGGTTCTTATTGAAAAGTAGAAAAATCCCTTTAATTTCTAATATGTTTTTATTGTATGATAATCCATATATCATCTGTATTTATTTCTCCAAGCCTTGGATGTGGTTTCACAAAATAACACACAGGAACAGTGGGAATCTCGTTAAACCACTAACGAGCATCACTAATTAGATGAGAAGGCATTCGGCTACGTTAAGAGAGACACCGGTTGTGGTTTCATCAGATAGTAGATATGGACAGGGAGAATCTCGTTAATCCATTCGTGCGTGTCACTAATTAGATGGCAAAGTATTTGGTTATCGATATTTGGAATTACCCAATTTTACGTAACGGTCGATGTGGTTTCACTAGATAGTAAACAGGAACAGTGGGAATCTCGTTAAACCACTCAAGAGCATCACTAATTAGATGACAAGGCATTTGGCTATCGATGTTTTGAATTACCCAATTTTACGTCAGGGTCGACAATACCGACAGATGCCGGATGCTAACATAAATGACGGAAAAAAAGATTTCAAATGAGGTTGATAAATCCTACCAAGCGAGATGTTCTCATTATTCAAATTTCCATAGTATATCACGCATGTATAGGATTATACGCCTACAGAGGAACTCTTCGAAATATTTGGACTTGATGTCCAGGTCTGCTAGAACTTCTGTGTTTACAGGCAATCAAGTACCTATTGGTAGACAATGAAAAACAACGGAAGAGGCACTAATGAGCTCTTTTCTTTGTGGTGCTAGATCTTGATATTTAGAGACCTTCGACTCGTATGCTTCTTGTAACGAGGTATACATGAATTTGTAATGGACTGTCACATCAACAACCACCGCTTTATCATCAAGATGGAATATCACATCTGGTCATCGGCTTTCACCATTACCTGTCTCAAAGGTGGATACTTGAAAACCATCCACCCTTTATAAGAGGTCTGTTTTACTAAATGGTCACAGATCATGTTGTGACAGCGTATCTCATCGACTTTACCTGCAGACATTGACTGCTAAGATGCCATAGTGTCTCTCTCGTGGCTACACAGCCTCGGCACTTAGCAGAATACTTGGTCTTACAGAGGTAACCTCTGCTATCAATATTTCAAAATTACCCAATTTAATGTCACGGTCGACCATACCGACAGATGCCGGATGAAAAATATGCATGAATAAGGAATGAACGAGAAGATCAAAAGCAGTGTCAATCGATCTTACCAGGCGAGATGCTCTTCATTATTCGCCTTCCACAAAATATCGAGTGTGTAAAGAATAGTACGCCGACCGACACAAGAACTCCTCAAAGTACTTAGACTTAATGTCCAGATCAGCTAGGACTTCCGTATTGACGGGAAACCAGATGCCAGAAGCACCAATGGGTAAGCCTTGAAAACAACGGAAGATGCACCAGTCAGTTCTTTGCGGTGCAAGGTCTTGATATCTAACGACCTTAGATATGTAAGCTTTTTGTAAGGAGCTATGAATGAGTTCATAGCGGACCGTCACGTGAACAACCACCGCTTTATGATCATGATGGAAGATCAGATCCGGTCTCTGGCGTTTTCCATTGCCTGTCTCAATGGTAGGTTTTTTTAAAAACCTTCTACTCTTTGTATGAGGATTCAGTTGCCAAATGATCACAGACTTTATTGTGACGTCTTGTCCTCATGGACTTAAGCTTTAAACATAGACTGCTAAGGTGACAAAGGGACTCTCTCGGAGCCGAAGAGCCCCGGCATTTGGCAGATTCCTTGGACTTACTAAGATTCCCTCGACTGAGGGCCTCCCTTGTGGGATAAACATTAACCCTAAGGGCAAGACACTTCACCCAATGGTGGGCCTTCATACCCACCGGTTTAGGTAACCAGTGGTTAGCAGATCTCGAGCCTTTAAAAGTCTTACACCATGCCCTTGCAGGGCGAGTCTTTCCCAGTGCTTCCTTTCCATGTCCCTCAAATTAGAACGATATGTTCCAGAAGTCTGGTCAGGCTTAGGGATCGGAAGTCCTGCTTTCAAGGCAATATCCCTGATGGTGCCCAACAAACCATCTTCTTTTGCCAAGTAAGATGTTACCTTGTCCAAAGAATGGACAAGCTTCCAACCTTTTTTTGATTTTTAAAGTAGGAATCAATGATTCCAATTTCATAAGAGCTAAATCACCGTCTCGATTACAGGAATAGAGTAACCCGTCGGCTGTTCAAGGTGGAAGATGACACCACTTTTTAATGGCGTTTTTTAATAGATTGTCCAGGCCTTTTATCAATCTATTACTGTTTTCACCCAATTCGAGCTTGTATAAGAGCCTAGGCTCGCTGTAAACACCTGTCCGTAGAGAGATGTTGGCTCCTAGGTATCGGTAAGACTGTTCGGGTCCGATCATCAAGAGTATGTCACCATTGCTTGACCAAGGAGGACAATCGCTAACAGTGAATGTCTTACTCGACTCCCCAAATCAGCATTCCGGGACTCTTGTTAAAAGAGAGGCTGTTACCCGAACAGTAATTGTTCACAGTGTCCAACATTGCCTGGAGACTGGCATGGTCTTTAGCCAGAACTGCCATGTCATCAGCATTCGCTAAGGTAGAAACTGGTTGCAACTTCTTGTTGAGTGAAATCCCTCGGCCATCCTTGTCAAGCTTACGAATGAGAGGATCCATGGCAATATTAAATAAAATAGGAGACATGGAGACTCCTAGTTTGACGCCTCGAAGGAGGCGAATGTGTTTGGTATGTTGCATACCTACCCAAAAGGATGTTGAACCACCAAGATACATGTCCTCCATAATTCGGACGAAATGCGGGTGGACGTTTAATCTTTCAAGGTTGGCGAGGAGGTGTTTATGGCCAACCGCGTCAAAGGCTTTGCACATGTCAAGAGAAGCCGTAGTCACAGTCCCATGTCGCTTGGTCTTTCTCATGATGGACTGGAACAGGAAGATGTCTCTGCATCGGGCTTGAGAAATGAAACCGTGCTGTCTGAGATTTATCTGCACGGCTTGTTCGAGGCGATGGGCCATAATCCTAGAGTAGAGCCTAAGCACGATAGACGATATCGTGATCGACCTTCTGTTTTCAACCTCGTGCAAATTACTCTTTCCTTTAGGAATGACCACCGACGTATTAGCTTTCATGCATTCTAGAATGCGACCCGTGAATTGCCAATGGTTAAACAGACTTGCCAAGGAAACATCAATACCATTCTTGAGGCGATAGAGTAAGAACGGAAAAGTGAGGTTATCGGGACCAAAGGTCTTTTTCTTCATGTTTCAACGAGACGCCCTTACTTCGTCTGATGTTATAGATTCCAGGATATGGGTGTTATCCGCCCGAGGTGGAAGTAGACAACCGTGAAAGTTGACGTTATTATTAGAAACACTGCAGACCTGATCGTGGTCTTTCACCTGATCTTTACTGCATTCTAGAATGCGACCCGTGAATTGCCAATTGTTAAACAGACTCGCCAAGGAAACATCAATACCATTCTTGAGGCGATAGAGTAAGAACGGAAAAGTGAGGTTATCGGGACCAAAGGTCTTTTTCTTCATGTTTCAAAGAGACGCCCTTACTTCGTCTGATGTTATAGATTCCAGGATATGGGTGTTATCCGGCAGAGGTGGAAGTAGACAACCGTGAAAGTTGACGTTATTATTAGAAACACTGCAGACCTGATCGTAATGGTATTTCACCTGATCTTTACTGGGGACACATCTGACAGCATCCCGGCTGTCTAATATCTCCTCAGCTAGGCGTTTACGTTCGAAATCAAACATTCGCAGGAACCGTTTGAAACATTCTACTCGATGTAGACGCCTCTTGTATGGCATTGAGCAGGATTAAGGTCTTTAAGAGCCTGCGTCGAAGATCTTTCGTTTCTCCATGACATCTGCGAATGGGTGAGCTCGTCGACCCATTGTTTGACATCAACCTCCTGCCAGGCTGCTTCATCGAGTCCCTTCTGATCTCTCAGCTGACTAAGATACGAACAGAACTTGGAACTTTGTTCGAGTAAAAGAATCCCTTTCCGATTAAGCTCCTCGTACTGAACGATGTCTCTGGGTGGTATGTGAAACATTGTGGACGGGCGGTTGAAATTTATGGAGTTCACGGCGTTTATCCGAGACTTGTTTAGGAGTTTTGCCAGGTAGATGTTAGTGCAGAGAACATTGGTGTTTTTTTGGCCCAAGCATACTACTTTCACATCTCGGAGGGTTCGTATTTCTTCCTCGGACTAAACTACCCGACGAGGATGCACCGACGGCATTCGGATTAATAATGATGTAATGCGCTCAGCATTACGAATGTTAGGATGCCTGTGCCTCTTGTGCTGAGACAAACCTGACTTGGTCTTAAATCTCATGCTACAGACTTCACGGCCAAAGCCGGAAGACTCAGTGGCGAACGTGTCAGTGCGCCAGTATGGGCATTTAGGAACATGACATACAGTAGCATGACGGTGGCTGTCGTCTTTTCCTCAATATTTGCACCGTGCCTGGGCCACTGAGTTATGCGAGTTTCCTAAGTGGGCTGCAAACTTAGGAAAAGCCGTAAACTCGTATGGACACACATCACATGCGAAAATATTACTTATGGGTAGGTTCACAAAGACAATTGTGCCAACCCTTTCTATAGTCAGCTCTGCTTTGTCACTAATAACGGAAACTCCGTTAGAACTTGAGCCATCCACCTCAGTGGTTCGGCTATTGACACCAATCTGGATTAAAGTCTCAGTTGCATCGACTTGCGAGGAATTATAACTTAAGCTGTCCACCTCTGTGGTTCGACTGCTGTCTCCAATAGCTGTAAGGCTAGTTGCACCGCAATCACTATGGATCTGTGATTGGGTGTCGGAATAGGTAATTGACAATGCCTCTATTCCAGATCTTAGGCAATCCTTTCCCTCGACACTAAGGAATCGCTCGGAAGCTTCCATCCCTGGATGGTGCCAAGTAGCATGGGTTTGGCCGCCGCCTTGGCACCCCACGGACGCCAAATCATAGCTTTTCTTAATCTTTGAACTTTCCATATGCATAAAATGACCTGCTCTAATATAGGGTCGGTCATGTCCCTATAAAATGCTAATACAGGGTACAGCTGCAACCCCCTACCAGGTACCCATTTGGCTCACGAGAGTAGTAAGTCCTCACTTCGGTTTGAAAGAGTTACCTTCCCTGTTCTGGAGCTGACTACTTCTGCCTTTGGACACGTGGTGGTCGGCGAGTCCACCACATAGGTTTTTAGTGTTCTCCTTCAAGTGCGGAGGTTTAGTTACAGGTTGCTCTGCATCCGACAACACCTCAGGGAGGTACCTCCAAGGACAGTGCATTGACAATGTTCTATGACTATTAGAAAGTCAAAAGAGTCACAATTACTCCTGCCGTTTACCCTCACTTGAAGTTCTTCACTTTGGCATTCAGAATTTTAAGTCTATCTGGTAACTGCATTTACAATCTGTTTAATTAATAACCAAAGTATTGAAGAAATTAGTTGAAAAGTCATTTCCTTGTTGATTCAGTTGAAGATTGTGTTCACATGAACTGCTGATTACGATAATTATATAATCATTAACAACATGGCAGATAAAATATTAACAATGTTATTACTTTTATATTTCACATTGTAAAACAGCATATTTATCAAAGTTAAAGATGAAACTTCAAATATTTGGAAAAGTATTCATGACCTTGAACTACAAAACATTAAGTTTAATATCTGAAATGTACATATTTTATTTTTAAACTTTTTGAATTCCTCAATTCCAAAATAATTTTATAGAATAGAACTACTGAAGTACACAAATTTTTGGAGGCAAACTGCACAGTGAAATAATGGTAGATGATACATTTTCTACATGTTAAAGTCATCAACAATTCTGATAAGTTCTTTATAATGTCTTTCTATTTCACCATTTTAAACTATAATTACTAACATTGAACATTATGTTTTATATGCAAAGTATATCCAAAGTACATTGTAAATTCTGTATGTCTAAAATTAATTACCATGCATATGACTGTATGTGAAATTGTAATTATAACTCTTCTTTATGATGCAAAAAAATTCTAATTCTGCTATTGTCTTTTTCGCTGGGACATGGTGCACTGGCCTACATGGAGCATGCCTCTGCTGTCTGGATCTGCTACTCGTAATTAGATTTTCAATCACCATGAAAGCAACTATCTTTCAGGACTTCTCCTTCATGCTTGAACCACAAAAAACCACCTGACTACAAAAATAACTATTAACACATCAAAATTACAAAAACCAGAAAAGAGGGTGAAGAGAAATAATTTTTGTTCACTCCCAGGTTTTATAATAAACCTAAAATAGAAACCAAGTATTTTAATTTATCTCAAAAGAATAAATTTTATAATCAAAGTGGGAACTGCATTGATAACATTGATAATAATTTTCCAGTAAATATTCATTTATAATTAGCTAAGCCAGGTTTCTTTTTCCCAACCATCATGCTCTAAACTGAACAAAATAACTAAGTCTAGTTAACTAATGAATGCATGTTTGTCACTCATCCAATCTCCTTCACACAATGGATGGAGTTCATATGAAAGTCTTGGAAGGTGATTAGTTTCTATTTCAACACAAATCCTTCCTTTTACATTTCCTCTCTCTTCAAAGAAGCTGTAAAAATTTTTACTGCATACAAATTAAATACTTTATTTCAAATTCACTTATAATCACTAACTTTTATTTCTTCATTCAATAATCAGCATAAACAGACATTTCAACACAACTACCCTTAAAAGAATAAGACAATTGGCTGTAATAATACTATCACACCTAATCGTCTAATAAAACTTGATTGAATTAATGCCACTGTTTTAAGCTTATAAAATGTTTGACTTCATTTAAATAAGACAGGAATAATTTGTATAAGAAAATTCTAAACTTACTTCACGAGCTTTTGGGATTTCATTTCCATGTTGTTCTTTACTGTTGGTTATACTTCTATTTTACCAAACACTCAAATTTTCTGTCACATGTCACTTCCGTATACTTGTATTCTCTAGACATGAAGTTTTCTCACACACAGTAATAGTTTCAGAACGAACTTTCTATATAATTTTTTCAACAGTTTCATCTCGCTGTTCATACACTCACTTGTTCCAACATTTTCTAAAAATATATTTCATGCAACCGGGTTGCAATAGTCACGATAAATTTTACATCAATGTATGATCTATATAGATATCTGTTACAGTTAAAAACACATTTGCTACTTCTTCCTTGGAGTTGGGTTCTATTTTATCTGCAGAGGAGGTACATATATTAATTTATGGGGCATGAAATTCATATGTACAGCTATTGATTTTATTTTAATTTCAACGTGACAGTGTCTCTAAAGAATAACACAACCCATGAAAAGCAAATATGGACACTTTCTTCTAGCACCTTTCATCAACTGTCGTGTTTCACTCATTCATTTTGGTGGATTATTGTTCTTCTCCTTTCTTTCTGTTGTTTCCAGTTCTTGCAATGGATCCGTTGTAAGTTCCTCAGTACATATCTCTACGTTACGTTGATATTCCCATAGTATGCCCAGTTCAAATGTCATCTGTACGGTTTTTCCACTTATTCAAAAATGAATTACATATTTCATGTCATCAGTGCCCAGATATTGCTGAGTTAAATATTTATGTATCCTATGGGTTACTTAAATTGTAAGATAGATACTGATTTTTATTTTTTTCTCTGAGTAACATTATAGTGTTGCATTTTCTATACTATTACATACTTTGTACACTTGGCAAATTTAATGGGTTTGTTAATTAATAAGTAGTTCAACTAAGTATGTTTGGATAGTGTTTACATTACATTTCATTACTACTAGTAACACTAAATTCATTGTTCTGAGTAATTTATTTTGTCACTGTTAACTTTGTGCCTTATGATTCTAATTTTCGTCATTGTAGGACTTTATTATGTGTCCTTTGTTGTTTTTGTTAACTTAAATGCCTAATAAGTTAAATATAGATTATTATTAAGCTGTGTAAGGAATTCTAATTACTTTGAATATTTTTATCACACCATAGTTAGTGAACTAGATACATTTAGATCGTTTGTCCATGAGATATTTATTAATACTTTATTAACTGGGCACGTTTACTACTAGTAATATTGCATCCATTATTCTATCTGATTATTTTTCATCATGTTAACCATATACTTTATATCATTCTAATTTTCATCAGTGGAACTTAAAATCTTTTGAATTGTCATGCATTAATTTTATTATCATTTTTCGGCTAAGCTTGCTTTCGGCTACTTCTTCTACGTTTGTGATATTGCAAACCTCATTTTCTTCTAATAATTTATATTTCACTGTTATTCTTAATAGTGCCACTTTATTGATAGCTATCTGTTGCTTTAAGTCGAGTTTTCAAGTTAAAGACCCGACATTTCAGACTGACTTCAACTCTTGTTTTGTTTGGGGTACAAACGTTTGCCTGACTCTATGAGTCTTTGTACATTTCCATCTATAAATTACCGATTCTTGCTTGCTTCCTCCCATTCAAAATTCAAATTACTAAGTTTCATCCACAAACCGGAGAAATTATTATACGCGCACACCTAGCCAAAAAGCAAAATCAACAAAAGTAAATATATTCCACGAATTAAAAATCTCGAAACCATATACTGCTTCATACCATATATTCCCGACAACAACAGAAAAATATCCAACTTTTGGCAAAAACTAGTAACAAAATATGAAATTCCAGTTAATACAAAATGTATTTTCAAAAACAGGCACAAAAGTAAGGTCTATAGTATGTAAAAACTACACTGACAAACACCACACCAACATTATTTATAAAATAGAATGTGATAACTGCCACGACTTCTATATTGGAGAAACAAGTGGGAAAATGAAAAACAGATTCAAAGAACACAAAAAGACACCTTCACACATTTTGGAACATTGCAAATCAAATAAACATAACATAACCATAGGAAATATCCAAATACTAAATAAAGAAACAAACGCAAAATTAAAGAAGCCAAATATACACAAAGACTCAAGCCCAAGATAAACCAATACAATGGAAAACACCATTGTACCCATATTAATAAATATAATCAAACTTCTAAGCACACCCTCTACATTCCTACACTCAATTACACAACCGCCTTCACGCATGTGGTCAGCTATCGGTCAGTTATCTTTTTCTTCCTTTGTGAAACTAACAATGACTAAAGAAGGTCGAAACGTTGTTCGCACCTCTACATAATTTTTTCTCAACCAAAACCACCGTTTTCACACATATATTTTTCTCTACATGTGAGTTTTCTCTTCATCAGTGATCACGAATTGCAGATTGATTATGTTCTCTCAATAAGGGTCTCCTCATGAGGTGGTTCCACATTCCACATATGCCATCACGTTTTGTCTACAGGTATGGCTTTTATCAATTCTATTGTTTCATCCCAGGTTCTGGTTCATGTGTTACATCTCACCTTTCCTGATTCATTAAGCCTTTTTCCATGTCTACTTACCGCAGACAATAATATCCCTCTTGAGTTTGGTCTCTTCATGACAGTTTCTGCTCTTCCCACATTTGTATTCCTCATTTCTCCACATTCATCCAATTGTTTAATAAAAGCTCCAGTTTACCGTGTCTAGATATTGGACAATTTTGATTACCACCTGACATTTCATATGGTTTTGTCTTCCTCTTTCCCTCTTTTTCTGTTCCTTTGAATTCCTTATTGGAACCATAATGTGGTCCTCAATGTCCTTTCTCATTCTCCATATAAACATTGGTCTTCATGTATATGATATTTGCTCTTACTCAAGATCTGTTTCGTTCGCCCCTTTTTTGTAGTTAGTGTTCAGACACTTATGTCATTACTGTCACCCACATCTTATACCATTCCTCCTGTGTTATCCTCTATCCCAGCTGATCCTCCCACTCTTAGATCTGTGCTGCCATTTTAAGTGAATTGGTATTTTTATATTTTTTACCTTCCACATTGGTTCACTCTCTAAGGTGATATGTGACATGTACTATGTCCTTTCAGGGCTCATCTTTCCAATTTTTTATTCCCTGGTTGAGTTTGTTAACTTGTATTTGAACTTATCAATGATACGTGGCCATCTCCATAATATCTCTTCACATCATATTCATTTCATTACTATGTATTTTGCTGCTTCCCTTCACTGTCCTTTAATAGACATAGTTCAGTCTAAGATGCACACAACCCGAAGTACTTTTGTCACTTGGTATCTGCATAATCTCGCAAATATCATCTTCCCACCTTTTTAGTTATACAAACTTTAAGAAGAGTAAGTCTTTTCACTTTTTCATCTGTGTTTCGTATTCAGAATTCCTAGTCTTCGTTAATACCATAACAATCCCACTCTTTTGCGGGCGTATGCTGGAAAGGTATATATTTCATAAAATTTTAAAGGGACAAAATTAGCTAATTAGCTCATCAAAGATGTCTCTTCCAGCTCCGAAATATAATCACCCATTACTATTCATCTACGCAATCTTCACTTAAACTCAGTTAAATTTTCTGCCTCCACCACCGTTGAAGGCAGCTAATTCCAAAAACCAAACACCTTATTTCAAAAGTAAAACTTTCTAAACTACAGACGACTCCTGCAGAGCAAAAATTTACACTTATGTCCCTTGTTTTATTGTTTCCACTGATAAACACCAAAATGTTCGATGATCGATGTTATCACTATCCTTAAAACTATTAAACGCCTCATTGAAATCACACCTGTCCCTTCTCTTCTCGTAGGACAATTCCACCATCTCAGGTGTCATGTTAGTGTCTCTTTTTGGAATCTCTTTAACAATTCAATGCTCTTCTTGAAGAAGAGATACAAATCTGTACACAGTACTCTAAATACAACGTTGTTAGTGATCTATATTGTGAAACAATAATATCCCTTGTCTTGTATTTAATATTTCTATAGATACTATCCAAAATCCTATTAACCTTACTGCTTGGCTACAATACACTATTTAAATGACTTTAGTGATTTTTCTATTAAAACTCCAAGATATTTTTCTTCAACCATAGTATTTAACGTATTTCTGTTTAAATTGTAACGATAAGATGAATTATAAAAACATACATACATCACATATTGGAGATTTAAATATAATTTGTTATGTATTAGCCCAATGCATCAAATATATCAAAATTGCCCCCTAAGTCTGCAACATCTCTGATATAATTAGCCACCCCAAAAGTCGTAATATCGTATTGAAAACCTCAAAATTTTGTTAATCACTTCAGAGTCAACATGATTAATATACGTCAAAACAGCAGAAGACTCACTACAAAACCCTGAGGCACAACATTTGTGACTGTGATTCAGTCAGGTCTAACTCCATTTATTACTATTCCATACTCTCTTTTCTCCAATCAATTTTCTAGGTAATTTAATAACATTCTTCCCACACCCACAGATTTAATTTTTGTAACAAGTCTTTTGTGAAGCACCATATCAAATGCTTCCTGAAAATCAAGGTAAATCAAATACATGTAAAATTAGAAATTCTGTATTTTTCCGAGTGGTTAGCGTTAATCACAATTATAGCTTCCTAGGCCTATAGCATACTGACTGTAGCTGACGAATAAAAATATCTTGTATCAACGCGTTGCTTTTATACAAATCACGCGAATGTATCGAAAGATCACTTGGAAACAATATTGTTAATCATTAGTACTTCACAGGCGGGACTGCACAATACACAGTTGAGAATATACATCACATGAAAAAAGAAAGACAATACAGAAATAAGCGTAGGCTGTTGTTTTGAATTAAGCACAAAGCTACACAAAGGGTTATCTGTGCTCTGCTTACCACGAGTATCGAAACCCGGATTTTAGCGTTATAAGTCCGCAGACATACCGCTTAGCCACTGTGTTCTAAGCGTAGGTACTAAAATAAATGTATAACGGTAAATCCGTTACATAATAAGTACATACACACATAGATCTAGCTTAATAACTACCCCACCTGCAACGTGTAATAACTGAAACTTCAAGAACTATTGTTAAGTGCGTGTTTTCTTATTGCAAAGTCATCTCAGGCGATCTGCTGAGTCCACCGAAGGAAATCAAACCCTTGATTTTAGCGTTGTAAATCCGGAGACTTATCGCTTTTCTCGCGGTAAGCATTAGAGACGGCTTGCGCAGATACCCCTTGTGTATCTTTGCGCGTAATTCAAAACAAACTTACTGTCATTGTTTTTATTAAAAAATAACCAGGTTATGTCGCATAAAAATATTGATTTTCGTATTGTTTTTAAAGCGCTGTTTCAATGGGCATGGAATAAATGTATATTAAACCAAGTTCTAAATATAGTTAGGTTAAACTGTAATATTTGTTGTTTATCTATTATTGGCTGGTAATTCTTGCTTCGAAGCAACACCAAATTTCTGTAATAACACTTATTGCAAGAGGTAATGGTAACTTTGTTTTCTACTAGAATTATAATTTATAAATTTACCGCTTCTTACTAATAAGTATTATAAAACAGGATACACCCTTTGAAACTACATCACCTCGTGAAATTTGTTGACACCTTAGTTTTGGTTTTCAGTTATCGTGCAGTGAAGAACAAGAAATACAAGAAATGATCACGATATTTACAGACATTACCAAAACGTGACTCAGTCATTACATAGATATTGTTATAAAAGGATACTGTGTATAGTATTGTAAAGTTATAGTGAGAAGATATTTAAATAGCTTTTCATTGAAAGTCGTTTCCACCGGTATGCCTGCAGACTTTAACTGTTAAAATCCGAGTTTCGATACTCTTGGTGGTCAGGGCATAGATAGCCCTTTGGGTTACTTCGTGCTCAATAATAAAGAAAAATTCGGCAACGGCAGTGCAACAGCTTTCTTGATATTGTAATAAAACGTTAGATATAACTGGTGGTAGTTCGTGAAAAATATATAGGTGGGAAGGAAATGTTAGTTTGATTTTATAGTTTAAGAATCAGTGACAAAATAACGTTGAAGGCTACAAAATTATACTTCCTATATTATAATAATAATGATTAATTATGAAAGAAAATTAAAAATACTTTTATTCTTGTTTCCATTCTTTTGGTTTTTTCCTATCTATAAGGTTTAGTTTTTAAACATTGTCTGTTTGTATTTTAACATCATAACGTGACAACCTAATTTCTTGGGAAAGGTTTCACCGAGTTCACAAAATATACCGGTCCTGGTTTCAGCTATCTTAGCATTGCTTTCAACAAACCTGATCTTGGTCTGAAAAGCGTCAAATTATATAAACACTTCTTTAACTGAACTAATTTTATCAGCAGTTAAAGGGTAAAAATGAATTTTTAATTAAAATGTTCAATTGAGGAAAATTTTCAGAAGAAAGCTGACAATGAATTTAAGATATTACTTGTAGGTTTTTATCTAAATAGATTCTATTATTAGTTTTTAAGTATCAAATTAAAATCATTGACAACTTTAAAAAGAAGAAAATCGTTGTTTTATGATCGTTGATTTATAACAGACTACTGGTTGTCTGTTGTTTTAGAAAGGGTTTAACCTCACAGACTTCCTTCTCTTGAGATTGATTTTCAAAAAAGAAACCCGTTAACCACCCGTTAAAGCAAGAGAAATGTACTGAAATTTATTATTTAAACTCACATTCTTTGTTCAGTGTTACTTTTCATCTTTGTTCTCTAACAGCACTGGTCCGCTATTCCTTCCAGTCACAGACATAATTGTCGTCTGCTAAGTAGAACAAAAACAAAGCATCCACAACAAAGTAAAGATAACGATATGCTGGACTACATGATGTCACCATAACAGTGAAATAGATAAAAATAAAGAAAGTAGAAATTCCATGACATACGCTTGAAAGTTTAAAACAACAATACATTGAACGAACGAAATATAACACTTTCTAGCTTATTAATCACTTATTATGTTATCTTCACATCCACTGGCAGTGTCAATGGTGGGACTGACGCAACACCACGAGTTAATTGTTCCAGAGGTTATGGCACTGATACTAACACAGGTTGCAGAAGGCCCTAGTGTTCTTAGAGGCATCTGGGACTAATTGTCTGCGACATCTTAATTAACCTTCAGAAGAAAAAGTTACAGGTACCCTCAAGTATCGGAGGCTTCTATGTTGCCGGGACCCTCAGGTTACGCGTCCAGTGTGCGAAATTCAAAAACAAATCTTTCTTTCCAAGCGTTTTCGCAGCTTTTTCCGAATTTCATTATTCTTCGTAAATCTTCCACAATAACTGTTATATTCGAATCTCAATAATTCAATTAAACTCCAAAATCATGCGCCCTACAATCCCCAATTACGATTGGGTTGAAGAGAAACGTTTCTGACCGTCCACGGTTATATTTCATTTCCCAAAGCTACCGTGCGTTGTTTTTGTTCTTGTCTCCATATGTTTAATTTATTTGTTTTCAAAACACACAATAAACAATGTTACCTATAACTTCAAACATTTCCATAAAAATCTTTCCTTTGGAATGTTTCATTTATGTTTCAGTCCAACAAGTTTCTAGTTATTAAAAGCATACGTCAAGTATACAATACAATAAAAAGCAGTTGATAAAGCTACCAACAATAAATTTTCTTCTAGGTTCTTATAGTTAAGTAATTTCTTTAAATTATTTTAAGCATAATTTTACTTTGCTGTGAGAAGAGCTTACATGTCTTTACATTCGTAGACATTTGACACCTGGGGCTTTTTCTCTTACAACGTAGTAAACTTACATCCCTATTGATTGTTACACGTACATTCTCTACTACAAGTGTACAGATTTTCTTTTTTAACGGAAAAGTAAAATATTATATTTTATCATGTGTAATTTATAGATCTGTTTGGCAGTACTGTACTTTCTTTAGTAAATATTAAAAAAAAGTTATGCATTTGATGAATATGGTGACCACATATCTCAATAACACTGTCACAGGTTTATGTTGTAATTTCGTTTCGGGTTTTAAGGATTACAAAGAAAATCAAACTTTCCAAAATTATGTGCACCTTACAAGTTCTAAACGTACACACGGGACTATATTGCAAGGCTCGTCAGTTATTCTTCGATAATCACCTGTCAAAAATGATACATCACAGAGTACACTGTTACAACTTTTACTTTGTCTTTTGGGCCTAATCTGTCATTGAGGAGTTTTGGATTTCAAAAACCTGACCGGCACCAAAAATAAAACCTCATAGTTGTTATTGTTTAGGTTCAGCAAACATTTATTGAAATTTATAATTACTAATTGATAGATATTACTCGGGTAAAACAAACCTAGCGTTTTATTTGTTTATATAAACAAGACAATCAGACTCACTTTCCACACCAAACTACCAATAGTTAGGATGATTTATATTATTTACTAACGGTAGACAAATTATGTTTTAATATATCAAATGATATATTGTTTTCTATGTTATCCTCCAATTAGAAATGGTATGCCACGGATGGAATTTAATTTAAAAAAATGTAAACTGCGAATTCTGAACGAGACAGAAGTAGTAATCTTAAACAAGATATATTCATAATTCTTGTTGACGAGAAACCCCTCTTGGAATAAAAATGCATCTCAGAACAGCTGGTGTGGTTATTAAACAACAAATAAAACTCATCAATTAAAGTGTTACTATATTTCAACCCTTCTAAAGCTACATTGAAAATGTTAGTAAAGAGAACACATATAATGTGTTTTGGAATCATTTGGGTCTCAATACCTAAAAGGTTAAGATATACTTTACATGGTAAAAGTGGGAACGTAAAACACCTAATCATTTAAAAAAAAAAAAATCTATATATTAGAATAACAGGAAAGTCCAGGCGTCAAAGGAGAAAAATTTATTTTTCCCAGCTGCTCCAAACAGCGACAACTACAGAGCACATTAAGTTATTCGATGTTCTCCAGAAGCGTTTAAGTAAAGTAGTTTGTTGTATTACCAAAGGTGTTATTTTGAAGCTTTTTCAGTCTTTTAAGACTACTTATGAAGCTTTAAAGGACGACGCTGTAGATGTTCCGACATTATTGACGGCTTCTAGATGTTCCGACATTATTGACGGCTTCCTATTATTCGCACCGTTACGAGTTAAATACGATGTAGCGACCTTCCTCTACATGTTATTTAGTACCATATTATCATATGGTACAAATATTACGTTTCTTAATAAGATTCTTCCCTTGACAAGGTGCTTTCTGCTGTTATCACTTTGTTGGAAGCGGGTGTAGAAGAAAGGTACCACATTCTGACAGATATTCGCAAGAAAGATGTTTAGTATTTAAGTTATTGTTTGTGGAAGGATTAATGGATCAACAGATGAAATCTATTAATTAACGAACAGGTATCAGTCATTTCGTAATAGTATGTGAATTAAACTTAAAATACTCCCGTCCATCATGCAGGCCGTCTTCTACATTATTTTTCTTAAAGTGCAATTTCCATCCCTTTGAAATTCTTCACGGATCTATGTATATTTAACAGTAAATAATTTAAAGGGTTGTACTGGTATCAACCGAGTAACTTACGAAAGTGTTTCGAAAGTATGAACGCGTTATTGAATGTTTGCGATATCATAAACCATGAAAGCACAAGTTCTATAAAAAGAGCAAGTCTACACCTGTTATATTCAATAAAATTGGAGATAAGCAGATACGTCATATCTAATCGTGTCATTGCAAATATCATACATTCTTGATTCACCTTAAAAACAGTTATTTAACAAGTTTGCAAAATAGTTACAACGGAAGATGGTTCGTTCAACTATAAAGTAACAATTACGCTTCACAAGCAGTCGAATTTTCTAGACTTCAGGAAAGAATGAAGTGTTTGTAAAAATAGTTTATTTGAAAGACGTTAAACAATGTTAAAACAAATATATAGTATTGGAAACAATTTAAGAAACAAATAAATAAACAAATAATCTGGTAAAGGAATTAAACAGGAACCAGGCAACTGGATAGAAGAAACACTATTCTTTCTTACTGCACGTGCAGGACGTACAACTGCAGGGTTCACCTTCTGTAGAGGAGAAAAGATTAGACGTTATTTTAAAGTATTATTTACACAAGTAATTCATAAGTCTCTCTTATACAACATTTTTAATAGTAACTACTAAGTGCTTGCATACCTGTACACTTGCATGGACTTCCTTCAGTGTCGCCTTTTCCCATGCACGAAGTACACTTACATCCATCTTTCTGGCCACACGTGCACTTATCGCTGCAGGTGCACGTAGGATCTTAAAAGATCGGTATGGTATAGAGTTAATTGTATTTCACGTTTTGTTAAATATATACATAGTAATGTGAATAAAGTGAAAGAGCAAAGACGTTAGGATGGTATTGTACATTTGATATCGTAAATCAAGTAAATTTATTATTTACAGTAAGAGTCAAGGGAATGTCAGATAGCAAGTTATCACATTATTTAGGGACATAGAAGTTTATTTGCATCGACATATGCATGCAGTTGTTGTAATGCCTATCATGCATAGTAGTAGTTTCATAAGCCTGATTATTGGTTATATATTTGTCGGTTTGTTTAATTAAGTCAGTGAAGTTACCGTTTTATAGAACTATGTTGTAACAATATACCCTATATTACCACACGCAGCAAGAATTAATAAGATCAGTAGTTACTAAAACAGCATGTTATTTTAGAACATTCCCCAGTTAATATTTGAGCGAGTGTCTTTGGGAATTAAGAAAATCTTGCATACCTTTACACTTACAACTCCGATCAGTTTCGTCTCTTTTGTTGCACGTGGTGCACTTACACCCTTCTTCATTCCCACACGTGCACTCGTGAATGCAGGTGCACAGCGAATCTTTAAAGAACAGAAAGATTACGGGTTTATTTTTTGTTTTTATTGCCATTACGTTTATTTACAATACTAATTTAACTACTGAAGCAACAACTATGCAGTAAAGAAGTAGGAATGGTATATAGAAAGAACTAAAATTCACAATACTATCAATTACACATTATTAATACATCAAGATTTCTCAATCATCCAAAATCAAAGTAGTTAAACGAATTACCGTTTAATAATAACAATAAAAAAACACTTCGATCCGATAAAATACGAACATCATTGGTATAGAAAAAAAATATAGCTCATTGTTTACAGTTTTCCATGTTGAAAATCAATTATGGTGACATTTTAATTACACTTTTCAATAAGAAATACATTCTGAAGAGTTATCACCTTTTAGTTATGAAATAAAGAGGTCATGTGAAAGGCAAGATTTAATAATTAAAATTTACGACTAAACAAACATGTAGATCATCTGAATAGCGAAATATTAAACAAAGAACGGCCCAAACAAATACCTCTCGACAAAAGATGATGCTAACGTACACAAAGTCAAGATACGTAATATTATTCGTTACTATTAGACAGCCACAAATGAATATTCTTCTTAAATAGAACACAATTTCGCCAAAATCCTCTTATCTTTTAGCCTATGATATTACTTTGAACATAAACTTTGTGTTTATTTCTCGTATAATACAAATCCCACCACTTACCTCCACATTTGCATACTGAAGCGGACATCTTGTTTCAATTCTACTAAAGTCAAACACTATTTCACTAAAACTACACACGCGGATGAACGTTTTATATTGACCAAGTGCAAGAGTCGTGTGCAAAATAACCTACAACGAACCATGTTATTTATAGCCAATCATGATGAGTAAACATGTTTCAAATAGTACAAAGAATAATATAACAAAATGTTTATCATAACTGTTTTGAACTTTAAGAAAAAAAGTGTTTACTCTCATGTCTACTATTTGTTATTAAAACACACGTAACTTCAGATCTTAGGTGTATCAGTTTCTCATGTTTTTCCAGCTTCTATTGTTAAACGTAACTAAAAATAGTAATACCTCCTGTCCACCCCATCAGAGACAAGTTTGATGGTTTAAAACGCTGAAAGTCGGCTTCAATATAAACAAACCAAAACAACATTGTAATAAATGAAGCAAAGATAACTAATACACAAAAGTAAAATGGTGAAAGTTACTACGTAAGTTTCAAGTGACATTAACACAGTGTTATAAATTTTAACTCACATCAGATTTATAAATTAGTTTAATAAGAATAATCCAGTTACTAAGGGTTCAATAAATTGGTTACATCAAGATGGTCCATTGTGACATACTAGCTTCATTGTTAATAATATAAGGAATTGATACAGAATGCTGGTTTATATTTAATGGTAAATAGTTTATTAAAATCAATATTTAAGTTCTATCTCCAACCAGAAAATTATTGTAAATTTGAAATGCCGACACTATCAGCTGTATTAAATACTGATGGACTTGTTATTGCAAACTTTTAATATCAAAACGTCTCCTCAGCTTGATCACTCCCTCCCACTTTCCAGTTTATCACCAAAAAGTGTGAGATCTTTTAGAACTGTTCTCAGTTCTGTTTATAATTCTGTAAAAAAAATTGCTTGTGTTATGTCTAATTGTTGTAGTTCGAACAAGAGGAATCAAAAGCTTTTGTGTCTATATATGGACATAGTTTCCCAGACCACCCGATGTTGTTTATTTGGCTACAGTTGTAAAACTGATGTATTTAGGGAGAATCTACACCTTTTACGTTTGTTGGTTTTTTGTCTTTGACAAATGTCACTACTAAACCCATGCCCATACATATTTTACGTGGTAATGAGACAGCTAAACCATGTTTGAAGGTATACTGCCTTTAAATTAGAGTTCTGCTACTGATGAGTCTGTTATTTCTCAGGATATTAAAGGAAGATTTGTTAATTTTCCTCTTTATAACATTTGTTTAACATCACACCCATTTTCCGGACCAATTGTACTTGGAGTAAAACCTACTCTGCCAACTAAGGGTGTATCATAATTGCCAGTAAACGAGTTGGCTGAAGTGAAGATGTTGATAAATCCTAGATGGTTAGCAAAGTAATTTTTCTTTGAACTAAGGGTGATGTTATTGTTGAAGAGAATCCAAAGTAATTAATTTTCACTAATCAAACATAAAAATGAATCTCAAAATAAGGGAAACCAGTGTTTCAGGTGAATATTTAGTTGACATTCCCTTGGATTTCATTAATATAAAAATATATTCTTCCATGTTTGACTTGAAATCCTTCATTAATACGTTTAACTCATATTTGTTAGATATCTGTTACTGACTCTACAATTGCAGAGAAACTTGTTTGATCATTTTGTAGGCTAATTGTAAAAAGATGATCTAAATAACTGCAGCATGTGCACAACACTTTCTATCGCAAAATGTAACTAAATTCACGAAAAGCTCAGCTATATACGAAAGACAGAGTTAAAATTAGGATTCGAAATTATATTTGAACAGATCTCGCATAGTGCGTTCGAAAAACATAGAGTTTTATATATTTTTATGTTATCTAGTAAAAGATGTAACAAATTAACAACATTTTCATGGGAGGTACAATATTTTTTGCTCATTCCCTGTATGTTTAACTATTGTTCTCTTTTGATATTATGGTAAAAGTTTGTTGGGTTCACTGAGTAATTTTCACCTATTTCTATGTTTGTGTACGTTTAATTTTTTTTTCGTTCTGTTAAAAACGATTACGTTGGTTATCTACAAATTGTGTATGAAGAATGTTAAACGCAATGAAAGTAATCCTTTTGAAACCTACATCAGTTAATGTAATAATAATTACATTTCTTTTTTTTTTTGATCATTTAAATCTTTTGTAGAACAAAATTTGAATGTGTGATACGTCTAAAATCATTAAACCAAATACTTGACGTATAGATGAATCATGATACATGTTGTTCTGAAACTAACATTAATAAACTTAGTGATTCTTCAAAGTGTCTACAGTTTGAGAGTATTGGTGAAATTTAAAACTTCAAATTTCAAAAATCTAAATGTTTGGAATGTTTGTTTTGTAAAAAATAATTTGTAACAGTTTCTAATGTTCATAATAGGAAAGACCTTGTTACAAAATTGCTATAAGAACAACACATTTATTCCATTTTGTTGGATTTTTGTTTTATCTACCAATACTAAGAGATAAATTACATGTATGAATTTCAATGTTTAGAATGACGGCAAATATTTAAGATGTCAGAATTAATTGTAAGAAGTTTGTTAATAAATGCACCAACCAGACTGTCTCCTTGTGTTTTAAGTTATTTATTTTCAAACACAAATTAAAGGATATTATAACAAAGATTTTTAAACCACATTTCCAGTAAAATATTTATTTTTGATATGTATTATTGACATTTCAGTCCAACGATAATAGAAGAACCGTATTCTTTTATACTACAGATATACCTCCCCGAGATTTTAGTCCTAAAAAAATACACGTTGTTCGGTAACAAACAACTGATAAAGCTACAGACATTACATTCCTCTCCTTATTGGTACAACGGTATGTCTTCGGACGTGCACCGTCAGAAACCCGTTTCGATACTTTTGGTGGGCAGAGTACGGATAGCCCACTGTACGTTTCAGTTAATTCTAAACAATCAGTCAGACATTAAATTTCCTTGTATGTTCTTATAGTTAAGACATATTTGTTTTAATTATTGTAAGCATAACTTTGACCTGCTTTACATTTACACTGACTTTTGTCACCTTGGGCTTTTTTCTTGCATGCATCTTAATTCTTATACTTCACATTACAGGAAACTCTGACCATTATAGGATATAGTTTCGATTTTCCTGCCTTAATAAAAGTTCGAGGTGTACGTAAGTTACAATCTGTGCAATGTTTTTAAATTTTACTTTCATAATCACCTGTGAAAAACACAAACCACGCAGTACAAGCCTAGACTTCTGAAGTCAAGATTTCAGCAACAACTAATGAACGTGCTAATACTGCTGAGAAGTCTAAGGATGTCCTTATCTTTGGATCAAAGTATTATTGTTGTAATGATTTTTACTATAAATATTAAGTGAGTGGTAGGTTCTTTTAGGAATCCGTTGTATTGTTAATGTTTTCACAATGTTATGTGTGTAATTGAAATAGGCAGAGGGGATCTGGAGATATGAATCATTTGGGGATATTTTGTAAACCATGAAGAAGTTGTACAAATTGCAAACGGAAGAAAGTTCCAAAAAGAAGGCGATAAAACAAGTCCAAGAATTAACCGCCAACGGTGACTGTGCATGTGTGATCCCAGTACGCTGGACATTGCATAACAATGAAGTATTTTCCTACGCCTTCCCACTGGAACTTCACACCATCTGTATGGCAACCAGATTGAAGGCTAAAGACGCAGCCACTTGGAGTTTGGCATGAGGTGTTTCATTGTCTGAGACAGACAACAGTGGCAGTGTGGCTATAACCAGCTGGTTTAATTAAACCTGGATATGCTGAAGGGAAATCGTTAAATCATTGAGTTTGGTGGGCAAAGCTTCTGTGTGTGAGAATTGGTGGAAGTAAAAATTACTACCCTAAATCCACCAACTGCCCAGCACCCAGTTCAGTAACTAAGTATTTACTTATACACCTGGCAATAGCAGCAATCCAGATATTTGGTATCTAATTTAAAGTCTTTGTTACTATTTCTATATCTTATTGTAAAGCAAAGGCCCCAGACTTAAGTCATTGTTCCTAACACATTCCTGTTATATACCGTCACCCACGACAGTAACTAGAATGCAACATTGAAGCCTCAGATACTTCAGGATGCCCAGAATTTCTCTATTGAAAGGTCATAATGTTGTCAGAGAGAATAAGTAACAGATTTGCTAGTTTTAAATGAATCCTGTGAACAGCCTAACACCAATTCTTTGTGAACCAAGCTTTCAGCAATGAGAAATGAAGTTTCTGATGCCTTCAAGAACACTAGGGCCGTCTGCCACCTTGGATGGTCAGTATTAATTCCATAAACTCTAGAACAACTGTGTCCTGCTGTTGTGTCAGTAGCATCATTGACATTGCAAGTGGATGTTAAGATTATATATTTAATAAGCGACTGATAAGCAAAAAAGTGACATCTTACGCTGGTGCAATGTCTTTTCACTTTGCACTTTGAAATTACCTAGAATTTAATTTTCAAAAAAATATTCTGGAGTTTAATTTTAAGAAAATTATCCTTAAGTTAAATTTTAGAGAATTATCATAAGGTTACTTTTTATAGGAGATTAATTGTAAAAACATTTACATTGTGGTTAAGGTTTAAGAAAATTACTGGAACTTAATTTTTAAGACAATTTAATTTTTAAATTTAATTTAAAATTTAATTTTTATGTAAGTTGAATTTTAAGAAATGTACTCTGGTGTTAATTTTAAAAAATATATGGAAGTTGAATTTAAGGAAAAGTCAACAAAAGGTAATTTTTAAGAAAATAGCCTGAATTTAATTTTTACTTGACGTTAAATTTGAAGAAACTTACCTGAATGTTCTTTAATTATCCGGAAGTTACATTTTAAGAAAATTATCCAGAATTTAAATTTAAATAATAACGAAGTTAATTTTAAGAAAATTATCCAGAATTTAAATTTAAAGAAATAACGAAGTTAATTTTAAGAAAATTATCTGTAAGTTATTTTGTAAGAAAATTAAATGACAGTTAATGTTTACGAAAATTACTAAAAATTACTTCTATGAAGCTAATTTTAAAGATAATTATCTAGAGATTAATTTTAAATAAAAAGACTTGGAGGTAATTTTTATGAGGTTAAATTTGAAAAAATTACCAGCGTATAATTTTTTTAAAAAAATACTGGAGTTTTAAAACTTTCCCAGAAGTTAATTTTTATAAAATTATCTGGAGGTTACTTTTTCTAGGAGGTTAACTTTAAAAGATGACATTGTGCTTTATGTTTCAGAAAATTACTGAGTACTTAATTTTTAAGAAAATTACTGGGAATTTAATTGTTAAAAACGTTTATGTTTCAAAGCAATAACTGGGATATTAATTTGAAAGAAAAGTTCCTCAGATGCCCCCAGCTAGTACAGTCAGTAAATCTCCGGATTTACAACGCTAAAATCAGGGGTTCGATTCACCTCGGTGGGCTGAGCAGGTAACCCGATGTGGCTTTGCTATTAAAAAAACATAAAAACTCAATTCCTCGGAGATAATTTTCATATGAAATTAAGATTAAAGAAAATTACCCAGTGATTATTTTAAAGAGAATCATATGGAGGTTAATTTCTAAAAAATCACGCAGAGCTTCATTTTTAATAAAAATAATCCTGAAGTTAATTTTTTAGAAAAATATCCTGAGGATAATTTTAGGCTTAGTACATTTTGCATATTATGCTAAGTTTCATTAGTGCATACTGTACTCCTTGTCTGCTTTAGCAGTGTAAGACAAGTGGAAAGGTATCGAGTCATAACCACCAGCTGCCAAATCTTGTTCTACTCTTTTATCAGTGAGTTACCCCCTAGTACAGTGGTGAGTCTACGTATTTACAACGTAAAATCAGAAATTCGATTCCTCTCGATAGGTTCAGCAGATAACCTAATGTGGTTTTGCAATGAGAAAACACACAAACATATTATCAATAACGCTCTTACACTAGAAAATGTATGTTTGGTGTAATGGAGATTCCAACCCACTACCCTCAGATTAGAAGTTGAATACCTTAACCACCTCGCCAGGTCTGTTAATTTTATAAAAGTATCTGGAAGTTAAGTTTTAAGAACATTTTCTGAAAGTTATACTTGAAGAAAAGTTTCTGATAGTTATTCTAAAAGAAAATTATTCGGAAGTTAATTTTTATAATATACTCTGAATGTTAATTTTTGAGAAAATTATTCAGAGATTAACTATTTATAAAATGTTTCAGAGTATAATTTTTACAAAACTATAAGTAGTATTATCTTAGAGAAACTTTTCTCTAAGGTTAATTATTGAGAAAATAATTTGAAATTTAATTTTTTAAGTATCTTGAGGTTAAATTTATATCAAGTTAATTTTAAAGAAAATTATCAGGAGGTTAATATTTAAGAAAATAACTAGACATCAGTTTTTGGGACAATTATCAAGGGATTATTTTTGAATAAAATGTTTCAGAGGTTAATTCTTAACAAAAACTGTCAGAAGAACAACTTTTAAGAATATTTACTGCAGGTTAATTATAAAGAAAAGGCCTGGCATGGCCAGGTGGATTAAAACGTTTATACGTAATCTGAGGGTTGTGGGTTCGAATCCCCTTTACACCAATCATGCTCGTCCTTTCAGCCGTCTGGGCGTTATAATGTGACGGTAAATCCTTATCTTCATTGGTAAAAGTATTTCATAAAAGATGGCGGTGGGTGATGATAACTAACTACCTTCCCGCTAGTCTTACACTGCTAAGTTAGGAACGGCTAGCGCAGATAGGCGTCGAATAGCTCTGGGGGAAATAAAATAAAAAATGTATTAAAAAACTATCTCAAGTTATTGTGAAATAAATATCTTAAGGTTAATTTTTAGATAAGTTTAACTTTAAAGAACATTATCTGGATGCAAAATTTAAAAAAAAATTACTCGGTAGTTAATTTCAAGAAAATTATCTAGTGAATAATTTCTAAGAAAATTACCCTGAAGTTATTTTTCCAAAAAAATTAAATGGCTGTTAATATTTATATGAAATTAATGTTAAGAAAACTGGAATGCACACTGCTATATGCTCATGATGAAACACCCTATAAGGCGATAGATTTTCTTTCCCCATATTCGTTTATTTCCGGTCTTCCTATTTAACATTAAATATTCAAGGGATGCGTACCCTCGAGAAGAATTTTACCCTGACAGTCATTTCCAGTTTGATGTCATCTTGTTACAGGAAGCCCATTCTTCCTCCAGAATAGACCATTTTTTCTTTATTCACCACGTTTTCGTCAAAGCGCTTTCGTCTTTTGGTTCTACTAATGCACGTGGGGTTGGGATTTTCTTCAACCCGACTTCCTTGAAAGTATCCGCAAATCAGGGGCGTAAGGTATGACTTGTTTATTTCTATGTATCTGTTCAACGGAAGGAACTGCAGATGTTCTTTTCCTCCTTGGACAGGCTCTTGATCATACAGGTTGATATTATCCTACTTGTGAACTTCAATGGTGTGGTGGATTTTCAGGAAAGAATCCTCTTTTTGAATATCAGACTTTAATTTTATGTTTCTGTTGTCACTTGGATTGGTCATGTTGTATTAAGATGCCTTGATTACATTTATGTATCAACCAATCTGAAGCAGTATTGAGCCAGGGCTGCTATATATCAGGTTGGCAATGCTTTCAATGATGTCTCAGACCATCAAGACTTTGTAACTACATTCCACGACTTTACCACTGTTTCTAGGAATTTTGGAGTGTGGAGACACAATATTTACCTGCTCAATGATGAAGAGGTGGAGGCACAATTGATTGCTCTTCCTTGAATACCATGAATGAGATCTGGTAGGTGGGATTTAAGAAAGCCTGCGCCTCTTTGATGTAATATGTAACCATTCGGCATTCTAGAACCAGCCATCTTGCATACGTTGCAAGCAAGAGACCTTGACAGCTGACTTTTTGGGCAGAACAATGGATCAATGGATGTTTTCGGACACTGAGAAAATGCAAGAGAATTTATGTTTAGAATATGCTAAACAGACTGTGATACTTCTACGTGACCTGTTTCATTACATGAGATGTAGAAACATTTTTGTTTCGCTTGATAAGAGTAAAGCCTTTGATCGAGTCCACCATAATGTCTTGTGGTAATTTTGGAAGAAGTATGGATTTTTCTCCAGCTTTTGATTATTATTTAACATCCTTCTAACCCTCATCTTCTAGCAGGCTTTTATTGAATGGATACTTGGTGGCTCCCTTTCACACAATTCAGTGTTTACTATCGCCTTCTTTGTATACACCAGTGATAGAGTGCCTGCTTTCTAGCCTATTGAACACTGTTTTGGTGCATGCTTTCTCTTTACCCGGTGGGTTGGCCATCAACTATATCAGTCGGGCAGATGATGTTAATCTTTAGGTTCAGCACTGGATATTGTTAAAAATAATCCAGAGCCAGTTAAGCTAAGCTTAACTAGGTCACGA
Organism: Tachypleus tridentatus; assembly: GCF_004210375.1. Lineage (NCBI taxonomy): Eukaryota > Metazoa > Arthropoda > Merostomata > Xiphosura > Limulidae > Tachypleus > Tachypleus tridentatus. Next base: position 34,551,441 of record NC_134836.1, read on the forward strand.
CTAAAGCTCTGTGGTTGGGCAAGTGGACCTTATCTGAAGACATCCCATTTCGTTTGGCATAGACTTCCTCTCTAGTCAATGTCTTTGGGATTCATCTCCTTGTGAATTCCGAGGCTTCCTGGGAGGAGATTATGCAAAGTGGTTATGATAACAATGCACTCCAACAATGGTTATGTCATGTTGCTAAGTGCAACACATCTGTTGTTGTTATACATTGTTACAAAAGTATAACCTAATATTGTTATAATAAGCTGAAAGTAAAATGAAATATATAATGAACAAAAATACTTTTGATTTCTTAGATTAGACCCCTTTATATTCGTTTTCTATTAAAAATATTAGTAATATTACAGAAAATATGTTAAATCAGAAATGGTTTAAGTTTAAAATTGTATAGGGACAGTCAGTCATTGAAGAATGTTGGTTTCAAACTGCAAAGTGCATACTTTTATCATGTTAGTGTTCAGACACTTATGTCATTACTGTCACCCACATCTTATACCATTCCTCCTGTGTTATTCCTCTATCCCAGCTGATCCTCCCACCTCTTAGATCTGTGCTGCCATTTTAAGTGAAAATTGGTATTTTATATTTTTTCCTTACACTGTTCATTTTCTCTCTAAGGTGATATCTGACATGTACTATGTCCTTTTAGGGCTCATCTTTCCAATTTTTTATTCCCTGGTTGAGTTTGTTTACTTGTATTTGAACTTATCAATGATACGTGGCCATCTCCATAATATCTCTTCACATCATATTCATTTCATTACTATGTATTTTGCTGCTTCCCTTCACTGTCCTTTAATAGACATAGTTCAGTCTAAGATGCACACAACCCGAAGTACTTTTGTCACTTGGTATCTGCATAATCTCGCAAATATCATCTTCCCACCTTTTTTGTTATACAAACTTTAAGAAGAGTAAGTCTTTTCACTTTTTCATCTGTGTTTCGTATTCAGAATTCCAAGTCTTTGTTAATACTATAACAATCCCACTCTTTTGCGGGCGTTTGCTGGAAAGGTATATATTTCATAAAATTTTAAAGTGACAAAATTAGCTAATTAGCTCATCAAAGATGTCTCTTCCAGCTGCCAAATATAACCACCCCTTACTATTCATCTATTCATGCAATCTTCACTTAAACTCAGGTAATTTTCTGCCTCCACCACAGTTGAAGGCAGCTAATTCCAAAAACCAAACACCTTATTTCAAAAGTAAAACTTTCTAAACTACAGACGACTCCTGCAGAGCAAAAATTTACACTTATGTCCCTTGTCTGATTGTTTCCACTGATAAACACCAAAATGTTCGATGATCGATGTTATCACTATCCTTAAAACTATTAAACGCCTCATTGAAATCACACCTGTCCCTTCTCTTCTCGTAGGACAATTCCACCATCTCAGGTGTCATGTTAGTGTCTCTTTTTGGAATCTCTTTAACAATTCAATGCTCTTCTTGAAGAAGAGATACAAATCTGTAGACAGTACTCTAAATACAACGTTGTTAGTGATCTATATATAGTGAAACAATAATATCCCTTGTCTTGTATTTAATATTTCTATAGATACTATCCAAAATCCTATTAACCTTACTGCTTGGCTACAATACACTATTTAAATGACTTTAGTGATTTTTCTATTAAAACTCCAAGATATTTTTCTTCAACCATAGTATTTAATGTATTCCTGTTTAAATTGTAACGATAATATGAATTATAAAAACATACATACATCACATATTGGAGATTTAAATATAATTTGTTATATATTAGCCCAATGCATCAAATTTATCAAAATTGCCCCCTAAGTCTGCAGCATCTCTGATATAATTAGCCATCCCAAAAGTCGTAATATCGTATTGAAAACCTCAAAATTTTGTTAATCACTTCAGAGTCAACATGATTAATATACGTCAAAACAGCAGAAGACTCACTACAAAACCCTGAGGCACAACATTTGTGACTGTGATTCAGTCAGGTCTAACTCCATTTATTACTATTCCATACTCTCTTTCTCCAATCAATTTTCTAGGTAATTTAATAACATTCTTCCCACACCCACAGATTTAATTTTTGTAACAAATCTTTTGTGAGGCACCTTGTCAAATGCTTCCTGAAAATCAAAGTAAATCAAATACATGTAAAATTAAAAATTCTGTATTTTTCCGAATGGTTAGCGTTAATCACAATTATAGCTTCCTAGGCTTATAGCATACTGACTGTAGCTGACGAATAAAAATATCTTGTATCAACGCGTTGCTTTTATACAAATCACGCGAATGTATCGAAAGATCACTTTGAAACAATATTGTTAATTATTAGTACTTCACAGGCGGGGCTGCACAATACACAGTTGAGAATATACATCACATGAAAAAAGAAAAACAATACAGAAATAAGCGTAGGCTGTTGTTTTGAATTAAGCACAAAGCTACACAAAGGGTTATCTGTGCTCTGCCCACCACGAGTATCGAAACTCGGATTTTAGCGTTATAAGTCCGCAGACATACCGCTTAGCCACTGTGGTCTAAGCGTAGGTACTAAAATAAATGTATAACGGTAAATCCGTTACATAATAAGTACATACACACATAGATCTAGCTTAATAACTACCCCACCTGCAACGTGTAATAACTGAAACTTCAAGAACTATTGTTACGTGGGTGTTTTCTAATTGCAAAGTCATCTCAGGCGATCTGCTGAGTCCACCGAAGGAAATCAAACACCTGATTTTAGCGATGTAAATCCGGAGACTTATCGCTTTTCTCGCGGTAAGCATTAGAGACGGCTAGCGCAGATACCCCTTGTGTATCTTTGCGCGTAATTCAAAACAAACTTACTGTCATTGTTTTTATTAAAAAATAACCAGGTTATGTCGCATAAAAATATTGATTTTCGTATTGTTTTTAAAGCGCTGTTTCAATGGGCATGGAATAAATGTATATTAAACCAAGTTCTAAATATAGTCAGGTTAAACTGTAATATTTGTTGTTTATCTTTAATTGGCTTGTAATTCTTGCTTCGAAGCAACACCAAATTTCTGTAATAACACTTATTGCAAGGGGTAATGGTAACTTTGTTTTCTACTAAAATTATAATTTTAAAAATTTACCGCTTATTACTAATAAGTATTTTAAAACAGGATACATCCTTTGAAACTACATCACCTCATGAAATTGGTTGACACCTTAGTTTTTGTTTTCAGTTATCGTGTAATAAAAAACAAGAAATACAAGAAATGATCACGATATTTACAGACATTACCAAAACGTGACTCAGTCATTACATAGATATTGTTATAAAAGGAAATTGTGTATAGTATTGTAAAGTTATAGTGAGAAGATATTTAAATAGCTTTTCATTGAACAGTCGTTTCCACTGCAGACTTAAACTGTTAAAATCCGAGTTTCGATACTCTTGGTGGTCAGGGCATAGATAGCCCTTTGGGTTACTTCGTGCTCAATAATAAAGAAACATTCTGCAACGGCAGTGCAACAGCTTCCTTGATATTGTAATAAAAGGTTAGATATAACTGGTGGTAGTTCGTGAAAAATATATAGGTGGGAAGGAAATGTTAGTTTGATTTTATAGTTTAAGAATCAGTGACAAAATAACATTGAAGGCTACAAAATTATACTTCCTATATTATAATAATAATGATTAATCATGAAAGAAAATTAAAAATACTTTTATTGTTGTTTCCATTCTTTGGTTTTTTCCTATCTATCAGGTTTAGTTTTTAAACATTGTCTGTTTGTTTTTTAACATCATAACGTGACAACCTAATTTCTTAGGAAAGGTTTCACCGAATTTACAAAATATACCGGTCCTGGTTTCAGATATCTTAGTATTGTTTTCAACAAACCTGATCTTGGTCTGAAAAGTGTCAAATTATATAAACACTTCATTAACTGAACTAATTTTATCTACATTTAAAGGGTAAAAATGAATTTTTAATTAAAATGTTCAATTGAGGAAAATTTTCAGAAGAAAGCTGACAATGAATTTAAGATATTACTTGTAGGTTTTTATCTAAATAGATTCTATTATTAGTTTTTAAGTATCGAATTGAAATCATTGACAACTTTAAAAAGAAGAAAATCGTTGTTTTATAATCGTTGATTTATAACAGACTACTGGTGGTCTGTTCTTTTAGAAAGGGTTTAGCTTCACAGACTTCCTTTTCTTGAGATTGATTTTCAAAAAAGAAACCCGTTATCTTCACATCCACTGGTAGTGTCAATAGTGGTACTGACGCAACACCAGGACTTAGTTGTTCCGGCGATTATGGCACTGATACTAACAAAGGTTGCAGAAGGCCCTAGTGTTCTTAGAAGCAGCTGGGACTAATTGTCTGCGACATCTTAATTAACCTTCTGAAGAAAAAGTTACAGGTATCCTCAAGTATCGGAAGATTCTATGTTGCCGGGACCCTCAGGTTACGCGTCCAGTGTGCGAAATTCAAAAACAAATCTTTCTTTCCAAGCGTTTTCGCAGCTTCTTCCGAATTTCATTATTCTTCGTAAGTCTTACACAATAATTGTTATATTCGAATCTCAATAATTCAATTAAACTCCAAAATCATGCGCCCTACAATCCGTAATTACGATTCGGTTGAAGAGAAACGTTTCTGACCGTCCACGGTTATATTTCATTTCCCAAAGCTACCGTGCGTTGTTTTCGTTCTTGTCTCCATATGTTTAATTTATTTGTTTTCAAAACACACAATAAACAATATTACCTATAACTTCAGACATTTCCATAAAAATCTTTCCTTTGGAATGTTTCATTTATGTTTCAGTCCAACAAGTTTCTAGTTATTAAAAGTATACGTCAAGTATACAATACAATAAAAACAGTTGATAAAGCTACCAACAATAAATTTTCTTCTAGGTTCTTATAGTTAAGTAATTTCTTTAAATTATTTTAAGGATAATTTTACTTTGCTGTGAGAAGAGCTTACATGTCTTTACATTCGTAGACATTTGACACCTGGGGCTTTTTCTCTTACAACGTAGTAAACTTACATCCCTATTGATTGTTACACGTACATTGTCTACCACAAGTGTACAGAATTTTTTTTAACGGAAAAGTAAAATATTATATTTTATCATGTGTAATTTGTAGATCTGTTTGGCAGTATTGAACTTTCTTTAGTAAATATTAAAAAAAAACGTTATGCATTTGATGAATATGGTGACCACATATCCCAATAATACTGTCACAGGTTTATGTTGTAATTTCGTTTCGGGTTTTTAAGGATTACAAAGAAAATCAAACTTTCCAAAAGTATGTGCACCTTACAAGTTCTAAACGTACACACGGGACTATATTGCAAGGCTCGTCAGTTATTCTTCGATAATCAACTGTCAAAAATGATACATCACAGAGTACACTGTTACAACTTTCTTTACTTTGTCTTTTGGGCCTAATCTGTCATTGAGGAGTTTTGTATTTCAAAAACCCGACCGGCACCAAAAATAAAATCTCATAGTTGTTATTGATTAAGTTCAGCAAACATTTATTGAAATTTATAATTACTAGTTGATAGATATTACTCGGGTAAAACAAACCTAACGTTTTATTTGTTTATATAAACAAGACAATCAGACTCACTTTCCACACCAAACTACCAATAGTTAGGATGATTTATATTATTTACTAACGGTAGACAAACTATGTTTTAATATATCAAATGATATATTGTTTTCTATGTTATCCTCCAATTAGAAATTGTATGCCACGGATGGAATTTAATTTAAAAAAATGTAAACTGCGAATTCTGAACGAGACAGAAGTAGTAATCTTAAACAAGATATATTCATACTTCTTGTTGACGAGAAACCCCTTGGAATAAAAAATGCATCTCAGAACAGCTAGTGTGGGTATTAAAGGCTTAGAGATAAGTAATCAACAACAAATAAAACTCATCAATTAAAGGGTTACTATATTTCAGCCCTTCTAAAGCTGCATTGAAAATGTTGGTAAAGAGAACACATCTAATGTGTTTTGGAATCATTTGGGTCTCAATTCCTAAAAGGTTAGGATATACTTCACCTGGTAAAAGTGGGAACGTAAAACACCTAATCATTTAAAAAACAAAAAATCTATATATTACAATAACAGGAAAGTCCAGGCGACAAAGTAGAAAAATTTATTTTTCCCAGCTGCTCCAAACAGCGACAACTACAGAGCACATTAAGTTATTCGATGTTCTCCAGAAGCGTTTAAGTAAAGTAGTTTGTTGTATTACCAAAGGTGTTATTTTGAAGCTTTTTAGTCTTTAAGCCTAATTATGAAGCTTTAAAGGACGACGCTGTAGATGTTCCGACATTATTGACGGCTTCATATTATTCGCACCGTTATGAGTTAAATACGATGTAGCGACCTTCCTCTACATGTTTTTTTAGTACCATATTATCTTACAAATATTACGTTTCTTCCCAAGATTCTTCCTTTGACAAGGTGCTTTCTGCTGTTATCACTTTGTTGGAAGCGGGTGTAGAAGAAAGGTACCACATTCTGACAGATATTCGCAAGAAAGATGTTTAGTATTTAAGTTCTTGTTTGTGGAAGGATTCATGGATTAATAGATGAAATCTATTAATTAACGAACAGGTATCAGTCATTTCGTAATAGTATATGAATTACACCTAAAATACTTCGGTCCATCATGCAGGCCGTCTTCTACATTATTTTTCTTAAAGTGCAATTTCCATCCATTTGAAATTCTTCACGGATCTATGTATATTTAACAGTAAATAAGTTAAAGGGTTGTACTGGTATCAACCGAGTAACTTACGAAAGTGCTTCGAAAGTATGAACGCGTTATTGAATGTTTGCGATATCATAAACCATGAAAGCACAAGTTCTATAAAAAGAGCAAGTCTACACCTGTTATATTCAATAAAATTGGAGATAAGCAGATACGTCATATCTAACGTGTTATTGCAAATATCATACATTTTTGATTCACCTTAAAAACAGTTATTTAACAAGTTTGCAAAATAGTTACAACGGAAGATGGTTCGTTCAACTATAAAGTAACAATTACGCTTCACAAGCAGTCGAATTTTCTAGACTTTAGGAAAGAATGAAGTGTTTGTAAAAATAGTTTATTAAGACGTTAAATAATGTTAAAATAAACAAACTATAATATTGGAAACAATTTAAGAAACAAATAAATAAACAAATAATCTGGTAAAGGAATTAAACAGGAACCAGCCCAATGGAAAGAAGAAACTTCATTCTTTCTTACTGCACGTGCAGGACGTACAACTGCAGGGTTCACCTTCTGTAGAGGAGAAAAGATTAGACGTTATTTTAAAAGTATTATTTACACAAGTAATTCATAAGTCTCTCTTATACAACATTTTTAATAGTAACTACTAAGTGCTTGCATACCTGTACACTTGCATGGACTTCCTTCAGTGTCGCCTTTTCCCATGCACGAAGTACACTTACATCCATCTTTCTGGCCACACGTGCACTTATCGCTGCAGGTAGGATCTTAAAAGATCGGTATGGTATAGAGTTAATTGTATTTCACGTTTTGTTAAATATATACATAGTAATGTGAATAAAGTGAAAGAGCAAAGACGATATGATGGTATTGTACATTTGATATCGTAAATCAAGTAAATTTATTATTTACAGTAAGAGTCAAGGGAATGTCAGATAGCAAGTTATCACATTATTTAGGGACATAGAAGTTTATTTGCATCGACATATGCATGCAGTTGTTGTAATGCCTATCATGCATAGTAGTAGTTTCATAAGCCTGTTTATTGGTTATGTATTTGTCGGTTTGTTTAATTAAGTCAGTGAAGTTACCGTTTTATAGAACTATGTTGTAACAATATACCCTATATTACCACACGCAGCAAGAATTAATAAGGTCAGTAGTTACTAAAACAGCATGTTATTTTATAACATTCCCCAGTTAATATTTGAGCGAGTGTCTTTGGGAATTAAGAAAATCTTGCATACCTTTACACTTACAACCCGATCAGTTTCGTCTCTTTTTGTTACACGTGGTGCACTTACACCCTTCTTCATTCCACACGTGCACTCGTGAATGCAGGTGCACAGCGAATCTTTAAAGAACAGAAAGATTACGGGTTTATTTTTTTGTTTTATTGCCATTACGTTTATTTACAATATTAATTTAACTACTGAAGCAACAACTATGCAGTAAACAAGTAGGAATGGTATATAAAAGAATTAAAGTTCACAATACTATCAATTACACATTATTAATACATTAAGATTTCTCAATCATCCAAAATCAAAGTAGTTAAACGAATTACAGTTTAATAATAACAATAAAAACACTTCGATCCGATAAAATACGAACATCATTGGTATAGAAAAAAAATATAGCTCATTGTTTACAGTTTTCCATGTTGAAAATCAATTATGGTGACATTTTAATTACACTGTTCACCTTCTCAACAAGAGGTACATTCTAAAGAGGTATCACCTTTTAGATAAGAAATAAAAGGTCATGTGAACGGCAAGATTTAATAATTAAAATTTACGACTAAACAAACATGTAGATCATCTGAATAGCGAAATATTAAACAAGGAACGGCCCAAACAAATACCTCTCGACAAAAGAATGTTGCTAACGTACACAAAGTCAAGATACGCAATATTATTCCTTGCTATTAAACAGCCACAAATGAATATTCATCTTAAATAGAAAACAATTTCACAAAAATCCTCTTATCTTTTAGCCTATGATATTACTTTGAACATAAACTTTGTGTTTATTTCTCGTATAATACAAATCCCACCACTTACCTCCACATTTGCATACTGAAGCGGACATCTTGTTTCAATTCTACTAAAGTCAAACACTATTTCACCAAAACTACACACGCGGATGAACGTTTTATATTGACCAAGTGCAAGAGTCGTGTGCAAAATAACCTACAACGAACCATGTTATTTATAGCCAATCATGATGAGTAAACATGTTTCAAATAGTACAAAGAATAATATAACAAAATGTTCATCATAACTGTTTTGAACTTTAAGAAAAAAAGTGTTTACTCTCATGTCTACTATTTGTTATTAAAACACACGTAACTTCAGATCTTAGGAGTATCAGTTTCTCATGTTTTTCCAGCTTCTATTGTTAAACGTAACTAAAAATAGTAATACCTCCTGTCCACCCCATCAGAGACAAGTTTGATGGTTTAAAACGCTGAAAGTCGGCTTCAATATAAACAAACCAAAACAACATTGTAATAAATGAGGCAAAGATAAGTAATACACAAAAGTAAAATGGTGAAAGTTACTACGTAAGTTTCAAGTGACATTAACACAGTGTTATAAATTATAACTCACATCAGATTTATAAATTAGTTTAATAAGAATAATCCAGTTACTAAGGGTTCAATGAATTGCTTATATAAGGATAATCTCTAGTGATACACTAGCTTCATTGTTAATAATATAAATAATTGATACAGAATGCTGGTTTATATTTAATGGTAAATAGTTTATTAAAATCAATATTTAAGTTCTATCTCCAACCAGAAAATTATTGTAAATTTGAAATGCCGACACTATCAGCTGTAGTAAATACTGACGGACTTGTTATTGCAAGCTTTTAATATCAAAACGTCTCCTCAACTTGATCACTTTCTCCCACTTTCCAGTTTATCACCGAAAAGTTTGAGATCTTTTAAAACTTTTCTCAGTTCTGTTTATATTTCTGTAAAACAAACTGCTTGTGTTATGTCTAATTGTTGTAGTTCGAACAAGAGGAATCAAAAGCTTTTGTGTCTATATATGGACATAGTTTCCCAGACCACCCGATGTTGTTTATTTGGCTACAGTTGTAAAACTGATGAATTTAAGGAGAATCTACTCCTTTTAAGTTTGTTGGTTCTTTGTCTTTGACAAATGTCACTACTAAACCCATGCCCATACATATTTTACGTGGTAATGAGACAGCTAAACCATGTTTGAAGGTATACTGCCTTTAAATTAGAGTTCTGCTACTGATGAGTCTGTTATTTCTTAGGATATTAAAGGTAGATTAGTTAATTTTCCTCTTTATAACATTTGTTTAACATCAGACCCGAGATGGTTAGCAAGATAACTTCTCTTTGAACTAAGGGTGATGTTACTGTTGAGGAGAATCCAAAGTAATTAATTTTCACTAATCGAACATAAAAATTAATCTCAATATAACAAAAACCAGTTTCGAAGGTGAATATTTAGTTGACATTCCCTTGAATTTCAGAACTGCTTTTATGTTTTCAATGAGTGATTGACTGACTTCCTTCTTTGAGTAATATAAAAATACATTCTTCCATGTTTGACTTGAAATCTTTCATTAATCTGTTTAACTCATATTTGTCAGATATCTTTTACTGACTCTACAATTGCACATAAACTTGTTTGATCATTTTGTAGGCTATTTGTAATAAGATGATCTAACAAACTGCAACAACGGCACAACACATTCTATTGCAAAATGTAACTAAAATCATGAAAAGCTCAGCTATTTACGAAAGACAGAGTTAAAATTAGGATTCTAAATTATATTTGAGCAGATCTCGTAGAGTGCGTTCGAAAAACATATAGTTTTATATATTTTTAAGTTATCTAATAAAGATGTAACAAATTAACAACATTTACATGGGAGGTACAATATTTTTTGCTCATTCCCTGTATGTTTAACAATTGTTCTCTTTTGATATTATGGTAAAAGTTTGTTGGGTTCACTGAATAAGTTTCACGTACTTCTATGTTTGTGTACGTTTGTAATTCTTTTTTCGTTCTGCTAAAAACCATTACGTTCGTTATCTACAAATTGTGTATGAAGAATGTAACGTTAAACGCAATGAAACTAATCCTTTTGAAACCTACATCAGTTAATGTTTAATAATTACATTTCTTTTTTTGATCATTTAAATCTTTTGTAGAACAAAATTTGAATGTGTAATACGTCTAAAATCATTAAACCAAATACTTGACGTATAGATGAATCATGATACATGTTGTTCTGAAACTAACATTAATAAACTTAGTGATTCTTCAAAGTGTCTACAGTTTGAGACTGGTAATGAAATTTAATTTTCAAGTTTCAAAAATTTTAAATGTTGGAAATTTTGTATTGAAAAAAATAATTTGTAACAGTTTCTAATGTTCATAATAGGAAAGACCTTACTACAAAATTGCTCTAAGAACAACACATTTATTCCATTTTGTTGGATTTTTGTTTAATCTACCAATACTAAGAGATAAATTACATGTATGAATTTCAATGTTTAGAATGACGGCAAATATTTAAGATGTCAGAAGTAACTGTAAGAAGTTTATTAATAAATGCACCAACCAGACTGTCTCCATGTGTTTTGAATTATTTATTTTCAAACACAAATTAAACGATCTTGTAACAAAGATTTTTAAACCACATTTCCGGTAAAATATTTATTTTTGATATGTATTATTGACATTTCATTCCAACTATAATAGAAGAACCGAATTCTTTTACACTACAGATGCACCTCCCCCGAGATTTTAGTCCTAAAAAAATACACGTTGTTCGGTAACAAACAACTGATAAAGCTACAGACATTACATTCCTATCCTCATTGGTACAACGGTATGTCTTCGGAGGTGCATCGTCAGAAACCCGTTTCGATACTTTTGGTGGGCAGAGTACGGATAGCCCACTGCACGTTTCAGTTAATTCTGAACAATCAGACAGACATTAAATTTCCTTGTATGTTCTTATAGTTAAGACAGTTTTGTTTTAATTATTGTAAGCATAACTTTGACCTGCTTTACATTTACACTGACTTTTGTACATGGTCTTGCATGCATCTTAATTCTTACACTTCACATTACAGGAAACTCTGATCACTATAAGTTATAGTTTCGATTTTCCTGCCTTAATAAAAGTTCGAGGTGTACGTAAGTCACAATCTGTACAATGTTTTTAAATTTTACTTTGATAATCACCTGTGAAAAACACAAACCACACAGTACAAGCCAAGACTTTTCAAGTCAAGATTTCAGCAAGAATATTCACGAAATAATATGGTGTTATTATATAAATTTTAGTAAGGACACCAATTCGCACTTGTCAGTTAATATTAATAAGAGTGCACGTAATGACAAACAGGAGAAAGGGGAAATCATTGCAAAGGGCGAATTGCAGTAGCGGCCAAACTTGCTTAATGTAAGAGCCACATTCGATAATCTTCTGATCTATAGAAGTCCAAAGACAAATATTACACAGACACTTTTATTGTTACATGTACATTTTGTTACTTACATATTACACAAACATTAAAAGGTACATGCGCGTTATAATATTCATGTATGTGGTTTGTTTATACATATATAGTCCAAATGTTTTTAAAGCCCTGGCTCATTGTTTTAAATATATTGAGCGTATTTATTACGGTAATGAACTACGAAAACATCCAAGAAAAATATGCAAATTTACATTTCATTAACATTAAATGAGACCGCCAAAATAAAAATAAAGTTGGTTAGAACAGATATTTGTAATAATATTTGTCTTATTATATTTCTGATCAAAACATGGAGAAAAATATCTAAAACATTAAAAAATATCTTAATCAGATACCACTTTACAAAACTTAAGTCTTATAATAGTTTTTTTAACACAAACAGAAGACATTGATACAATTGTCAGACTATTTACTGGTGGTAGCGGTTTTGCGAGTTTCCATCTTGATTGTGGTTCGTTGAAATTCTAGCTGATATGTTGTCAAAGCTATACGAATTTGCTCTATCATATGTTGATTTGTAAGAACTGCACAATGCTTCATCTTCACAAACGTCATTACAAATTCAGTGATTACAGCAGTATGTCGTACACTGGTTTTCTTCAGTTCAGTCCATTGTCTTTCTGGAACTTTCTTGAAGAACTCATTTGTAGAATGGAATTTATGGATCAACATTACACCAAGGTCCTACTGTAGTTCTGTTAGTTCAATTTTCACAGCAGATGACTGGAACCAGAGGTTTGAGAATTGGACAATCATCACTGGTTACATCAGCCATGAATGGATTTACAAGAAAGGGCTTCAGCTTCTTCACCTCTTCAAAGCTTTCTAGTAAATGATGAAGCAGCCCTTGTAATTTATCTTTGTATTATTCCAGTTTATTCTCTTTCATTTCAACATCAGAGAACGTATTTACTGTCTTTCTCAGATTAGGAAAGTAATCGAAGTTTCTGAACAATATGCATCTTTGAAAAAGTCTTATTTTATTCTGAAAGCTGAAAATTGTCTGAGTAAGATCCAGAAACAGAGTGCCAAGATTAGAGTTAATGAGGAGCATTAGATCTTGCATCCATTTAGCCCATTAAGTGGTTCAGCGGTATATCTGCGAAGTTACAACGCTAAACACCGGGTTTCGATACCCGTGTTGGGCAGAGCAGAGACAGCCCATTGCTTTGCTTTGTGCTTAATTCAAACACAACAGTATATAATTATCACTTCTCAGATGAGGATAGAATCTTCTCTTTTCAATAAAAGTAATAGTAGAATCCAAGAGATCCACAAACCTTTTTAAGACATTACTGATTGACAGCCACCTCATAATGCAGTAGAAAGAGACATCACTGGTTTTGTCTTCAAGCTCCAATTCTTAAATAAATATTTTTAATTGTCGGTGGGTCTTCCCATTTAAGTGTGTGAAATTTACAATTTCAAGAACAAATTTCATAAAATCTTCAAACTTGAAGTATCTGGCTATCAAGTGTATACGATGACTAATGCAATGAAGAGCGAGAAACTTTGCAAAGCTGGAATTACTTTTCATTAGTGCCTTTAATCCTGCATCCCCCCATCATTAGAAGTGCTCCATCATTTGCGACACTGAAGAGTTTATTCTGTGAAATATCAGCATTTGTTACGTCTCTATCAAGCACATATTTGATGTGAACACCACGAGTTGTTTCTTTTAGTGCCACTAAGTTATATATTTTATTTCACAATTACATGAAGTGTAGCATTAAGCTGGCGTTTGTGCTCTTGGTCGCTGAAGTTTTGCATTATTTGGATCTAATACTGCAACAACTTCAGTTATATTCTTATCAACAAATTCACAATCTGAATATGGACGCATAGCACGAGAAATATCCCATGATATAATAAAACTGGCTTTAGTCGTTGTATGAACTTCCTGACTGAATGTTGTAAACAACGTCTGCTGGCTATTTAATGATGATTTTAACAGTTAACTTGTTTTTCCGTAATTCTGATTTAGGTGGATAATCAGACAAAACGTTTTGCGATTTTTTTCAGTGTCGTTTCAACATACTGGCTTTGTAATGACTAAGTGACACATTGCAGATAACACTTAAAAGGTTTACTTCTTTAAAGGGTGAGTGTAAAATCTTCCTCCCACCCTGGTTTAAAATTTCCGTTTTCATCTATATACTTTCACTTCTCACAATTTGATCACGCCATCTTCCTTCATAAACATTTCACAGACATTTCTAAAAAAATTACAGTGAAAAGAAAAAATAAGCTCCAACACGCCGAAACCAATGAAACTCAACAGCGCCCAGTATCACACAAACACTCCACTAATTTCAATGCCAACAACACAGCCACACACGCCACAACACACGATCGCAAGCCACGCCCACTAAAACTAACATTGTCAGCACCAGCTTCTATGATTACTGATACTCCAACACAATTCATCTATAAACCTCGCTGATCCGAAAAACATGCTTGCAGCTTGTTTGGACTCTTGTGTATTTAATATCTATAGTTTTTAATGTCTAGTTATTTTATGTTCTTACTATTACTACTTGAAATATCAAATTCTCGTTTATTTAGATATCGACGATTACAAAACAAATTGAGTTTTTTTTTTTTCTATTGAGAAACATTGTGAATGTATCCTACTGAACATTATTACTTCTCTTTTTAGGTTTAAAACAGTCAGTTTCTCTGCATTTTATATTAAACAAGCTCCTCCCTTAGCACATAATACAATTTGGAACTGAAGGTTAACACAGAAAACAATGTAATACATCATTTGTTTCACGAAAGTTTTCTCTTTATTTCTATTGATTATAAATAATACAAAATATTCAAACTATGAGCAGTTTATCAAGAAAAGGCAGGTGAGAGGTGAGTACTATTGTCTTGTTTACATAAAGAATTAAAATTAAATTTATGTTCTCCTGAATACTATGTAGTGTAATTTGTAATTGCATAGAATTGATTGTTTGTTTCTTGAATTTCGCACAAAGCTACTCGAGGGCTATCTGCGCTATTCGTCCCTAAAGACTAGAGGGAAGGCAGCTTGTCATCACCACCCAACACCAACTTTTGAACTACTTTTTCACCAACGAACAGGGCGCTCGCGTTTGGTGCGACCGGGATTCGAACACGTGACCCTAAGATTACATCCCAGTAAAACTGTTACAACCTCACGTTATAGAACTTTTAAGGATTACAAAGAATATCAAACTTTCCAAAATTATATGCACCTTAGAAGTTCTCAACGTAAGAGTGACAAACCGTACAAGGCTCGTAGTTTCTTTTTTGGATAGTTAATTACCTGTCAAAAAGAAAACATCACCCAGTACACTGTTACCACTTCTCTTATTTTGTCTTCTCGGTTTAATCTGTCGTTGAGGAGTTTTAAATTTTAGAAACCTGACCAGCACTAAAAGGAAATCCTAATACATATTGAAACGCTAACGATAATCATTAGTTATTACAGATATTATTCGGGTTAAACAAGCATAGTCTTATATTTAATTGTTTATATAAACAAGACTCACTTTTCCCCTCGAACTGTCAGAATTTCATAAACTGCCAATAATTAAGATGATTTATATTATTCACAAAGAGGCAGAAACCTCATGTTTCAGTCTATCAAATGATATATTGTTTTCCGTTATCCTCCAGTTAGAATTTGTATGGCAAGGATGGAGTTTAATTTATAATGTAAAAAAACTACCTGTTCGGAACGCGACAACAGTTGTAATCTCTAGTGAAAGATAAATATAAATCCGATCACAGTCAAGATCAGGTGACAAAAGGGAAACTCATTTCTTCGCATCTGCTCTTAAGAGCAGCATTCTATGTAGCAGATCTGTAAATTATTCGATTTTGTTTACGCGTTGTTTAGTAACACCATATTATTTCACAGAGAAGCACGTTTGTTAATAAGAGTCTTCCATTGACAATTTGCTCCCTGCAGTTATCACTTTGGTAGAAGCGAGTGTAGAAAAAGGTACCACATTCCTACAGATATTTGCATGAAACATCTTTAGTATTTAAAATATACATTGTGTAATTATAGTTTGTGGAAGGATTAACATATCAGTAAATGAAACGTAAAGAACAGACAGGTAACAGGTCAATACATAATATTATGTAAACTATACGTTACAAACAATCCCGTACCTCATGCAGTTCGTTTACGTTATTTTAGACAAAGTGTAATTAATCTATATGATATTCTTCGCGGCCCTACATATATTTAATAATTAAGTTAAAAGCTTGTACTGTAACCAACCGACTAATTTATGAAAGCGTTTAAAAGAGTGTTCCTCTGGAATTGAGCGATTGTAATATCGCAATAAATGAAAGTACAAGATCTATACCCGTTATATTCAATAAAATTAGTGGTAGCAGTTCCCTCAAATCTAAAAGTATCATTGCAAATAACAAATTTTTAGTTCAACTTAAAAACAGTTATTTAAAGAGTTTGCAATATCGTTACAATGTAAGAGGGTTCGTTCAGATATAAAGTAACATTCACGCGTCACTAGCAGTCGAATTTTCTGGAGGTCAGAAAAGAGAATGAAGTGTTTGTAAACGTTTATTTGAAAGACGTTAAACAATGTTAAAATAAACAAACTATAATATTGGAAACAATGTAAAAAAACAAATAAACGAATAATCTAGTAAAGGAATTAAACTGGAAGCAGCCCAATGGGTATGAGAAAACTTCATTCTTTCTTACTGCACGTGCAGGACGTACAACTGCAGGGTTCTCCTTCTGTAAAGGAAATAAGATTAGACGTTATTTTAAAGGATTATTTACACAAATGAATAAGTCACTCTTATATAATTTTTCAATAGTAACGAGTTTACATACCTGTACACTTGCATGGACTTCCCTCAGTGCCGTCTTTTCTCATGCACGAAGTATATTTACATCCGTCTTGCTGGCCGCACGTGCATTTGTCGCTACAGGTGCACGCAGGATCTGAAGAGATCAGTATGGTATAAAGGTGCTTCTATTTTATGTTTTGTTAAATATATACATAGCTGGTAATGTGAATAAATTAGAAAAACAAAAGGCTTCAGGATGATATCGTACACTTAATTTCATAAATTAAGTATATTTATTATATACAGTAAGAGAGACCAGAGAATTTCAGATATTTTATTACTACATAATGTTATTGACATTGAATAATAATATTTATAATGTCGTATCCATACAGGTATTGGAACAGCCATCATATACAGCAGTAGTTTTCAAAGGTCCTATTATGGGTTATGCACCATTGTTTAGCTTAAACAAGACAGTGAAGTTACCTTTTCTGTAGAACTATGTTGTAAAATCAGTCCACTGCAGCACACAGCGCAACAATTACGAAGCAAAAGCAAAGTAGTTACTAAAACATGTTATTTTACAAGATCTTCCAGTTAATATTTTAAGTGCGTGTTGGTGTGTAGTAAGGAAACTGTTAATACCTTTACACTTGCAAATGCTATCAGTTTCGTCTTTCTTTTTGCACGTGGTGCACTTACATCCTCCTTCCTTCCCACACGTGCCTTCTTTAGTGCATGTGCACAGTGAATCTTTGAAGAACAGAAAAAGAGTACAAGTGTTTATAGCTATTACATTAATTTATAATAGTAATACGTGTACAAAATGATGCAACAAACTATTCAGTTGGAATTTATAAAAATGGGAGAAGTTTACAAATAAACAGTTCATATTACAATAAGTTGGCATTATTATCATCTCAAGATTTCTCAAATCATACAAAATTAAGTAGTTGAACGTACGTCACTGGAAAAGAAAAAGCCCAAATAGAAATCATTGTACAAGTTATATGTTTAAGGCTAATTATAGTCATATTTAAAGTAAAACACAGTTTACTTTAAATAAGAGCTACATTCTACAGTTAACAGCTTCACACTGCGCAAACACTAGTTGGTGGTTAAATAATCATACGTGGCAAGATTTTACTGGCAAGTACAAGATTAAAACTCTTAACTAACAAAGTATCAAACAAAGAAAGGCCTAAACCAATGCTTCACACAAAATGTGAAGCCAACATACAAAATACGTTATAGTAGTCAGTCTATTGAACAGCCACCAATGAATATTTATCCGGAGTAAAACACACCTGCGGCAAAATCCTCTTATCACACGAAATTACTTTCACACACAAACCGTGTGTTTGTTAATCGTATATTACAAACCCTACAACTTACCTCCACATTTACAAATTAAATCCGACATTGTTCTAAATTTAATATCTATTTACACCGAAACACAACTTCCACTCAAACTAAACACGCGCATGAAGTTTTTATATTCACCAAGTGCAAGACTCATGTGCAAAATGAGCGACACGAACCATGTGTTATTTCTAGCCAATCACGATGAGTAAATGTGTCCAAATTAGTAAAAAGAATAATATATCCCAATATTTATTATAAGTGATATGAACATGACCAGAAAAGTGCTTCCTCTAATATCTACTATTTGTGATAAAAACACACGTAACTTCAGATATTAGGTGTATCACTTTCAAATGATTTTCCAGCTTCTATTGTTAAACGTAACAGAAAAAAATAATACCGCCTGTCCGCCCCATCAGTGGCAAGTTTGTAGGCTTAAAACGCTGAAAGTTTGGGTTTCAATATAAGCAAACCAATACAATAAATGAGGCATAAATAACTAATGCACAAAATTAAAAGGGTGAAAGTTACTATGTAAGTGTGAAGTAACATTTACAAAGTGTTAGAAATTATAACTCATGTCAAATTTATAAATTAGTCTGATAATAATAATATAGTCATCAAGGGCTCAATGAATTGGTTATATAAGTAGAGTCTATAGTAATACACCAGCTTCATTCATAACAATATAAAGAATTAATACAGAATGCTGGTTTATATTTAATGGCAAATAGTTTATTAAAATCATTATTTAAGTTTTTTCTCCGACCAGATAATTATTGTAAATTCGAAATGCCTACACCCCCGCTAGTACAGCGGTATGTCTCCGGATTTACAACCCTAAAATTAGGGGTTTGATTACCCTCGGTGGGCTGAACAGATAGCTCTTTGTGGCTTTGCTATACGAAAAACACACACACATTCAAAATGCCGACGCTATCAGCTGTTTTAAATACTGATAAACTTGTCATTGCAAACTTTTAATATCAAAACGTCTTCTCAACTCGACCACTCGCTCCTACTTTTCAGTTTATCACCAAAAACTGTAAGATGTTTTAAAACTGTTCTCAGATCTTTTTATAAAAGAGAGCTACCATTTTCTCTTTTTTTTTATTGGAATCTTTGGTGTAGGTGTTTTCTTTCTTTACTCTGCCATTTCTGTAAAAATTGCTTTTGTTATGTCTGATTGCTGCAGTTCGAACAAGAGAAATCAAAAGGGTTTGTGTCTGTATATGGACATAGATTCACCAGACCACCCGATGTTGTTTATTTGGCCACAGATGTAAAAATTGATGTAGTTAGGTAGAAATTTAGACTTTTTACGTTTGTTGGTTCTGTGTTATTGGTAAATGTCTCAGCTAAACCCATAGCCATACGTATTTTACGTGATAATGACACAGCTAAACCATTATTGTTAGAAGGTATACTGCCTTTAAATTTTAGTTTTGCTACTGATGAGTCTGTTATTTCTCAGGACATTAAAGGTAGATTTGTTATTTTTCTTCTTTATAACATTTGTTCAACATCAGACATATTTTCGGGACCAGTTGTTCTTGGAGTAACACCTATTCTGCCAATTAAAGGTGTAACATGGCTGTTGGGAAACGATTTGGTTTGGGGAAAGTGTTGATAAGTCCAAGATGGTTAGCAAGGTGACCTCTCTTTCGTATAAGGATGATGTTATTGTTGAAGTGAATCCAAAGAAATTACTATTCAACAAGCGAACATAAAAATGAAACTCAAAATAACAAAAACCAGTTTTGCAGGTGAATATATAGTTGATATTCCTTTGGATTTCAGAACTGCTTCACATCGATGTTGTATGTTTTCAATGAATGATTGACTTACCTCCTTCTTTGAGTAATGCAAAAAGGTTATCTTCCATGTTTGGCTTGAAATCGTTTATTAACTGGTTTAACTCAGCCCATGCATTTTCATACTTTCAAGATATGTTTTAATTCCACAACTGTAGAGAAACTTGTTTCATCATTTTATTGGCTAATTGTAATAAGATGATCTAACAAATTGCAGCAAGTGCACAACACTTTTCATGAAAAAATGTAACTAAAATCATGAAAAGTTCAAGCATTTATGAAAGTCAGAGTTAAAATTAGGATCCAAAATCATATTTAAACAGATCTCGTAAAGTGCGTACGAAAAACATACGGTTTACATATTCTTATGTTATCTAGTAGAAGATGGAACAAATTAACACCATTTTCATGGAGGGTACAATATTTTTTGCTCACTCCCCATATGTTTAGCTATTATTATTTTTTGATAATATGGTAAAAGTTTATTAGGTCCACAAAGTAATTTTGACGAATTTCACATCCTTGTGTAACGTATTGTTTTGTTTGTTTGTTTTGGGATTTCGCACAATGCTACTCGAGGGCTATCTGTGCTAGCCGTCCCTAATTTAACAGTGTAAGGCTAAAGGAAAGGCAGCTAGTCATCACCACCAACCGCTAACTCTTAGGCTACTCTTTTACCAACGAATATTAGGATTGAACGTCACATTATAACGCCCCCACGGCTGAAAGAGCAAGCATGTTTGGCGCGACGGGGATGCGAAATCAGATTTCGAGTCGCATGCCTCAACGCGCTTGGCCATGCCGGGCCTTCATCTTAAAGGAATAAAGTCAAAAATGGCAACCAGATTGTTAGCTACACTTATGGCACTGATAAAAATGTTACAGCAAATATACATTCACCAGTTAGCTAGGCCAAGGTGTTTTGTTTAATTTAGAGCATGAGGGTTGGGAGAAAGAAACTTGGCGGAGCTAATTAAAGATTAAATATTTACTGGAAAATTCTTATCAATGTTATCAGTGCAGTTACCATTTGATTATAAATTTTATTCTTTTGAGATAAACTAAAATACTTGGTTTCTATTTTAAGTTTATTATAAAACCTGGGAGTGAACAAAAATTATTTCTCTTCACCCTCTTTTCTGTTTCTTGTAATTTTGATGAATTAATTGTTGTTTTTGTAGACAGTTTTTTTTTTGTGGTTCAAGCATGAGGAAGAAGTTCTCGAAGATGGTTGTTTTAAAGATGGTGATTTGACAAGGAGGTGTTTTAAAGCTTCTAGTATGATGATTGAAAATCTAATTACGAGTAGCAGATCTAGACAGTAGAGGGCTGCCCCATGTCCCAGAGAAAAAGGCAAGACCAGAATTAGAATTTTTTGCGTGTTTTTCATACAGCAAAGCCACAAAGGGCTTTCTGCTCAGCCCACCGAGGGGAATCGAACCCCTGATTTTAGCGTTGTAAATCCGGAGACATACCGCTGTACTAGCGGGGGCAGATTTTTTTAATTTTTTTTGCAGTATAAACACTTATAATTACAATTTCACATCCAGTTATATGCATGGTAATTAATTTTAGACACACAGAACTTACAATGTACTTTGTCTATACTGTTTGTTTATATGAACTATAATTACTAACATTGAACATTAAAATGGCGAAAGAGAAAGACATTATAAAGAACTTATCACAATTTTTGATGACTTTAACATATATAAAATGTATCATCTATCATAATTTCACTGTGCAGTTTGCTTCCAAAAACTTGTGTACTTCAGTAATATTGTACCGATTAACTAGTTCTATTCTATAAAATTATTTTGGAATTGAGGAATTCAAAAAGTTTAATAATAAAATATGTACACTTCAGATATTAAGTATAATGTTTTGTAGTTCAAGGTCATGAATACTTTTCCAGCTTTTGGAAGTTTCGTATTTAACTTTTACAAATATGCTGTTTTACAGCGTGAAATGTAAAAATAATAAAATTGTTAATGTTTTATCGGCTCTGTTGTTCAGGTGATTGTTTAATATTGGAACCATTCAGTGTCTTTGTTCTATAATACTTATGTGATGGTCAAAGAACCTCAGAAACTGCCAATTCATTTTTAGAGATTAACACCCATCTATAGTGTAAGAAATAATTTTATGCTTATTTTTCAACATAACAAGAGTGACAAATAATGATATACTTTTTAATTAATTTTAGGTTGGTTATGAAGTTGGAATTAATATTCTGTTCTTTATCTATAATAAAAATAATGTGTGTGTTTGTGACTGCTGTAACTCCAAGATGAAGAAGTCTAGAAATCTAAAATATTGTATCCATACTGAGTGGACCTTGAGGATGTGTACTGGGTTATTATTATTTATTAATTCATGTGTATGTACAGATACACATTTTTGTGCGGTAAGTTAATAAAAAACAAAAGGAAAAATGTGACCATCATAGCTTCATCAAAAAAGAACTTTGAAACCTCAAATTTTTCCCTCATACTAGATGAACCCTCAGGGTGTACAGTTTTGTGTTAATTTTTCATGTTTGCATGCATGTTCATTTTATAATGATGCAGTCTAGCTAAAAATCACACAAAAAGAAGTTGTTCATTACCTAACAACATTTAATTTGTAGAACAATTAGTGCCATTGATGATAATGATAACATAACAGTAAAAGTATGTTAATTCAGAAATGGTTTAAGTTTAAAATTGCACAGGGACAGTCATTCAATGTTGTTTGTTTAAAACAGCAAAGTGCATGATTTCCTGATGGCCAGCATTATGTTGAGGGTTCCAGAGTTGGTGCTAGTAAAAACCTTTTACGACTTGCAAACAAATGGAAAAATGACAGCTATATCAACCTAATGACCCAAAAGAAGCCGAGTACTTTCGCTGGTAATTATGTATAATATTTCAAAAGAGTTTTAAATCCAACGACATATTCCCAGTTATTCTCAGTGCTTAAGTCATGACAATAATGAAAATTGTTTTAGTGTTCTTCGACAACATAAGCAAATAGACTGAGGTTCTCCGGATCTTGAGAGGACAAAATAAATGTTTTGAATTTCATGCTTACAAATGTTTTGCTGAGGAAAGATATCTTAAGTATTTGATAAAAATAAGTATAAAATATGTGTACACATATCTACGAAGAACATGAAAGAAAGAATGCAGTTTACATTGTAGATTTTTAATGAAAAAACAGTAAAATGAATTAGAAAAATCAATAACTTTATCATGTTTTTTAAAAGATTTACTGACAGATTTTTCAAAGTAAATATATTTCGCTTATAGTAATCAACAGTTCATTTAAACATACTCATTAATACTTAATCCACAAGGAAATGACTTTTCAACTAATTTCTTCAATATTTTGATTATTAATTAAAACAAACTGTAAATGTGATAACTAAATAGACTTAAAATTCTGAATGTCAAAGTGAAGAACTTCAACCAATTGCGGGTAACCGCCAGGAGTAAGTACGACTCTGGCCAACCTATATCAGAGCAGGTCATTTTAAAAAATATGGAAAGTCGTTTATTTGATAAAATCTATGGTTTGGCGTCTGTAGGGTGCTAGGGCGGCGGTAAAACCCGAACTACTTAGCACCAACCAGGGTTGATAGCTTCCGAACAATTCCCTGGCGACGAATGAATGAACAGCCTGACATCTGGAATAGAGGCATTGATAGATACCTATTCCAACACATGTTTACGTACCCAAAGTGAAACCGGTGCAACTGACATTTCTACCAGTGGAGGTAGTAGCCGAACCACACAGATGGACGGCTTAAGTTATGGAATCTCGCATAACGAGAAAAAGACAGCCATATCATGACGATGGACGGCAATTATAATTTAAGATAAGAACCAGATGTTTCCATAGAACAGACAGGCACAACAATGTTTGTGCATCTAGCAAACAAACACAACTCGTTGGCACAAGCACGATTTGAATTCTATGGAAAAGATGACAGCAACTCTGACGCAATCGCTTGTCATCTTCCAAAATCTCTTTATCGGCGAACTTCCATGTTTGCAGCAGATTCATATAGCTTTGGCTGCGAGATCTGCGAAATGAAATTTAAGACTAGGTCGGGCTTATCTCAACATAAGAGACATCGTCATCCTACAATCAGAAACGCCTGAGGTATACTATCACAAGGAGTCAGAATGCCATGGGGTAGTATGGTCCGAGGAAGAAATACGAACCCTCCGGGATGCGGAAGCAGTATACACGGGTCACAAAAACATAAATGTTCTTTGTGCAGGATATCTATCTTGAAAACTCCTAAGCAAGTCTCAGATGACTCAATAAGGTACAACCACCCGTCCACGTTGATTCAAATAACACCATGAGTCGTGGAGATCCTCTTGATATTGTACAGTTTGAAGCACTAAATTGAGAAGGAATACTTCTCCCTGAATAAAGTTATAAATTCTGTTCGTACCTCAATCAACTGAGAGATCAGAGGGGACTCGATGAAGTAACATGGCAAGAGGTTAAAATTGTGAATAAACAATGGGTTGACGAGCTTTCCCATTCATAAGCATCTTGAAACAATGAAAGAACTTCAAAGCAGGCGATTAGAAACCCAAAAACTACCTGAAAGCCATACCAGAGACGTCTCTTCCGAGTGGAACATTTTAAAAAGTACCAGACAATGTTCGATTTGGAACTCAAACGCCTAGCTGTTGAGATAGTGGATGGCCGGAATGCTGTCTAATATAGCCTTGGTAAAGATCAGATGAAAGACCACTACAATCAAGTCTAAGATGTTGCTAATGGTAACACCAATTTACGAATGCCCACTACCACCTATGGCAAAAGAGACTCATATTCTGGAATCCATAACATCAAAGGAAGTAAAGGTGGCCCTGGGAGGCGTTATAAAGAAACGATAAATCCAACTATTGGTTGGTAAAAGAGTAGCTGAAGGTTTGACGTTAGGTGGTGATGATTAGTACCTTCTTTCTAGTGTTACACTGCTAAATTAGGGACGATGTGTGTGTGTGTTTTTATAGCAAAGCCACGGCGGTCTATCTACTCAGCCAACAGAGGGGAATCGATTCCCTCATTTTATCTATAATTAGCTGGTAGTTCGTGCTTCAAAGGAACACCAAATTTCTGTAGTAAAACCAATTGCAAGGGGTAATGGTAATTTTGTTTTATACTATAATTATAATTTGAAAAAAATACCGCTAATTACTAATAAGTATTTAAAACAGGATACACCGTTTGAAACTATATCACCTCGTGAAATTGGTTGACACCTCATTTTTGGTTTTTCGGTTACCGTGTGGTAAGGAACAAGATATACAGAAATGATTACGATATTTACAGACCTTACCAAAACGTGACTCAGTCATTACATAGATATTGTTATAAAAGGAAACTGTGTATAGTATTGTAAAATTATAGTGAGGAGATATTTAAAATAGCATTTTATTGAACAGTCGTCCCCATCAGTATGTCTGCAGACTGTTAGAAACCGAGTTTCGATACTCGTGGTGGTCAGAGCAAAGACAGCACTTTGGGTAGCTTCCTGTCCAATAATAAAGAAACATTCTGCAAAGGCAGTACTACAGCTTCCTTGATATTGCAATAAAACGTTAGGTAGAACTGGTGGTAGTTAGTGAAAAACATAAGATAGGTGGGAAGGAAATGTTAGTATGAGTTTATAGTTTAAAAATCAGTAACAAAATAACATTGAAGCCTACAAAATTATACTTCCTACATTATAATAATAATGATTAATCATGAAAGAAAATTAAAAATACTTTTATTGTTGTTTCCATTCTTTTGGTTTTTTCCTATCTATCAGTTTTATTGACTAAACAATGTCTGTTTGTATTTTAACAACATAATGAGACAACCTAATTTCTTGGGCAAGGTTTTTACAGAGTTTATAAAATATACCGGTCTTGGTCTCAGCTGTCTAGTGTTGTTTTGAACAAACCTGATCTTGGTCTGAAAAGTGTCAAATTATATAAACACATCATTAACTGAACTAATTTTATGTACAATTAAAAGGTAAAAATGAATTTTTAATTAAAATGTTTAATTGCGGACATTTTCAAAAACACAGCTATTACTTGTAAGTTTTTATCTAAATAGATTCTATTATTTGTTTTTAAGTATCAAATTGAAATTATGGACAACTTTAAAAAGGGGAAAATCGTTGTTTTATAAATAATACAGGAACACTGGTAGATATAATTAAACAGATACTGATAGTCTCTGTTCTTTTAGAAAGGGTTTAGCCCCACAGCCTTCCTTCTCTTGAGATTGTTTGTTTGTTTTGAATTTCGCACAAAGATATTCGAGGGCTAGCTATGCTAGTCATCCCTAATTTAGCAGTGTAAGACCCATCGCCACTCTTTTACCACCGAATAGTGGGATTGACCGTCACATTATAACGCCCCCACGGCTGAAAGGCCAGCATGTTTGGCGCGACGGAGATGCGAACCCGTGACCCTCAGATCACGAGTCGTACGTTTTAACACGCTTGACCATGCCGGGTCTTTTCTTGAGATTGATTTTCAAGGAACGAAACCATTAACCTATATAACTCAATAGTCTAGAAGAAAATTAAAGTAAGAGAAACGTACTGAAATTTATCACTTAAACTCGTGTTCTTTGTTATGTGTTACTTTTGACCTATGTTCCCTAACAGCACTGGTCAGCTGTTACTTCCAGTCACAGACATAATTGTCGTCTGCTAAGTAGAACAAAAACAAAGCATCCACAACAAAGTAAAGACAACGATACGCTAGACTACATGATGCCACCATATTAGTGTATTAAATAAAAATAAAGAAAGTAGAAATTCCATGACATACGCTTGAAAGTTTAAAACAACAATAAATTGTACGAAAGAAATATAACACCTTCTAGCTTATTAGTCACTTATTACGTTATCTTCACATCCACTGGTAGTGTCACTGGTGGTACTGACGCAACACCAGGACTTAGTTGTGCCGAAGTTTATGGCACTGATACTAACAATGAAAGTCGCAGAAGGCCCTGGGGTTCTTAGAGGCATCTGGGACTAAGTATCTGCGACATCTTTATTTCCCTTCAGTAGAGAAAGCCACAGGTATCCTCAAGTATCTGAGGCTCTGTGTTGCCGGGACCCTCAGGTTACGAGTCCAGTGTGCGAAATTTAAAAACAAACCTTTCTTTCTTAGCGTTTTCACAGCTTCTCCCGATTCTCATTTTTATTCTTTATAAAATTATTATTTTCGAATCTCAAACCATCCTTCAAACTCAAAATCATGCTCCCTACAATCCGCAATCATGATTGGGTTGAAGAGAAACGTTTCTGACCGCCCATAGTTATTTTTCATTTCCCAAAGCTACCGTGCGTTGTTTTTGTTCTTGTCTCCATATGTTGAACTTATTTGTTTTCAAAACACACAATAGACAATGTTACCCATAACTTCAAACAACATTTGAATTAACATCTTTCCTTTGGAATGTTTCATTCACGTTTCAGTCCAACAAGAATACAGTAACAATTGTTTTATACTACACGTACGCCACTAACAATATTCTAGTTATTAAAACTATACGTCAAGTGTACATAACAATAAAAACAGTTGATAAAGCTACAAACAATAAACTTTCCTTTATAGTTATGTAATTTTTTAAAATTATTTTAAGCATAATTTTACTTTGCTATGAGAAGAGCTTGCATGTCTTTACATTTGACACCTGGGGCTTTTTGTCTTACAATGTAGTAAACTTGCATCCATCTTAATTGTTAAACTTACATTCTTTTCTACAAGTGTACAGAAAATATTTAAAACAGCAAAATATACGTTATATTTTATCATGTGTAATTTGTAGATCTGACTGATATTGTTTGGCAGTACTGTACTTTCTTAGGTAAATGTTAAAAAACGTTATGCATTTGATGAATACGGTGATCACATATCCCAGTAAAACTGTCACAGCCTTACGTTGTAGCTTCGTTTCTTTTTTAAAGATTATAAAGAAATTCAAACTTTCCAAAATTATGCGCACCTTACAAGTTCTAAATGTATACACGTGACTAACCGTGCAAGGCTCGTCCGTTATTCTTAGATAATCACCTGTTAAAAACAATACATCACACTGTTACAACTTTTCTTACTTTGTCTTCTGGGATTAATCTGTCATTGAGGAGTTTTGTATTTCAAAAACCTGACCAGCACCAAAAATAGAACCTGATAGTAGTTATTGATTAGGTTCAGCCAACATTTATTGAAATGTAAAAGTATAATTACTAATTGATAGATATTACTCGGGTAAAATAAACCTAGCATTTTAATTTAATTGTTTATATATACAAACAGACTCACTTGCTACAACGAACTGCCAACAGTTAGAATGATGGATATTATTTACAAACAGCAGGCAGAAACCTTATGTTTTGATCTATCAAATGGATATTGTTTCCTACGTTATCCTCCAATTAGAAATTGTAAGGCAAGGATGGAGTTTAATTTAAGATGTAGAAACTCCCAATGCGGAATGCAACATAAATAGTAATCTTTGGTAAGGTATATTTATAATTCTGATGACGAGAAACCCACTTTGATTAAAAATGCATCTCAGAACAACTGGTGTGGGTATTAAACGCTTATAGATAAGTAGAAAATAACAAATAAAACTCATCAATTAAAGGGTTAATATATTTCAGATCTTCTAAGCTGCATTAAGGTATACTACACCTGGTAAAAGTAGGAACATAAAACAGTTGATCATTTAAAGAAGTCTATATATTACAATAACAGGAAAGTCCAGGCGACAAAGGAGAAAATTTACTTTTCCCAGCTTCTCCAAACAGCGAGAACTATAGAGCACATTAAGTTATTCGATGTTCTCAAAAGTGATTAAGTTAAGTAGTTTCTAGTATTACCCAGTGTTATTTTGAAGTTCTTTTTCCCCATTTTAAGCCTGATTAAGTCTTAAAGAACGACTGTAAATGTTCTGAAAAAGGCAGTTTCTTATTATTCGCACCGTTAAGAGTTAATTGCGACGTACCGACCTTCTTCTACATGTTATTTCGTAACATATTTTATAAATAGTGCGTTTCTTCGTAAGATTCTTTCATTGACAATGTGCTGCTAGCAGTTACCACCTTGTTGAAAGCGGGTGGTAGGAAAGGTATCGCATTCTGACAGACATTCGCATGAGATGAGTTTAGCATTTAACACTAGTAGTTGTAGAAGGATTAATGGATCAACAGATGAAACCTATTACTTACCGAACAAGTAATAGTCGTTACGTAGCATTGTGAATTATATGTTTAAAATTATCCCGTCCATCAAGCAGGTCGTCTTATGCATTATTTTACAGAAAGTGTAATTTACATCCATTTGAAATTCTTCACGGCTCTATGTATATTTAATAGTAATTATTTTAAAGGGTTGAACTGTAATCAACCGAGTAACTTACGAATGCGCTTCGAAAATTAAGAAAATTATCTGAAGGATGATATTTAATTTTATTAATAAAAATCACAATAAATAAAAGCATAAGTAAAATAACAAGGTGAAGTCTGTTTAATAGAATTGATGGTAAACATTTACGTGAAATGTATTATCGTGCGATTTAGAAACTCTCGATTTCACCGATAAAATAAGACTTAATGAGATTGAAATATAGTTACAACGCACGTGTGTTCGTTCAAATATAAAGTAACAATTACGTTACACGAGCAGTCGAGTTATCTGGACTTCAGAAAGGAGAATGAAGTGTTTGTAAAAATAGTTTATTTGAAACACGTGTAACAATGTCAAAATAAAAACTAATACTGGAAACAATTTAAGAAACAAATAAACGTGTAATCTAGTAAAAGGAATTAAACTGGAACCAGGCTACTGGAGAGAATAAACTTCATTCTTTCTTACTGCACGTGCAGGACGTACAACTGCAGGGCTCTCCTTCTGTAAAGGAGAAAAGATTAGACGTTATTTTAAAAGTATTATTTACACAAGTAATTCATAAGTTTCTCTTATACAAAATTTTTTTAATAGTAACTAGTAGGAGCTTACATACCTGTACACTTGCATGGACTTTTCTCAGTGTCGTCTTTTCTCATGCACGAAGTACATTTACATCCGTCTTTCTGGCCGCACGTACATTTGTCGCTACAGGTGCAGGTAGGATCTTAAAAGATCAGTATGGTGTAGAGTTAATTGTATTTTAAGTTATCGTTAAATACGTACAAAGCTGGTGATGTGAATAAATTAAAAGAGCAAAGAAGTTATTGCATATTTGATTTCATAAATTAAGCATACTAATTGCTTACAGTAACAGAGTCCAGGAGTTTTCGGATAGTTTGTTATTACATACTGTTAGGGACATAGAAGACAACGCCATATGCATAGAATTATTGTAGCAGTTACCATTGATAGCAATAGTTTTCATAAGCCTGATTATTGGTTATGTATTTGTCGTTTAGTTTAACTAATATAGTGAAGTTACCTTTTCTATAGAACAGTGTTATAACAATAATCAGTGATGACGAGAAACCCACTTGTTGAGAAATTTATATGCAAAAACGGCTCGTTTGGGCTGAGAAAACACTTTACATAGAAGAGCGAACAACGTTTCGACCTTCTTCGGTCATCGTCAGGTTCACAAAGAAAGAGGTAACTGACCGGAAGCTGACCACATGTTTGAAAGGGGTTGTGTAACTGTGTGTCGAAATGTAGAGGGCGGTATTAGATGTTTGAATATATAGTTTTATTTATTATATTAATATAGGTATAAAGGCGTTCCTTTATATTGGTTTATTTTGGGTTTAAGTTGTTGTATAAGTAAGGCTTCTTTAATTTTACGTTTGTTTCTTTATTTAGTATTTGAGTGTTTTCTATGGTTATGTTGTGTTTATTTGACTTGCAGTGTTCGAAAACGTGTGAAGGTGACTTTTTATGTTCTTTGAATCTGGTTTCAATCACATTAACTCTATACATCCCAACATCAACTTCACATGTGAACAGGAAGAAAACAATCAAATATCATTTCTTAACCTCAAAATTACAAGAACTGATACACAATTTCAAACAGAAATCCACCGAAAAATCACCCATACTGGACTATACATTCCTTGGGACTCAGCACATGAAACAAAACAAAAACTCAACATACTAAGAAACCAAATAAACACAGCCATAAAACTATGCTCACCAGATAAAATTAACGATGAATTAGACAAAATAAAACAATACTTCACCAACATCAATAAGTTTCCTCCACAAACCGTAGAAAACATTATACGCACACACCTAGACAGAAAGCAAAATCAACCAACTAAAGTAAATACAGCTCACGAATCAAAAAACTACGAAACCATATACTGCTGTATACCATATATTCCCGACATCAGCAAACAAATAACCAACATTTGGCAAAAATTAGTAACAAAATATGACATTCCAATTAATACCAAATTTATTCAAAACCCGGCACAAAACTGAGGTCTATACTATGTAAAAACTACACTGACAAACACCACACCAACATTATTTATAAAATACAATGTGATAACTGCCACGACTTCTATATTGGAGAAACAAGTAGAAAATGGAAACCAGATTCAAAGAACATAAAAGTCACCTTCACACGTTTTCGAACACTGCAAGTCAAATAAACACAACATAACCATAGAAAACACTCAAATACTAAATAAAGAAACAAACATAAACAAACGCCAAATTAAAGAAGCCTTACTTATACAACAACTTAAACCCAAAATAAACCAATATAAAGGAACGCCTTTATACCTATATTAATATAATAAATAAAACTATATATTCAAACATCTAATACCGCCCCTACATTTCGACACACAGTTACACAACCCTTTCAAACATGTGGTCAGCTTCCGGTCAGTTACCTCTTTCTTTGTGAACCTGACGATGAGTAAATGTGTCCAAATTAGTAAAAAAGAATAATATATCCCAATATTTATTATAAGTGATATGAACATGACCAGAAAAGTGCTTCCTCTAATATCTACTATTTGTGATAAAAACACACGTAACTTCAGATATTAGGTGTATCACTTTCAAATGATTTTCCAGCTTCTGTTGTTAAACGTAACAGAAAAAAATAATACCGCCTGTCCGCCCCATCAGTGGCAAGTTTGTAGGCTTAAAACGCTGAAAGTTTGGGTTTCAATATAAGCAAACCAATACAATAAATAAGGCATAAATAACTAATGCACAAAATTAAAGGGTGAAAGTTACAATGTAAGTGTGAAGTAACATTTACAAAGTGTTATTATAACTCATGTCAAATTTATAAATTAGTCTGATAATAATAATATAGTCATCAAGGGCTCAATGAATTGGTTATATAAGTAGAGTCTATAGTAATACACCAGCTTCATTCATAACAATATAAAGAATTAATACAGAATGCTGGTTTATATTTAATGGCAAATAGTTTATTAAAATCATTATTTAAGTTTTTTCTCCGACCAGATAATTATTGTAAATTGAAATGCCTACACCCCCGCTAGTACAGCGGTATGTCTCCGGATTTACAACCCTAAAATTAGGGGTTTGATTACCCTCGGTGGGCTGAACAGATAGCTCTTTGTGGCTTTGCTATACGAAAAACACACACACATTCAAAATGCCGACGCTATCAGCTGTTTTAAATACTGATAAACTTGTCATTGCAAACTTTTAATATCAAAACGTCTTCTCAACTCGACCACTCGCTCCTACTTTTCAGTTTATCACCAAAAACTGTAAGATGTTTTAAAACTGTTCTCAGATCTTTTTATAAAAGAGAGCTACCATTTTCTTTTTTTTTTATTGGAATCTTTGGTGTAGGTGTTTTTTCTTTCTTTACTCTGCCATTTCTGTAAAAATTGCTTTTGTTATGTCTGATTGCTGCAGTTCGAACAAGAGAAATCAAAAGGGTTTGTGTCTGTATATGGACATAGATTCACCAGACCACCCGATGTTGTTTATTTGGCCACAGATGTAAAAATTGATGTAGTTAGGTAGAAATTTAGACTTTTTACGTTTGTTGGTTCTGTGTTATTGGTAAATGTCTCAGCTAAACCCATAGCCATACGTATTTTACGTGATAATGACACAGCTAAACCATTATTGTTAGAAGGTATTCTGCCTTTAAATTTTAGTTTTGCTACTGATGAGTCTGTTATTTCTCAGGACATTAAAGGTAGATTTGTTATTTTTCTTCTTTATAACATTTGTTCAACATCAGACATATTTTCGGGACCAGTTGTTCTTGGAGTAACACCTATTCTGCCAATTAAAGGTGTAACATGGCTGTTGGGAAACGATTTGGTTTGGGGAAAGTGTTGATAAGTCCAAGATGGTTAGCAAGGTGACCTCTCTTTCGTATAAGGATGATGTTATTGTTGAAGTGAATCCAAAGAAATTACTATTCAACAAGCGAACATAAAAATGAAACTCAAAATAACAAAAACCAGTTTTGCAGGTGAATATATAGTTGATATTCCTTTGGATTTCAGAACTGCTTCACATCGATGTTGTATGTTTTCAATGAATGATTGACTTACCTCCTTCTTTGAGTAATGCAAAAAGGTTATCTTCCATGTTTGGCTTGAAATCGTTTATTAACTGGTTTAACTCAGCCCATGCATTTTCATACTTTCAAGATATGTTTTAATTCCACAACTGTAGAGAAACTTGTTTCATCATTTTATTGGCTAATTGTAATAAGATGATCTAACAAATTGCAGCAAGTGCACAACACTTTTCATGAAAAATGTAACTAAAATCATGAAAAGTTCAAGCATTTAGGAAAGTCAGAGTTAAAATTAGGATCCAAAATCATATTTAAACAGATCTCGTAAAGTGCGTACGAAAAACATACGGTTTACATATTCTTATGTTATCTAATAGAAGATGGAACAAATTAACACCATTTTCATGGGAGGGTACAATATTTTTTGCTCACTCCCCATATGTTTAGCTATTATTATTTTTTGATAATATGGTAAAAGTTTATTAGGTCCACAAAGTAATTTTGACGAATTTCACATCCTTGTGTAACGTATTGTTTTGTTTGTTTGTTTTGGGATTTCGCACAATGCTACTCGAGGGCTATCTGTGCTAGCCGTCCCTAATTTAACAGTGTAAGGCTAAAGGAAAGGCAGCTAGTCATCACCACCAACCGCTAACTCTTAGGCTACTCTTTTACCAACGAATATTAGGATTGAACGTCACATTATAACGCCCCCACGGCTGAAAGAGCAAGCATGTTTGGCGCGACGGGGATGCGAAATCAGATTTCGAGTCGCATGCCTCAACGCGCTTGGCCATGCCGGGCCTTCATCTTAAAGGAATAAAGTCAAAAGTGGCAACCAGATTGTTAGCTACACTTATGGCACTGATAAAAATGTTACAGCAAATATACATTCACCAGTTAGCTAGGCCAAGGTGTTTTGTTTAATTTAGAGCATGAGGGTTGGGAGAAAGAAACTTGGCGGAGCTAATTAAAGATTAAATATTTACTGGAAAATTCTTATCAATGTTATCAGTGCAGTTACCATTTGATTATAAATTTTATTCTTTTGAGATAAACTAAAATACTTGGTTTCTATTTTAGGTTTATTATAAAACCTGGGAGTGAACAAAAATTATTTCTCTTCACCCTCTTTTCTGTTTCTTGTAATTTTGATGAATTAATTGTTGTTTTTGTAGACAGTTTTTTTTTGTGGTTCAAGCATGAGGAAGAAGTTCTCGAAGATGGTTGCTTTAAAGATGGTGATTTGACAAGGAGGTGTTTTAAAGCTTCTAGTATGATGATTGAAAATCTAATTACGAGTAGCAGATCTAGACAGTAGAGGGCTGCCCCATGTCCCAGAGAAAAAGGCAAGACCAGAATTAGAATTTTTTGCGTGTTTTTCATACAGCAAAGCCACAAAGGGCTTTCTGCTCAGCCCACCGAGGGGAATCGAACCCCTGATTTTAGCGTTGTAAATCCGGAGACATACCGCTGTACTAGCGGGGGCAGATTTTTTTAATTTTTTTTGCAGTATAAACACTTATAATTACAATTTCACATCCAGTTATATGCATGGTAATTAATTTTAGACACACAGAACTTACAATGTACTTTGTCTATACTGTTTGTTTATATGAACTATAATTACTAACATTGAACATTAAAATGGCGAAAGAGAAAGACATTATAAAGAACTTATCACAATTTTTGATGACTTTAACATATATAAAATGTATCATCTATCATAATTTCACTGTGCAGTTTGCTTCCAAAAACTTGTGTACTTCAGTAATATTGTACCGATTAACTAGTT
The DNA here is from genome assembly GCF_004210375.1 of Tachypleus tridentatus. NCBI lineage: Eukaryota > Metazoa > Arthropoda > Merostomata > Xiphosura > Limulidae > Tachypleus > Tachypleus tridentatus. The sequence continues at coordinate 34,587,027 of NC_134836.1, forward strand.
CTATTCTATAAAATTATTTTGGAATTGAGGAATTCAAAAAGTTTAATAATAAAATATGTACACTTCAGATATTAAGTATAATGTTTTGTAGTTCATGAATACTTTTCCAGCTTTTGGAAGTTTCGTATTTAACTTTTACAAATATGCTGTTTTACAGCGTGAAATGTAAAAATAATAAAATTGTTAATGTTTTATCGGCTCTGTTGTTCAGGTGATTGTTTAATATTGGAACCATTCAGTGTCTTTGTTCTATAATACTTATGTGATGGTCAAAGAACCTCAGAAACTGCCAATTCATTTTTAGAGATTAACACCCATCTATATAGTGTAAGAAATAATTTTATGCTTATTTTTTCAACATAACAAGAGTGACAAATAATGATATACTTTTTAATTAATTTTAGGTTGGTTATGAAGTTGGAATTAATATTCTGTTCTTTATCTATAATAAAAATAATGTGTGTGTTTGTGACTGCTGTAACTCCAAGATGAAGAAGTCTAGAAATCTAAAATATTGTATCCATACTGAGTGGACCTTGAGGATGTGTACTGGGTTATTATTATTTATTAATTCATGTGTATGTACAGATACATATTTTTGTGCGGTAAGTTAATAAAAAACAAAAGGAAAAATGTGACCATCATAGCTTCATCAAAAAAGAACTTTGAAACCTCAAATTTTTCCCTCATACTAGATGAACCCTCAGGGTGTACAGTTTTGTGTTAATTTTTCATGTTTGCATGCATGTTCATTTTATAATGATGCAGTCTAGCTAAAATCACACACAAAAAGAAGTTGTTCATTACCTAACAACATTTAATTTGTAGAACAATTAGTGCCATTGATGATAATGATAACATAACAGTAAAAGTATGTTAATTCAGAAATGGTTTAAGTTTAAAATTGCACAGGGACAGTCATTCAATGTTGTTTGTTTAAAACAGCAAAGTGCATGATTTCCTGATGGCCAGCATTATGTTGAGGGTTCCAGAGTTGGTGCTAGTAAAAACCTTTTACGACTTGCAAACAAATGGAAAAATGACAGCTATATCAACCTAATGACCCAAAAGAAGCCGAGTACTTTCGCTGGTAATTATGTATAATATTTCAAAAGAGTTTTAAATCCAACGACATATTCCCAGTTATTCTCAGTGCTTAAGTCATGACAATAATGAAAATTGTTTTAGTGTTCTTCGACAACATAAGCAAATAGACTGAGGTTCTCCGGATCTTGAGAGGACAAAATAAATGTTTTGAATTTCATGTTACAAATGTTTTGCTGAGGAAAGATATCTTAAGTATTTGATAAAAATAAGTATAAAATATGTGTACACATATCTACGAAGAACATGAAAGAAAGAATGCAGTTTACATTGTAGATTTTTAATGAAAAAAACAGTAAAAATGAATTAGAAAAAATCAATAACTTTATCATGTTTTTTAAAAGATTTACTGACAGATTTTTCAAAGTAAATATATTTCGCTTATAGTAATCAACAGTTCATTTAAACATACTCATTAATACTTAATCCACAAGGAAATGACTTTTCAACTAATTTCTTCAATATTTTGATTATTAATTAAAACAAACTGTAAATGTGATAACTAAATAGACTTAAAATTCTGAATGTCAAAGTGAAGAACTTCAACCAATTGCGGGTAACCGCCAGGAGTAAGTACGACTCTGGCCAACCTATATCAGAGCAGGTCATTTTAAAAAATATGGAAAGTCGTTTATTTGATAAAATCTATGGTTTGGCGTCTGTAGGGTGCTAGGGCGGCGGTAAAACCCGAACTACTTAGCACCAACCAGGGTTGATAGCTTCCGAACAATTCCCTGGCGACGAATGAATGAACAGCCTGACATCTGGAATAGAGGCATTGATAGATACCTATTCCAACACATGTTTACGTACCCAAAGTGAAACCGGTGCAACTGACATTTCTACCAGTGGAGGTAGTAGCCGAACCACACAGATGGACGGCTTAAGTTATGGAATCTCGCATAACGAGAAAAAAGACAGCCATATCATGACGATGGACGGCAATTATAATTTAAGATAAGAACCAGATGTTTCCATAGAACAGACAGGCACAACAATGTTTGTGCATCTAGCAAACAAACACAACTCGTTGGCACAAGCACGATTTGAATTTTATGGAAAAGATGACAGCAACTCTGACGCGATCGCTTGTCATCTTCCAAAATCTCTTTATCGGCGAACTTCTATGTTTGCAGCAGATTCATATAGCTTTGGCTGCGAGATCTGCGAAATGAAATTTAAGACTAGGTCGGGCTTATCTCAACATAAGAGACATCGTCATCCTACAATCAGAAACGCCTGAGGTATACTATCACAAGGAGTCAGAATGCCATGGGGTAGTATGGTCCGAGGAAGAAATACGAACCCTCCGGGATGCGGAAGCAGTATACACGGGTCACAAAAACATAAATGTTCTTTGTGCAGGATATCTATCTTGAAAAACTCCTAAGCAAGTCTCAGATGACTCAATAAGGTACAACCACCCGTCCACGTTGATTCAAATAACACCATGAGTCGTGGAGATCCTCTTGATATCGTACAGTTTGAAGCACTAAATTGAGAAGGAATACTTCTCCCTGAATAAAGTTATAAATTCTGTTCGTACCTCAATCAACTGAGAGATCAGAGGGGACTCGATGAAGTAACATGGCAAGAGGTTAAAATTGTGAATAAACAATGGGTTGACGAGCTTTCCCATTCATAAGCATCTTGAAACAATGAAAGAACTTCAAAGCAGGCGATTAGAAACCCAAAAACTACCTGAAAGCCATACCAGAGACGTCTCTTCCGAGTGGAACATTTTAAAAAGTACCAGACAATGTTCGATTTGGAACTCAAACGCCTAGCTGTTGAGATAGTGGATGGCCGGAATGCTGTCTAATATAGCCTTGGTAAAGATCAGATGAAAGACCACTACAATCAAGTCTAAGATGTTGCTAATGGTAACACCAATTTACGAATGCCCACTACCACCTATGGCAAAAGAGACTCATATTCTGGAATCCATAACATCAAAGGAAGTAAAGGTGGCCCTGGGAGGCGTTATAAAGAAACGATAAATCCCACTATTGGTTGGTAAAAGAGTAGCTGAAGGTTTGACGTTAGGTGGTGATGATTAGTACCTTCTTTCTAGTGTTACACTGCTAAATTAGGGACGATGTGTGTGTGTGTTTTTATAGCAAAGCCACGGCGGTCTATCTACTCAGCCAACAGAGGGGAATCGATTCCCTCATTTTATCTATAATTAGCTGGTAGTTCGTGCTTCAAAGGAACACCAAATTTCTGTAGTAAAACAAATTGCAAGGGGTAATGGTAATTTTGTTTTATACTATAATTATAATTTGAAAAAAATACCGCTAATTACTAATAAGTATTTAAAACAGGATACACCGTTTGAAACTATATCACCTCGTGAAATTGGTTGACACCTCATTTTTGGTTTTTCGGTTACCGTGTGGTAAGGAACAAGATATACAGAAATGATTACGATATTTACAGACCTTACCAAAACGTGACTCAGTCATTACATAGATATTGTTATAAAAGGAAACTGTGTATAGTATTGTAAAATTATAGTGAGGAGATATTTAAAATAGCATTTTATTGAACAGTCGTCAGACAGAAACCGAGTTTCGATACTCGTGGTGGTATGTCTGGGTAGACTGTTATAAACCGAGTTTCGATACTCGTGGTGGTAGTGAAAACATAAGAGCAGTATGAGTTTATAGTTTACAGCACTTTGGGTAGCTTCCTGTCCAATAATAAAGAAACATTCTGCAAAGGCAGTACTACAGCTTCCTTGATATTGCAATAAAACGTTAGGTAGAACTGGTGGTAGTTAGTGAAAAACATAAGATAGGTGGGAAGGAAATGTTAGTATGAGTTTATAGTTTAAAAATCAGTAACAAAATAACATTGAAGCCTACAAAATTATACTTCCTACATTATAATAATAATGATTAATCATGAAAGAAAATTAAAAATACTTTTATTGTTGTTTCCATTCTTTTGGTTTTTTCCTATCTATCAGTTTTATTGACTAAACAATGTATGTTTGTATTTTAACAACATAATGAGACAACCTAATTTCTTGGGCAAGGTTTTTACAGAGTTTATAAAATATACCGGTCTTGGTCTCAGCTGTCTAGTGTTGTTTTGAACAAACCTGATCTTGGTCTGAAAAGTGTCAAATTATATAAACACATCATTAACTGAACTAATTTTATGTACAATTAAAAGGTAAAAATGAATTTTTTAATTAAAATGTTTAATTGCGGACATTTTCAAAAACACAGCTATTACTTGTAAGTTTTTATCTAAATAGATTCTATTATTTGTTTTTAAGTATCAAATTGAAATTATGGACAACTTTAAAAAGGGGAAAATCGTTGTTTTATAAATAATACAGGAACACTGGTAGATATAATTAAACAGAAACTGATAGTCTCTGTTCTTTTAGAAAGGGTTTAGCCCCACAGCCTTCCTTCTCTTGAGATTGTTTGTTTGTTTTGAATTTCGCACAAAGATATTCGAGGGCTAGCTATGCTAGTCATCCCTAATTTAGCAGTGTAAGACCCATCGCCACTCTTTTACCACCGAATAGTGGGATTGACCGTCACATTATAACGCCCCCACGGCTGAAAGGCCAGCATGTTTGGCGCGACGGAGATGCAAACCCGTGACCCTCAGATCACGAGTCGTACGTTTTAACACGCTTGACCATGCCGGGTCTTTTCTTGAGATTGATTTTCAAGGAACGAAACCATTAACCTATATAACTCAATAGTCTAGAAGAAAATTAAAGTAAGAGAAACGTACTGAAATTTATCACTTAAACTCGTGTTCTTTGTTATGTGTTACTTTTGACCTATGTTCCCTAACAGCACTGGTCAGCTGTTACTTCCAGTCACAGACATAATTGTCGTCTGCTAAGTAGAACAAAAAACAAAGCATCCACAACAAAGTAAAGACAACGATACGCTAGACTACATGATGCCACCATATTAGTGTATTAAATAAAAATAAAGAAAGTAGAAATTCCATGACATACGCTTGAAAGTTTAAAACAACAATAAATTGTACGAAAGAAATATAACACCTTCTAGCTTATTAGTCACTTATTACGTTATCTTCACATCCACTGGTAGTGTCACTGGTGGTACTGACGCAACACCAGGACTTAGTTGTGCCGAAGTTTATGGCACTGATACTAACAATGAAAGTCGCAGAAGGCCCTGGGGTTCTTAGAGGCATCTGGGACTAAGTATCTGCGACATCTTTATTTCCCTTCAGTAGAGAAAGCCACAGGTATCCTCAAGTATCTGAGGCTCTGTGTTGCCGGGACCCTCAGGTTACGAGTCCAGTGTGCGAAATTTAAAAACAAACATTTCTTTCTTAGCGTTTTCACAGCTTCTCCCGATTCTCATTTTTATTCTTTATAAAATTATTATTTTCGAATCTCAAACCATCCTTCAAACTCAAAATCATGCTCCCTACAATCCGCAATCATGATTGGGTTGAAGAGAAACGTTTCTGACCGCCCATAGTTATTTTTCATTTCCCAAAGCTACCGTGCGTTGTTTTTGTTCTTGTCTCCATATGTTGAACTTATTTGTTTTCAAAACACACAATAGACAATGTTACCCATAACTTCAAACAACATTTGAATTAACATCTTTCCTTTGGAATGTTTCATTCACGTTTCAGTCCAACAAGAATACAGTAACAATTGTTTTATACTACACGTACGCCACTAACAATATTCTAGTTATTAAAAGTATACGTCAAGTGTACATAACAATAAAAACAGTTGATAAAGCTACAAACAATAAACTTTCCTTTATAGTTATGTAATTTTTTAAAATTATTTTAAGCATAATTTTACTTTGCTATGAGAAGAGCTTGCATGTCTTTACATTTGTAGACATTTGACACCTGGGGCTTTTTGTCTTACAATGTAGTAAACTTGCATCCATCTTAATTGTTAAACTTACATTCTTTTCTACAAGTGTACAGAAAATATTTAAAACGGCAAAATATACGTTATATTTTATCATGTGTAATTTGTAGATCTGACTGATTGTTTGGCAGTACTGTACTTTCTTAGGTAAATGTTAAAAAACGTTATGCATTTGATGAATACGGTGATCACATATCCCAGTAAAACTGTCACAGCATTACGATGTACCTTCCTTTCTTTTTTAAGGATTATAAAGAAAATCAAACTTTCCAAAATTATGTGCACCTTACAAGTTCTAAATGTATACAAGTGACTAACCGTACAAGGCTCGTCCGTTATTCTTGGATAAATCACCTGTTAAAAACAATACATCACACAATACACTGTTACAACTTTTCTTACTTTTTCTTCTGGGATTAGTCTGTCATTGAGGAGTTTTGTATTTCAAAAACCTGACCAGCACCAAAAATGAAACCTCATAGCAGTTACTGATTAGGTTCAGCAAACATTTATTGAAATGTAAAAGTATAATTACTAATTGATAGATATTACTCGGGTAAAATAAACCTAGCATTTTAATTTAATTGTTTATATATACAAACAGACTCACTTGCTACAACGAACTGCCAACAGTTAGAATGATGGATATTATTTACAAACAGCAGGCAGAAACCTTATGTTTTGATCTATCAAATGATATAGTTTCCTACGTTATCCTCCAATTAAAAATTGTAAGGCAAGGATGGAGTTTAATTTAAGATCTAGAAACTCCCAATGCGGAATGCGACATAAGTAGTAATCTTTGGTAAGGTATATTTATAATTCTGATGACGAGAAACCAACTTTGATTAAAAATGCATCTCAGAACAACTGGTGTGGGTATTAAACGCTTATAGATAAGTAATAAACAACAAATAAAACTCATCAATTAAAGGGTTAATATATTTCAGCTCTTCTAAGATACATTAAGGTATACTTCACCTGGTAAAAGTAGGAACATAAAACAGTTGATCATTTAAAGAAGTCTATATATTACAATAACAGGAAAGTCCAGGCGACAAAGGAGAAAATTTACTTTTCCCAGCTTCTCCAAACAGCGAGAACTATAGAGCACATTAAGTTATTCGATGTTCTCAAAAGTGATTAAGTTAAGTAGTTTCTAGTATTACCCAGTGTTATTTTGAAGTTCTTTTTCCCCATTTTAAGCCTGATTAAGTCTTAAAGAACGACTGTAAATGTTCTGAAAAAGGCAGTTTCTTATTATTCGCACCGTTAAGAGTTAATTGCGACGTACCGACCTTCCTCTACATGTTATTTCGTAACATATTTTATAAATAGCGCGTTTCTTCGTAAGATTCTTTCATTGACAATGTGCTGCTAGCAGTTACCACCTTGTTGAAAGCGGGTGGTAGGAAAGGTATCGCATTCTGACAGACATTCGCATGAGATGAGTTTAGCATTTAACACTAGTAGTTGTAGAAGGATTAATGGATCAACAGATGAAACCTATTACTTACCGAACAAGTAATAGTCGTTACGTAGCATTGTCAATTATATGTTTAAAATTATCCCGTCCATCAAGCAGGTCGTCTTATGCATTATTTTACAGAAAGTGTAATTTACATCCATTTGAAATTCTTCACGGCTCTATGTATATTTAATAGTAATTATTTTAAAGGGTTGAACTGTAATCAACCGAGTAACTTACGAATGCGCTTCGAAAATTAAGAAAATTATCGGAAGGATGATATTTAATTTTATTAATAAAAATCACAATAAATAAAAGCATAAGTAAAATAACAAGGTAAAGTCTATTTAATAGAATTGATGGTAAACACTTACATGAAACGTATTATCGTGCGATTTAGAAACTCTCGATTTCACCGATAAAACAAGACTTAGTGAGATTGAAATATAGTTACAACGCACGTGTGTTTGCTCAAATATAAAGTAACAATTACGTTACACAAGCAATCGAGTTATCTGGACTTCAGAAAAGAGAATGAAGTGTTTGTAAAAATAGTTTATTTGAAAAACGTTAAACAATGTCAAAATAAAAACTAATACTGGAAACAATTTAAGAAACAAATAAACGTGTAATCTAGTAAAAGGAATTAAACTGGAACCAGGTTACTGGAGAGAAAAAACTTCATTCTTTCTTACTGCACGTGCAGGACGTACAACTGCAAGGCTCTCCTTCTGTAAAGGAGAAAAGATTAGACGTTATTTTAAAAGTATTATTTACACAAGTAATTCATAAGTTTCTCTTATACAAAATTTTTTAATAGTAACTAGTAAGAGCTTACATACCTGTACACTTGCATGGACTTCCCTCAGTGTCGTCTTTTCTCATGCACGAAGTACATTTACATCCGTCTTTCTGGCCGCACGTACATTTGTCGCTACAGGTGCAGGTAGGATCTTAAAAGATCAGTATGGTGTAGAGTTATTTGTATTTTAAGTTATCGTTAAATATGTACAAAGCTGGTAATGTGAATAAATTAAAAGAGCAAAGAAGTTATTGCATATTTGATTTCATAAATTAAGCATACTAATTGCTTACAGTAACAGAGTCCAGGAGTTTTCGGATAGTTTGTTATTACATACTGTTAGGGACATAGAAGACTTATTTACAACGCCATATGCATAGAATTATTGTAGCAGTTACCATTGATAGCAATAGTTTTCATAAGCCTGATTATTGGTTATGTATTTGTAGTTTAGTTTAACTAAGATAGTGAAGTTACCTTTTCTATAGAACAGTGTTATAACAATATAACCTATTTCACCACCGCCCTGAGAATTACTAAGCTAAGTAGCGACGAAAACAGAATGTCGTTAATTTATAACATGCTCCAGTTAATATTTTAAAGGAGTGTCTTTGGCTATTAAGGAAATCTTACATACCTTTACACTTACAACTCCAATCAGTTTCGTCTTTTTTGTTGCACGTGGTGCACTTACATCCTCTTTCCTTTCCACACGTGCACTCCTGAGCGCAGGTGCACAGTGAATCTTTGAACAACAGAAAGAGTACAAGTGTTTACCGCTATTATGTTGATTTATAATAATACGTGTACAACTAATAACGCAACAAACTGGTCAGTTGACATGTAGGAAAGGTCAACAGCGAAGGAAATTAACAATATTTTGTAATACAATCAATTACATAAAGGTTTCTCAGTAATACAAACTCAAGGAGTTCAACGAATTAATGTTTATTAATAATAAAAAATCACTTACATTCGAGACAGGTACATCATTGGAAGAGAACACCTGTACTATCAATTATAGTGTACAGTTCCACGTTTAAGATAGATTATAGGTCACGTTTAAAGTAAAACATTAAGAGTTTTCAGCTTTACACAACATAGAAACTATTTCGTCGTTAGGGAAAGTTATGTGAACGATAAGATTTAATTGTTATATTTAAGACTAAAGAATAGATAATCTGAATCACAAAGTATTAAACGAAGAAAGGACCACACTACTACTTCACGAACCATGGGAAGTCAACATACAAAGAAGGAAGATATATAAGTGTTTGTTACTATTAAACAGCCACAAATGCATGTTTATCTCGGGTAAAAACACAATTCCGCCAAAATCTTTTATCATATAATATTATCTTCTAACACAAACTATGTTAGTTTATCATGTAATACAACCCCACAACTTACCTCTACATTTACATACTGATTCGGACATTTTGAATTTGAAATTTATTTATTATCATCCAAACACTGCTTCCACTAAAACTCAGCTAGCGCATGAACGTTTTATATTGACCAGGAGCAAGAGTCGTGTGCAAAATAACCAACAACGAACCATGTGTTATATCTAGCCAATCATAATAAGTAATCATGTCCTAATTAGTATAAAGAATAATATAACAAAATATTTATCATAATTGTTTTAAACGTGAACAAAACAGGTGTTCACTTTGCTGTCTACTATTTGTAATTAAAACACGCGTAACTTCAGATCTTAGGTGTGTCAGTTTCTAATATTTTTCCAGCTTTTATTGTTAAACGTAACAAAATATAGTAATACCTCCTGTCCACCCCATCATTGGCATGTTTGTCGGCTTAAAAGGCTGAAAGTCGAATTTCAATATAAACAAACCAAAACAACATTGTAATAAATAAAGCATAGATAACTAATACACAAAAGTAAAATGGTGAAAGTTACTACGTAAGTTTCAAGTGACATTAACACAGTGTTATAAATTATAACTCACATCAGATTTATAAATTAGTTTAATAAGAATAATCCAGTTACTAAGGGTTCAATGAATTGCTTATATAAGGATAATCTATAGTGATACACTAGCTTCATTGTTAATAATATAAATAATTGATACAGAATGCTGGTTTATATTTAATGGCAAATAGTTTATTAAAATCATTATTTAAGTATTTTTCTCCGACCAGATAATTATTATAAATTCAAAATACCGACACTATCAGCTGTATTAAATACTGATAAACTTGTCATTGCAAACTTTTAATATCAAAACGTCTTCTAAGCTCGACCACTCTCGCCTACTTATCAGTTTATCACCAAAAAGTGTAAGATATTTTAAAACTCTTTTCAGTTATGTTTATAAAAGAGCGCTACCATTTTCTCTTTTCTTTTTGTTGGAATATTTGGTGTAGGTGTTTTTTCTTTACTTTGCCATTTCTATAAAACAATTGCTTATATTATGGTTGATTTTTGCAGTTCGAACAAGAGAAATAAAAAGTGTTTGTTCGAGTTCTTCTCAGAGCAGTAAAGTTAGATATGTTAATTTTCCTCTTTATAACATTTGTTTAACATCAGGCTACTTTTCCGGACCAGAGAAATTCAAAATATCACCAACCAGTTACGCAGATGATTATTTAGTTGACATTATCTCGGATTTCAAAACTGCTTCACATCGACGCTGTATGTTTTCAATGAGTGATTGACTGACATCTTTGTATGAGTAATACAAAAATATAATCTTCCATGTTTGGCTCGAGATCTTTCATTGATCGATTTAACTCAGCCCATTAATTCTCATATTTTTAAGATATCTTTAACTGACTCTACAATTGCAGAGAAACTTGTTTGATCATTTTCTAGGCTAACTGTAATATTTTGATCTAAGACACTGCATCAAGTGCACAATGTTTTGTGAAAAAATGCAACTGAAATCGTGAAAAGTTCAGACATTCACGGAAGTCAGCGTTACAATTAAGATTCGAAATCATATTTGAACAGATCTCGTAGAGTGCGTTCGAAAAACATATATTTTTACATATTTTTATGTTATCTAATAGATGTAACAAATTAGCATTTTCATAGGAGGGGACAATATTTGTTTGCTCACTACCTGTATATTCAGCTATTGTTTTCTTTTGTTTGAAACATTTTTTTTTATTCTGTTAACAATGATTTCGTTGGTTATGTACTAATTGCCTATGATTGGGATGAAACGTTAAACGAAATAAAACTAAACTTTTTGAAACCTACTTCAGTTTATGTTTAATAATTACATTTCATTTTTTTATCCTTTAAATCTTTCGTAGACCAAAATTTAAATGTGTAATATGTCTAAAATCATTAAACTAAAGACTTGACGTAGATATCAATTATGATACATCCCGTTCTGAAACTAACATTAATAAACTTAGTGATTCTTCAAAGAATACATAGTTTGAGGGTGGTAATGGAACTTAAACCTTCAGATTTCAAAAATCTAAATCTTTGGATCATTTGTATTGAGAAAAATAATTTGTAACAGTTTATAATATTCATAATAAGAAGGTACTTTGCTACAAAATTACCATAGAAACGACACTTATTAATTGCAGTTGGTTGGATTTTTGTTTTATCTACCAATACGAAGAGATAAACTTCATGTATGAATTTCAATGTTTAGAATGACTGCAAATATTTAAGATCTCAGAGTTAACTGTAATAGTTTATTAATAAATGCACCAACCAGACTGTCTCCTTGTGTTTTAAGTTATTTATTTTCAAAGACAAAGTAAACAATGTTGTAACGAATATTTTGAAACCACATTTACAGTAAAATATTTTCTTTGGAATGTGTTATTGTCATTAATACAGGAACAGTATTCTTTTATACTGCACATACACCACGCACGAGAGTTTAGTCATTATAAAAATATCAGCAGTTCAGTAACAAACAACTGATAAAGCTACAGACATTAAATTCCTCACCTCATTGGTACAACGGTATTTCTTCGGACGTACACCGTCAGAAACCCGTTTCGATACTTTTAATGGGTAGAGTACGGATAGTTCACTGTGTACCTTTTGCTTATTTCCAAACAATCAATCAGACATTAAATTTCCTTGCATGTTCTTCTCATTTATTACACTTACATTCTCTAGTACAAGTGTACAGAAAATCTCTAAAACAGCAAAATAAATGTCATAATTCATGATGTGTAATTTGTCGATATGTAATACTATTCTCTTTAATTACGTTTTATAAAACGTAATGCAGTTGATATTTTGCGTTACCAAACATCACAGAAGACTCTGACCAATATAAATTATAGTTTCTCTTTTCGTACATTAACAAAAGTTTCAGGTATACGTAAGTTACAATCTGTGCAAAGTTTTGAAATTTTTCTTTCATAATCACAAATCACACAGAACAATGTTTTCACTTTCTCTACTATGTTTTCAAAACCCAAATTGTCATTGAGCTGTTTTAGATTTGGAGATCTTCCCAACACCATAAAATACCCAAGAAGTGATTTGGAGTAGGTTTAAAAAGACAAAAACGAAAACATTTAAGATATGATGGGAGTAAATTGCACACTTTGGCCAATGTACCTGACTTATGAGGACTTGCTGCTTTTGAGAAGAGCCTAGATTTCTCAAACCAAGATTTCAGCAACAAGAAATGAACGTGCTAATGCTGCTAAGAAGTCTGAAGATGTCCTCGTCCTTGGATCAAAGTATTATTGTTATAATTATTTTTTACTACAAATATTAAGTGAGTGATAGGTTGTTTTAGGAATCCGTTGTATTGTAAATGTTTTCAAAATGTGATGTATATACCTGTAATAGACAGAGGAGATCGAGGAATATAAACCATCTGGGGAGACCTTGTAATCCATGCCGATGTTATACAACTTGCAAATGGAAGAAAGTTCCTATGAAATCCAAGGATTAATTGTCACAAGTGACTGTGCATGTGTGATCCAAGAAATATTTTCCTCTGCCTTCCCAATGAAACTAAACACCATCTGTATGGTAACCAGACTGTAGGCTATAGACAAAGCCAGTTGATGTTTGGCGTGAGGTGTTTCCTTGTATAACCCAAGAAGTAAACTGCTCAAAAAATTAAAGGAACAAGTACGTTTTCTTATAAAATTTATCTCCGTGTTCCAAATGTAATAATATATCTATATTTTTAGGTAATTTGCATCATTTCAGTTCCATCTGTGTCACCGAAATATCACCGAAACTGATATCCCATATGAGATAATAATTTAAACAGTTCACTTGCGTGTATTTAAGAAATGTTTAAAACATTCAATGTCTAGAGCGACTTCCAAGGGCTGAGATGCACTTCTGACATCGATTTCGCGCACTTTGAATCAATCTATTGGTGTTATCTTGAGGTATATTAGCGTATTCGTCTACCAGGGCTTGTCGGAGTTCCTATACATTCTGAAAAGTGTGCTGGCTTTCACTAACGCGCCATGACAACATATCCCAAAAAATGTTCAATCCGCTAGATCTCCAGATTTAAATCGGAACAAGGAACTCCACACATAGTCTGGCGACATGGGCTCGCGTGTTAACCTGCAAGAGAATAAACGCATCGCAAAAGACCTCAGAATGGTTTCCAGAATTTCGTCTCTGTATCGTCGTGCATTCAGAGCTCCGTTGTCGAGGAGAAATATGTCCATGCGGCCACCCAAGCATATGCCTGCCCAGACCATTACAGAATCTCCTCCATAAGCGTCGACATGCACATGTTAGAGGCAAAATATCGCTCTCCTCTGCGTCTTCACACTCTCGCACGTCTATCATCATGAGACAGAGTGAACCAGCTCTTATCTGACCATAGTACGGTGACCCATTGACGAAGTTCCCGGTCCAGGTGCTAACGAGCAAACTCCATCCTGGCTGAACGGCATCGTGCTGTCAGAATAACGCCTTTTTGCAGGTCGTCTGGCCTTAAGACGTCCTTTGTGCAGACAATTGCGAACTGTTTGAGTCGACACACGAGTTCCAGTGGAATGCTGAAGATCATTTTGCATTGGTCTATCCGTAACTAACCTGTCCCGCAGAGCGGTAGTCACAATCTAGTTGTCCTCTTTGGCTGTTGTGCAGCGATGATGATCTTGACATGGTTTTCTCACATAAGAGTTCGTTTCCTGGTAAAATCGCCAAAATCGATTTATGACGAATGGTGATTACTGGAGATTCTGTAGTCCAGTTAGACATTTATTGACACATTCTATGTAGCCAGACTTTGGTCATTACGAAGAATAATATTTATCAATACTTCCAAAAACTCGTAAAGCCTAGAAGAGAGGAAATCAAAAGTTTCGAAGTGACTGTCACTAAATGTCTAACTGGAGTTTCTGTAGTCCAGACATTACGTGGATCAATGATAAAATACCTATGTTAACTTAACTTATTCAATAAATATACTACTTGCATATCTGGATAATTTTACTACACTGAATTAGGAATATGTTTCAACAACAGTAACTCTTCATCAATTCAACCTTATTCTAACACACATGAAACTTGTCTGTGTATCCTTTATATTTCACTTTACTTAATTTGGTCTGCATTTGGATATGAACAAAGTCGTATCTCGTGTATAAGAAAGCTAATCTAAATAGCAGTGTACAATTATGTCGAGCTGGAGACCAACTTCGAAGTGTCACACAAATTCATCACTTCAGTAGCTCTTTTCTTTAACGTTGTTTCTCATGGTTAAAGAATTTAGATGTAGGATATTGTAAGTTATCTAAACTGTAATTGTTTAAGTTATTTCACCTTAGAATTTTAAATATTAAACAAGGGAAACTTAACTGGGAGAGTTGTGTGTATATTTAGCTGGGTAAAACATTTGTCTGTACGTGTCCTTCATTTAAGACTTCTAAATGTAAACCACAAAGTAACGTTTCTGACAAAATCAGATATTAATGTATCACTTAACATAAATATCGAATTTTACTTAATTTATGCCACATTTCTTCTTAAAGATCCTATGTGCACGTGGTGAAAAGTTCACGAGTGGCCAAGAAGACGGATGTAAGTGCACTTTGTGCAACGAAAAGGATGAAAATAAAAACGTTTATGTAAGTGTACAAGTATGTAGATTCTTTCTTGTTATTATAAAAATTAATTGAAAGAAGTGACTTTGTACAGTTGTATCCTCTTTCTGTTACATATTCAATCCTTCTACAAACATCTTTTAGGTGAATATCTGTAAAAGTACGGTACAATATCTACACTATCTTCTGAAGAAGTGATAATTGCTGGAAGCACGTTGTTAATGGAAGAATCCAGTTAACAAAAGTAATATTCACGAAATAATATGGTGTTATTATATAAATTGTAGGGAGGACATCAACTCGCACTTGTCAGTTAATATTAATAAGAGTGCACGTAATAACCAACAGGAGAAAGGAGAAATCATTGCAAAGGGAGTATAGCAGTAGTGGCCGAACTTGCTTACTGTAAGAGCCACATTCGATAATCTTCTGATGTATGGGAGTCCAAAGACATAACAAATATTACACACACGCTTTTATTGTTACATGTACATTTTACTACCTAAATATCACATAAATATTAAAAAATACATGTGCGTAATAATATTTATTCATGTTTGTTGTTTGTTTATACATATATAGTCCAAATGTTTTCAAAGTCCTGGCTCATTGTTTTAAATATGTTAAGCGTATTTAATACGGTAATGAACTACGAAAACATCTAAGAAAAATATGCAAATTTACATTTCATTAACATTAAATGAGACCGCCAAAATAAAAATAAAATGGGTTAAAACAAGATATTTGTAATGATATTTGTCTTATTAAATTTCTGATCAAAACATGGAGGAAAATATCTAAAACATTAAAAGATATCTTAATCAGACACCACTTTTCAAAACTTAAGTCTTATAATAGTTTTTTTAACACAAACAGACATTGATACAATTATCAGACTATTTACTGGTGGTAGCGGTTTTGCGAGTTTCCATCTTGATTGTGGTTCGTTGAAATTCTAGCTGATATGTTGTCAAAGCTATACGAATTTGCTCCGTCGTATGTTGATTTGTAAGAACTGCACGATGCTTCGACTTCTCAAACTTCATTACAAATACAGTGATTCACAGCAGTATGTCGTACACTGGTTTTCTTCAGTTCAGTCCATTGTCTTTCTGGAACTTTCTTGAAGAACTCATTTGTAGAATGGAATTTATGGATCAACATTACACCAAGGTCCTGCTGTAGTTCTGTTAGTTCAATTTTCACAGCAGATGACTGGAACCAGAGGTTTGAGAATTGGACAATCATCACTGGTTACATCAGCCATGAATGGATTTACAAGAAAGGGCTTCAGCTTCTTCACCTCTTCAAAGCTTTCTAGTAAATGATGAAGCAGCCCTTGTAATTTATCTTTGTATTATTCCAGTTTATTCTCTTTCATTTCAACATCAGAGAACGTATTTACTGTCTTTCTCAGATTAGGAAAGTAACCGAAGTTTCTGAACAATATGCATCTTTGAAAAAGTCTTATTTTATTCTGAAAGCTGAAAATTGTCTGAGTGAGATCAAGAAACAGAGTGCCAAGATTAGAGTTAATGAGGAGCATTAGATCTTGCATCCATTTAGCCCATTAAGTGGTTCAGCGGTATATCTGCGAAGTTACAACGCTAAACACCGGGTTTCGATACCCGTGTTGGGCAGAGCAGAGACAGCCCATTGCTTTGCTTTGTGCTTAATTCAAACACAACAGTATATAATTATCACTTCCCAGATGAGGATAGAATCTTCTCTTTTCAATAAAAGTAATAGTAGAATCCAAGAGATCCACAAACCTTTTTAAGACATTACTGATTGACAGCCACCTCATAATGCAGTAGAAAGAGACATCACTGGTTTTGTCTTCAAGCTCCAATTCTTAAATAAATATTTTTAATTGTCGGTGGGTCTTCCCATTTAAGTGTGTGAAATTTACAATTTCAAGAACAAATTTCATAAAATCTTCAAACTTGAAGTATCTGGCTATCAAGTGTATACGATGACTAATGCAATGAAGAGCGAGAAACTTTGCAAAGCTGGAATTACTTTTCATAAGTGCCTTTAATCCTGCATCCCCCCATCATTAGAAGTGCTCCATCATTTGCGACACTGAAGAGTTTATACAGTGAAATATCAGCATTTGTTACGTCTCTATCAAGCACATATTTGATGTCAACACCACGAGTTGTTTCTTTTAGTGCCACTAAGTTATATATTTTATTTCACAATTACATGAAGTGTAGCATTAAGCTGGCGTTTGTGCTCTTGGTCGCTGAAGTTTTGCATTATTTGGATCTAATACTGCAACAACTTCAGTTGTATTCTTGTTAACAAATTCACAATCTGAATATGGACGCATAGCACGAGAAATATCCCATGATATAATAAATGTTGTAAACAACGTCTGCTGGCTAGATAATGATGATTTTAACAGTTAACTTGTTTTTCCGTAATTCTGATTTCGGTGGATAATCAGACAAAACGTTTTGCGATTTTTTTTACAGTGGCGTTTCAACTTACTGGCTTTGTAATGACTAAGTGACACATTGCAGATAACACTTAAAAGGTTTACTTCTTTAAAGGGTGAGTGTAAAATCTTCCTCCCACCCTGGTTTAAAATTTCCGTTTTCATCTATATACTTTCACTTCTCACAATTTGATCACACCATCTTCCTTCATAAGCATTTCACAGACATTTCTAAAAAAATTAAAGTGAAAAGAAACAATAAGCTCCAACACGCCCAAACCAATGAAACCCAACAGCACCCAGTATCACACAAACACTCCACTAATTTCAATGCCAACAACACAGCCACACACGCCATAACACGCGATCGCAAGCCACGCCCACTAAAACTAACATAGTCAGCACCAGTTTGTATGATTACTGATTCTCCAACTCAATTCATCTGTAAACCTTGCTGATCCGCAATTTCTTTAATCTCCAAATCATGAACATTAAACTTACGTTTTGATGCAGTAGATATATTTCATACCAAATAAATTATTATAAAGCTTAAAATTTTATTTACCTTTCATATGGGCACGGCATAGCCAGATAGATTAAGGCGTGCGATTCGAAATTTGAGGGTCGCGGGTTCGCATCCATGTCGCACCAAATATGCTCGCCTTTTCAGCCGCGGTGGCGTTATAAAGTTTCAATCAATCCCACTATTCGTTGGTAAAAGAGTAGCCTAAGAGTCGGTGGTGATGACTAGCTACCTTCCCTCCAGTATTACACTGCGACAATGGGGACGGTTAGCGCAGATAGCCCTCGAGTACCTTAGCGCGAAATTCAAAAAACAACCTTCTATATGAATTGTGATGCAAAAAAGCCGCTAACCAGAGAAACATTGTGAATGTTTCCTACTGAACATTATTACTTCTCTTTTTAGGTTTAAAACAGTCAGTTTCTCTGCATTTCATATTAAACAAGCTCCTCCCTTAGCACATAATACAATTTGGAACTGAAGGTTAACACAGAAAACAATGTAATACATCATTTGTTTCACGAAAGTTTTCTCTTTATTTCTATTGATTATAAATAATACAAAATAATCAAACTATGAGCAGTTTATCAAGAAAGAGCAGGTGAGAGGGGAGTACTATTGTCTTGTTTACATAAAGAATTAAAATTAAATTTATGTTCTCCTGAATACTATGTATTGTAGTTCGTAATTGCATAGAATTGTTTGTTTGTTTCTTGAACTTCGCACAAAGCTACTCGAGGGCTATCTGCGCTAGCCGTCCCTAAAGACTAGAGGGAAGGCAGCTTGTCATCACCACCCATCGCTACCTTTTGAACTACTCTCTTACCAAGGAACAGGGCGCACATGTTTGACGCGACCGGGATTCGAACATGCGACCCTAAGATTACGAGTCGAACGCATTATCCCACCTAGTCATGCCGGGCTCAATTGCATAGAAAGTATTGAGTAAAGTAACTTACTATTCATTCTTTTATTCAAAAATAATGAGACCATGTCACAGAAAAGCATTGATTTTAGTATTGTTTTGAAGCACCGTTTCAATAGTGAGAAAATTAATGTATAATCAACCAAGTTCTAAATACACTTAGGTTAAACTGTAATATTTGTTGTTTATCTATTATTGGCTGATAATTCATGCTTCATCTTGTATTTAAGTTTTTTTTTTAAAAGGAAGACCAACTTTCTGTAGTAAAACTAATTGCAAGAAATAATGGTAACTTTGTTTTATAGTATAATTATAATTTTCAAAACATTACCGCTAACTAATAAGTATTATAAAAAGGATACACCTCACGATAATGGTTGACACCTAAGTTTTGGTTTTTGAGTCATCGTGCAGTAAAGAACAAGTAATGATTAAGATATTTACAGACTTACCAGAATTTATGACTCAGTCATTACATGGATATTGTTATAAAAGGAAACTGTGCATGGTATTGTAAAGTTATAGTGAGGAGATATTTAAATAGCATTTCATTGAACAGTCGTTCCCACCGGAATGTCAACAGACTTAAACTGTTAGAAACAGAGTTTTGATACTCGTGTTGATCAGAACATAGATTGCCCTTTGGGTACCTTCGTGCTCAGTAGCAAACATTCTGCAAAGGCAGTACTACAGCTTGTTTGATATTATAATAGAACGTTAGGTTGACCTATTTGCAGTTTGTGGAAAGGATAATATGACAAGTGGACAAGAAATGTTATTATGATTTTATAGTTTAAGAATCAGTAACAAAATAACATTTAAGGCTACCAAATTATACTTCCTACATTATAATAATAATGATTAATTATGAAAGAAAATTAAAAATACTTTCATTGTTCTTTGCATTGTTTTGGTTTACTTCTATCAGTTTTAGTTACTAAACATTGTCTCTGTATTTTAACAACATAACGAGACAACCTAAATTCTTGGGAAAAATTTTACTGGGTTTACAAAATATACCGGTCTTGGTTTCAGTTTGGTAGCATTTTCAACAAATCTGATCTTCGTCTTGAAAGTGTGAAATTAAATAAACACTTCTTTAACTTTAATCTTCAAAGATTGGTGAATATAATTAAACAGACACTGATAGTCTGTTTTTCTAGAAAGGGTTTAGTCACACAGCCTTCCTTCTCTTGAGATTGATTTTGAAGAAACGAATCCTATTGACCTATAAAACTCGATCGTCTAGTAGAAAATTGAAGTACTGATATTTATTATTTAAACTCACGTTCTTAGTCCAATGTCACTTTTGACCTTTGTTCCTTGACAGCGCTGGTCAAAACAACAATACATTGTACGAACGAAAGATAAGACTTTTTAGCTCATTATTTACGTGTTGTCTATACATCCACTGGCAGTAGTAATGGTGGTACTGATACAACACCAGGACTTGGTTGTTCCAGAGTTTATGGCACTGATACTAACAATCAAAGGTTACAGATGGCCCTCGTGTTCTTGGAGGCACCTGGAACGAAGTCTCTGCGACATCTTTATTTCCCTTCTGTAGAGAAATTCATGGGCATCCTTAAGTATCTGAAGCTCCAATGTTACCGGGACTCATATTCCGTGTCTAGCGTACGAAATTCAAAAACAAATCTTTCTTCCTTGGCGTCTTCGCAGCTTCTCCCGATTCTCATATTTTATTGATAAAGGATTACGAAATAAATGTTATCTTTGAATTTCAATAAATCATGTCATACAATCCCCAGTCACGACTGGGTTGAAGAGAAACGTTTCTGACAGCCCATAGTTATTTTTCATTTCCCAAAGCTACCGTGCGTTGTTTTTGTTCTTGTCTCCATATGTTTTAAA
Source organism: Tachypleus tridentatus (assembly GCF_004210375.1). Taxonomy (NCBI): domain Eukaryota; kingdom Metazoa; phylum Arthropoda; class Merostomata; order Xiphosura; family Limulidae; genus Tachypleus; species Tachypleus tridentatus. The sequence continues at coordinate 34,608,099 of NC_134836.1, forward strand.
TTATTTAGTAACCCTAAAGTTGACGTTGGGTGCTGTAAGCGGTTGCTTCTCCGTTAGTCAACAGTTCAGAATTAGAGACTTTACTATGAACAAACTCAAATTATGAGTTACCTTTATTTAAGGTCTGACATTGCAAAAACTATGACGTGAAAAGTATTTATTACTTACGTCTCTGTAACTTGAGGTTTAGCACAGTAAGATCTACGACTTCTTTAATTTTTCTGTCACTGGCTGTAAAAGGCTTGTTACTTTTAAACTCCTTTTTTAGTAATACTCAACATAAACACCGTAGTTGGCCTAAGAACGATCACGTGATAGTTTTGTTGCTAAGCAACGGTGTAATCTAATTTCTACAAATATGCCTTCCATAACGAAGTTTATAGATTTTGTGCTGAGAAAGTTGCGTTTAGTAAGTGTTAATTAATAAATATTCTTTTGGATAATATTTTATAGTAAGAGATCGACAAAGTTAATTATTCACGCACCGTAATACCGATCATTCAGATTATTGACTACGGTATATTATATGCATATTTACTAATAATACGTTAAGGAGGTCGCTAGCATTTTCCGGTATAACAATTCAAAAAATTCTAAAATGGCAACCTTACCCTCTGCTACCTCATACCCACTTGATTATGTCAGTGAGGTTAGCTCGTAGACGGCTCCTACTAATCCTAAAAGATTTCTCCAGCTTACTTGTCTGTGGATATTCACTTTTGATAATCCGTTAAATATATGCAGATTTTTTTTTATATAAATTGTGTAGGTATTACTCATGTACAAACGTATCTTTTGCAACTCAATTCATTACAACAGATGGTGTTGCATATTGATAGATAGGCACGTGGCAGTTTCTACAGTTGAAGTATAAACTTCATACAGGTTAAACATAAGAAAACAAAGAGTATTGAAAAACTATGGATTTTGAAATGAATTACGGACAAAAAGCAGTGAAACAAAAATTAACACCACTGCCACAAATTTTATAAAATATAATCTCATGTAGGCAGGTTTGGGCACTTATTTGTAGGCCAAAATAGGGTTTGCATTTTAGAAACTCAATTGTGGATTTAATTCTTGTAAAAAAAACAACAACTATAGTTATCGGAGTTGTGGTAATACTAAAAGTTTATAGATGTTGTGCTCAATACATGGATGTATGAAAACTGAACAAATAAATAGGAGAAAATAAAATATACGCGGAAAACCGGAATCGTTGGTTTTTGGTATAAGAAGTATCCAAATCAAAATGCTGCAGTGAAAAGTACACAAATAAGTGGTACTAAATGGGAAGATTTGTTTTGGATACTTCTTTATATAGCAATTCAAATAACCAAAGATTTATTGTATTGCCTGTTTGTCCTTAAAGCATAAAGGAAAATAAGTGTTTGTTGCTCCCAACAATCTCTTATCCTTTTTTTACAGGCGAGAGTAAAATTTTTGTTGCACCATGTGTTACACTTCCTACTCTAGAATACAGTGGAAAAGCTCATAAATTATATTTAAGTCTCTTTCGGAGTGCACAAATACGGGCTTTTTATCAAACATTTGATGATTAAAAATTACTTCAAGACTGATAAAATAAGGTGAAATGTAGGTGTATTTTGAAGATGCAGGTAAATCCATTCCAGTTAAATTTTGTAATTTTCGTTAATCACTCAACAGTGGTTTCCCGTCATTTTTGACAGACTTTTTTATACTATCATTTCCATAATTCCGCTTGTTCTTGAATATTTTCGTTGAAAATACGTTTCTCTGCAGGCTTTAAATGCATGATTGAAACAAATTATAAAATACAAATTCAAAAATTACTCTTAACAGTACCTGCATGAATTTTAGTAAAACTTACAAATAGTCAAAAATTGTAATGGACATGGAATTGGCTTGTAGGTTTTACTTGTAAAATAGAAGCATATTTTATTGGTAAATGCTTTTTACTGTATCGTATTGCATTAAGTTTTCTTTTTATAACATGTAAACTGTTTGCTTACCATAATTTGCTATGGCTATGTCTATTCCCAGGGACAATAAGGGTATACTTTGGTAAAGGTTTTTGTCAAAACCTCTTTCACCAGTGATAAGCTATTTTCATATTTCGTGACGTTATTAGACTTGGAAAAAATAATTATATAAGCAAAACATAGAGCTTGCATCACTTTTATGAAGCTGTTGATTAATTGCCTGCCATTGGTCTGTCAGTTCAAAACTTTAATTTTGAAAGAGAACTTTAAACAGTGTGCTCAAATGTTTAATAATTCCATTTGGAATGCTCATGAAATCTGCTTTGTTTTGAAGACATTTCGGACTTCTACTGAGGGACGGTTAAGCAACCGCTTGAAAAAACACAAACGGTTGGTCAGGAACGTCACAAAGTGAATAAACTACCATAGTGATTTAAAGTTTATTTTCCTTAAAAGCCTAATTTCATATTATACTCGTATCTCTTTCCATATGAGAGTATTTTCTAAAGCAGCAGCATCATGAAACTCGTACTGCATCCTCTTAAATTCTGCGTTTGACATCATTTTCTAAATGAGATTATATACAACTTGCATTATCCAAGTTCACTCTGAAAGAAAGGAAAAATGAAGACAAGAATTTAATTTCTGTCTGTAATCGCATTTCATCTGGAATTAACACCAGTTACAGTACTGGTATAGCATTGTTAATGGTGTTTGTTTTGTTTTTAATATTGCGTAAAGCAACACAAAGGGGTATTTGAGCCGTCCCTCGTTTCGACTGTGAGACTAGAGGGAAGGCAGTTAGTTTTCACTACCCACAGAGAACTCTTGAGCTACACTCTTGCCAACGAATATTGGGACTGCCAGGCGTCACAAATAACGCCTCCACAGCTGAAAGGGCCAGCATGTTTGGTGTGGCGGTAACGAACTCGCAACCCTGAAATTACGAGTCAAGCGCCCTTGACATCGGGCTACTCTCGTATGGAAAAGTGGTAAGAAAATAAGTAAAAAATGCTTTCCAGCTACCTAGAGAAAATTATCCAAATTATTCGTTCGTATATGAATAGTCAGCTAGCCTTGTAAAGTTTCTATTGCAGTTAGTACGGGAAAGTTTAATTTTTACAGGAAACTTGAAAAAACAAATTGTCCTACAGCTAACCAGGATTCGAACCCGCGATCCTCAGATTACGTGTTAAGCACCATAACCATCTGATTATGCCAGAGTGATTGTTAATGGCGAAAGTCGCGCGTAAACAGAAGTTCACTAAAATACGCAGCCTGCTGTTTTATCACTGTAGAACTGGCTTGTGGGGTGTAAGGAATTAGCTATACTGTCAAAGCAGAATAGGGGCCCGGCATGGCCTAGCGCGTTAAGGCGTGCGCTTCGTAATCTGAGGGTCGCGGGTTCGCGCCCGAGTCGCGCCACACATGCTCGCCCTCCCAGCCGTGGGGGCGTTATAACGTGACAGTCAATCCCACTATTCGTTGGTAAAAGAGTAGCCCAAGAGTTGGCGGTGGGTGGTGATGACTAGCTGCCTTTCCTCTAGTCTTACACTGCTAAATTAGGGACGGCTAGCTCAGATCGCCCTCGAGTAGCTTTGTGCGAAATTCCAAACAACAACAAAGCAGAATATGGTGCAGTACGAGGAAATTTTGACTTCAGACATTGCTGTAAGCTGTCAAAGTGAATGATGTATATTACGACGCAAAATAAAACTTTTCAATTTTTTTTTTGTATTAAATCCCCAGCTCTCAGTAGCCCTCGTCATTTGTTTATTCTTAATGGTCTAGGAGGAGTCTGCTTGGGTGTCAGATCTTGTTCAGAAGGGTCTGATTTGATTGTGTGGAAGATATTACATCCCCTCTAAAATGTTAGTGTTTCTTGAACACAAATCTTGATTGAAGTTTCTTAGCTGCGGCATAACGGTTCTTTGTTGTTTTTTTCAAGCACAACATTTTATCTTGTAGCTTTGTTATCTCTTGACTGATTTGAGATCTAATTAGAATTTTGAGCTCGGGAGGTCAAACGTTTTTATTGTTGTATGTGACCGCACCCAATGTATCGTTAATTTACTCTAATCCTGCCTAAAATAATTTCAGTTTGAGGGTAGGTTGTTGTAAAGACGTTGATTAATAATAAAATCGAATCGGGTACACGTGCACCCCACGCTAGCGCACAAAAATATAGCTAATAAAAAAAGAAGTCATGATTTAATATGCTCTAATATTTCCACAAATAATTTCAAGTTCCCACAACTATTGAGGATCTTCTCTTGTTTTCTGTGAATAGTACAACTCTCAAAAAAACTTCATGATTTATGTCGCGTAAGAGTAGTTTCAATCAGCTATGTAACACACAATTCTGTTTTAATCCTATAACATCTGCAGAGCTTTTACATTCTGGAAACTTGATTAGATCTTGTAAACATGTACATTGATTAATTATTGTAAAATGTAGACTGCCAGATGACCAAATCAAACATTAAATACGTTGTAATATAAATTTCAACATAGCTATTTTCTTAGAAATGTAAATTTTGCCTATATTTTATCATGAAATATTAACTTTAATTCAATACAAATTGTTTAAGATAGTTTGTAGTACTTATTTACTGTAATCGTTCAGTATAAAACGTTTGTGAAAGGCTATTGTACTCGTATTTATACTGTGATCGTTCAGTATAAAATGCTTGCAAAAGGCTGTTGTACTTGAAGTAAGAGAGTCCACGCAATGACGAAGTACACAGAAAGTGTGTATATGTATTACGTAAGGTTGGTCACACGCTGTAATTAAGGAACCTGTGCATGTTGGTTAAATTCAAGTGAAACATGGTCTGACACATGTGCATCATGTTACCAATAACATATGACTCTTATAACTGTGATACACAATTCACAGCAACATGTACTGATATATAAAAATCCAGTACTTCTTGGCCACCAGATGTTTTTGCTCGTATGACTGATGTGAAATCTTTAGCTAGCTTGACCATGTGATGAGGGAAATCCTCGTTGTCAGAACACTGCTTAGTTTAATCCAGACGCCACGTTGTTCATTCAGTGTATAAACATAATTGATTCAAGAAATTTAAGCTTCCTGAAAACAATGACTTGGAGGACTATAGGAAATCAAGACCGGGTTAAAAAGGAAGTTAAAAGAGCAAACACTGTTAAAGGAAAGAGAGTTGGCTGCGAATTAAACAATAAGGAATTCTTTAGGTGTGTGATGGATAAGCAATATGATAGGGTGGATTTGAGCCTCATACAAACAAAAAAAAAATTGATATTTGGAAGATGGCATTGGTTATTAAATTATATTTTGTCTTCAATTTTTATGAAGTAAGGTGCAGGTACAAAGTTGTGAAACCTAAAAATTCACAAGCCTCCTGCACCAGACAGATTTTATTCTAGAATTGTAAAGGAACTTAACGACTTTATTTGTGAACTACTAGCTAATATTTTCATAGCTTGTTTTGTTGTAGAAAAGTATTAGAAGACTGAAAATTGGCTGATGTTTGTCCAGTATTTAGAGGAAGTAATAAACATTTCCCAGGCAATTATAGGTTACTTAGTCTTGCATCAGTAATTGGAAAAGTTTTGGAGAATATGATTAAAGATGCATTGCATGTTCACTTAAAGTTGTTTATTAGTATTGAGGAACCACTGTATTTTCACTAAGGGAAAGCCTTGTTTAACAAATCTTCTGACACTGAGGATGTCATTGCAAGAGTTGGTGAAAGAAATGCTGTGAGTTTGGTTTACCTTGATTTTCAGAGAGCATTTGATAAGGTACCTCACAAAAAATTTGTTACAAAAAATTAATCTGTGGATGTGGGAGAAATATTATTAAATGTTATAGAAAATTGGCTGGAGAGTAGAAACTAGAAAGTTGTAACAAATGTAATTTGATATGACTGGATCACAGTTACCAGTGGTGTGCCTCAAGACTCTCCACTGGATCCTTTGCCATTTGTGATTTATATTAATGATATTGACTCTTGAATGGCTCACAAAATTATTGAAGTCTACAGATGACATTAAAATTTAGGGGTTGGTTAATTGTATTAAAGGTGCAGGAGACTTACAAGGAGATTTAAGTCATTTGATGTATTGGGCCAGTATGTGATAGATGATGTTTAGCTGTCCAAAATGTAAAGTGGTGCATGTGGGTTTTCACAGTTCAAATTGTTGTTACAATTTATATGGGAATAAGTTCAATAATGTGGTTGAAGAAAAAAGATCTTGGTGTTGTGATATAAAAATTGCTTAGGGCATCTAAACAAAGTATTGTAGTTATAAATGGGGCTACTGTAATTTTGAGTAGCATCTATAAACATATTGAATACAAGATAAGGGGTATTATTGTTTCACTGTATAGATCTCTTGTAAGGCCTCATTTAGAGTATTGTATATAGTTTTGAGCTCTATTCCTTAAGAAGGACATTTAATTGTTGGAGAAAGTCCTGAGAAGAGCCACTAGGATGATACCTGATATAGTGGGATGGTCATTAGAAAAGAGACTAAAATTTCTAAACTTGTTTTCTGTGGGAAAGAGAAGGATCAGGTGGGATTTGATTGAGGCATTTAATGGTATTTGTAATATAGATCGATCAAACGTTTTGTGTTTAGCAAAGAAAACAATGGAACAAGGAGCCATGAGCTTAAATTTTGGCAGTGTAGGAGTTGTCTGCAGTTTAGATGGTATTATTTTCTAAACAGTCTTTGGGATTTGGAATCAGCTGCTTTCAATGGCAGTGGAGGCATAAAATTTAACTGAGTTCAAGAAAAGATTGAATTAATACATGAAAAGGGTGGTTTTAATTTGGAGCCAGAAGGGACATCCTTGATAGATAATAAACTCCTTTTTGGCCCTTTAGAATTTTGAATTTATGACTAGTTTAATAACATCTAATTGCTGTTGGCAGAAATGATAATTTCATAAATTTATTAGCAGGGGTATCCATACCCTGAATGGAAGTTATGTAAATTTGTGATTAATGAAAGGTTAGCTTAGGACGTGGAAAGTTATTTTCTGTATGTATAATTTAAAAACAACATATTGTCCATAAAAACAGCAAAACACAAAACTTGAAACTGTAAATTTGAATGTATCTCCTCATGGACTTAACCACTTTGCTCCTATTGGTGGATCTTCAAATTTGGCATAAAGTTTAAAAAAAAAAACGCTTGCAAAATGGAAATTTTGTATTTATCCATGGACCCAATGAACCTCCATGTTAGTTTTGGTGAAGATCCATCCACACCCATCCACACTATTTACATAGACATATAACAGACAGTAGTGTTATATTTATACTGATCTGCATGTGAAATATTTGACTGTATCTGCACCCTGAGAATGGAGAACAATAAAGCTGGCAATGGAAATGGAGGCAAATTGGTAAAATTGTGACTCCTATTGCAAATCTACATGCACACAGGGTAAATATTTCACAAAGTTAGGACTTGCACATCATGTATTAAAAAAAAAGTTTTTACAGTATTGTTCAACTAATAGTTCCATTGTAGTATGCTTTGTAAGGTTTGTTACTAATATCTGTTTATATATTTGTTTTTGTAGATTAATTTTTTGTGATGCTAGAATCATTATAATGCTGTTTCCTAGTTAAATGGAATTAGTGTGATAACAATATTTCAGCTTGGTCATATGCTAAGTCTTTTAGTTATCTTAAACATAGACTTTCATGACTGTATAGTAAAAGTAACTAAATTTATCATGATGTAAATGTTAAGATTTTTATTTTCTACATCAGCTCTACAAGTGTTAGACTGAAATAGGTATGCAGTGGTAGAAATAAACTTAAAGATAATTACATGAAAGTATTATTTTTCTCTTTATTTTTGTTTTTAATCATATAGGCTAACATCTTTTAGGTATTACCATGTATAAATTATTAACATAGTATTTATTGTATTTTCAGCTGCAGTATGATGTTTATAATTCTATTTATCTTTATCTTGCATAAAAGACAGATATATTTTCTAAGCATTTAACCCAACTGCTCTTAATTATTCACATAACATGAAAATTAAATAGGGTAATATTTTAGGTATACCTTGATTTAAAAAAAAAATTTCAGGTTTTGTCACTTAAGAGTAATAAATGAAAAACCTGCTGGTGTAAAAATGCATATATATTGTTATCAATCAGATTTTGTACTTTTAATTTCAAGTTTCATGCCATAATAATAATGACTTTGGACTTCATTTTTAAGATTAGAACTTTTATCCATTTATGGGCTTATCTGTTTGGTAAGTCTTACAGTATGCTGACCACACTATTATCTTTTTTATTTTTATTTTACAGAGAAAAAGTCGAGTACCTTTAAGGAAACGGAGCGATCCAAATATTCCAAGATCAAAAAGGTTTGAAATTCTTTTATTGTTCATTTGTAGAAGTTGGAACAACATATGAAAAACAAAATTGCAGATATGCAGCTTTTTTTGCTATTTTAATTTTTTAAAATTGATTTTGTACCTCAGTGACGCAGAAGTTGACGAGAAGAATGTTTCAGATCTCAACAATTCAGGAAGCTCTTCTGATTCAATCTTATCTACAAGGTAAATATTGTGATAATCAAAAACTCTTTAAATATATTGGTTTTGTTTACTGTGAGATGTTTTCTTAACAATGTGGCTTTTAAAATTATATCATTAGAAATGACAATACATGCCAAAAAAAACCGACAAAATAGTTCTAATATTGCATTGTGGGCAGCAGTACAAACTTGATTCTTTGGAGGCGACAAAAGTTTATGATGATTGTTTGAATAGCTATGGTTCTTATTTTTAAGCATTTAATTTAACCATAATTTTTAGAATTCATTGAATATAAAAGTGGTGTCAGGTATAGAATGTTATGTAACTGGTGTAGTAATATGTTCGTATAAACTGAATATGCACATAAAGAAATGAATTAATACTGCATTTTGGTTATTTTCACTAAATACTGGTTATGTTTATATTAAATGTTAATAAATTTACCAATCCTCTTCATGTCATATTGTAAGATTAACTGTAATTTTAGTTATATTATCTCAGTGTTTTGCAGCCAGAGATTACCTTGCAGTAGTGTAGGATCTTTGCTTATTATAGAACTTGAATTCTTGAGGATTGTGATTTTAGCATTGTTTTTCAATATCTTAGGTTTGGTCAAATGTTAATTGGTATGAAAATTGCAATTTACAAAAGAACTAAAGAAATAGTTTAAATACAAATCCATATTTTAAAGTGTGTGATTTTGTATAGAAAACAGTGCATTTAAATAAGAGTCATTCCTATTAAGTATAATATAATGGAAACAAAATTTATTATATGAATTGAGCTTTTTTTTTTTCCAAAAAATGTTAAATTATATTATTAGCACATTGATAACAAAATTGTAAAAAGTTTATAATTGAATTCTATTATAGGAATAATCATAAGGCAATTGTAATGCTGTCTGAGTATCATAGTTAGTATCATGTGTTAATTGTGCTATTTTGATGTTACTCGAATTACACTAAAACTGGAGGTATTCTTTTTTGGAAGTCTTGATAGTCCAAGCAACTCTCTAGAAATGGTACACAAAACTCCAGGAGGAACACCTGCTGGCTCAGTCCCAGGATTCGTTCCTTCCACTGGACCATTGCCTTCTTCAGGGTCTTCTTTGTCTTCTCATGTTCACCAGTTTGATGATTCAGACTTGGAAGCAGAAAACAATCTTCCCAGATGGCAAGAAAATGTGAATATTAATGTTCTAAATTTAATGAAGCCCGAAGAAAAGAAACGTCAAGATGTGATAAATGGTAAGATGGATAACTTTAATCACTTATGTTGCAGTATCAGTATGATAAATTAATACTACAAACTGCTTACTGTATTTAAATTTTACATGATGAATAAATGTAAATTTAACATCAAACATTTGACACTTGAGTTGGTAACAGCCATTTAATATTTGAACACTTTGGAATAAACATGTACTTCATCTTTGGCAAGATATGTTAAAGAAGATAAAACATGCAAACACTTTGAAATTCAGAAAGTTCCAACATTTCAAAAAAAAAGTGAAATAAGTAATAAATGTTAGGATGGGTATAGGTAGCAATATAAATATTACAGTAATACAGTTACTCTATCAGAAGGGGGTTCGAATCACTGTAACATTAAACATACTCGCCCTTTCAGCCATGGGTGCATTATAATGTGATGGTCAGTCCCTCTATTTGTTGGTAAAAGAGTAGCCCAAGAGTTGGCAGTTGGTAGTGATGACTAGCTGCCTTCTTTCTAGTCTTACATTGCTAAATTAGGAATGGTTAGCACAGATAGTCCTTGTGTAGTTTTGTGCAAAAGTCAAATCAAACCAAACTCTATCAGATTTATACAAGTTATTTAGAACAAATGTAACTGGTGTTGTGTTACTATTTGGAGTTGGAAATTAATTTACAATAAGTTTTTCTATAATTAAAAGTTTTATTATTGGATGATGAAGGTGAAATGATTTTGAAATTTTTAATCAGAATGATGTGGTTGCTACTTTTACTGCATGTGCAGTTGTGGTGTCTGGAAGATGTTAAAGTTGTTTTAAAATTTGATACCCTTGTATTTCCATAGGTTTAGAATAGAATAGTGTAAGAGTGTAGCTGGTGTGTATTAAAATATTCTGTGAGATTGTTATTTTGGTAGTAACAGATGATATTTGCCTTATTGAGAAGAATGAGTAACATGTTTTGTTTAAAGGAGTGTAGAAACAAACCGTTGAAATAAGTATGTAAACCTGTATTTGTTTTTTTTAATAAATGGAAGTTTAAACTGATTATCTAACTTGGTTGATTTGGATATCAAATAAAGACAGTTTTTTATTTTCCCATGTTTCACAATTAAAAGTAATGTTATTAAATAACTATATATAAAGTACATTGAAGACATTTTTATTTTGTAGAAGCTGTGGTCACATTAAACAAGTCATAAATTATTTAATGTGGTTAGTTTCCACAGAATAAAAAATGTCATCAAAATACCTTCTATAAAAAGTCTGTATTTGGTGAGAGAGCTGTCCAGACAAGGACACTCGTCGCAATAGAGATATGTTTGTGAGTAGTAGCCGTAAAATTTATTAATTTTTTCCCTGTCTTGTTGATTTTATATATGACCGTTGAAGACAAAGTGAATATCGTTAAGGAGGGCAGATATGTCTAATTCTGAAAGTGATTGGTAAATAAAGCTGATAAACATTTTCCCAAGAAAAAATTAAAAATATAAGGTTACTTGAATTTCTCTAGTGCAGTTTGAAGTTTAAATATTTAATGTCATGTCTGGAAAGTATTTGTTGATCAACATTAGTAATTTTAGAAATTTCCTTTGCAAAGGAGGAAGAAAGTTTAAACTGTAATTTTTTATGGAAATGACTACAATTAGAATAGGAACAAATAATTTAATCAACTTAGGAGATCCAGTGCTGGATAATATAGGTTTTAAGAGGATATTGTTTTTGTGAACTTCAGGCAAATCATAACATAAAGCATTATTGTCAGGAGTCTAAAAGGTAAATGACTTGTAAGAACCATTGAAAAATGCAATCATGTATGAAATTTTCTTGTGTTAGGATAAGGCTACGTTTGCCTAAATAATCTTGGTTATTTTAAAATATCATGAAACAGCATACTTGATGCTTCATTTTTATTTTCATTTTCTTTATCATATTACTTACTGTAACTATTATCACTCATGTACAGTACAATTAAATATTTGAAACTAAGAAACAGATGTATGTACACATTTTTTAATTCTTTATTAAATAATCATTAAGTTTCTTTTGGTTTTATTTGCAATTTCAGGTATTTACATTTTCACTTAGTTTATTTTTTCTGTCATTAGTTTTCCCTTTTTCTCAATGCTTGTTTGTTTGTTTGTTTGGGAATTTCGCACAAAGCTACTCGAGGGCTATCTGTGCTAGCCGTCCCTAATTTAGCAGTGTAAGACTAGAGGGAAGGCAGCTAGTCATCACCACCCACCGTCAACTCTTGGGCTACTCTTTTACCAACGAATAGTGGGATTGACCGTCACATTATACACCCCCCACGGCTGGGAGGGCGAGCATGTTCAGCTCGACGCGGGCACGAACCCGCGACCCTCGGATTACGAGTCGCACGCCTTACGCGCTAGGCCATGCCGGACCTTTTCAATGCACACCAACAGGCAAACAGCAAACTGTTTTTATACTTAATGTTGTAAGTTAACCATCACAAACTAAGGTGAAGACCTATCAAATATGAAATTTAAAACAAAAATAGCTAAAACCTAGTTAACTAAAATGTTAAAATAAAACTTAAACACAATTAAAAATTCAAGGGTTGGTGAAATTTGTGATTACACTTTTTTGTGGGGGTACTTAGTATTTTAATTGGTCCTCTGGGATGACTCCTAGTATCTGCAGTTAAATGTAGGTGACATATATTAGATCGTCTAAGGACTTTATGGATTTAAACACACAGTTCTCTCCCACTTTTATTGTAGTCGTTAAATTTCTTGCCTTAGCATTTCACCAGCAGTTTGAAAGTTAGATGCAAAAAGTTTTGGGTGTTGATTCTGCAGTTACTTTTTTACACATTTGTGACTTTTGGATACTCAATTTTTTTTGTTTAGAATTTGTAAACATATTTTAGAATTATTTTTGTGTTGTATGGTTTGTGTTCATTTAACCATCGAGCAGAGGTACCTACACTAGATGCAGAATGTGTTTTTTTGCCTTCATGAGAGGGTGATACCTCAATAGCTTGGAGAAGGAAGGGGGGTAAATTGAAGTTTTGAAATTTACAAAATAGAAAATGAATGAAATAAAAGACTTAAATAAATGCCTGAAATTAGACTCTGCTACAGTTTAAATTTTTCTTTCAAGAACTGCTTGTTTTCAGGGACTTGGATGCTTTTGAGAAGGCATCTGATGTGATAACACTAGTGATTAGAAGTTACCAGTAAGCACTTCTTAATTTCCAAGGACCCCCTGAAAGTTTCACAGAGATAATGTCAGAAAATTGGAAATATGTCTTTACAAATGGACATAGAGACATAATCTGCTTTATGGCTTAGATTACATTAGATTAATTTCATCACTGATTAGTGATGTTCATATATTTATAATTTGTATTTACTTGTGTTACACACACAACTATATTTGCCAATTTGTCAAGTGACATCTGGTGGGTGTAGTTATAAATGTTTTTTTTTTTTTAAAGTCTGATTTTACAGCATGTAACCCATTTGTTTTTAAGAGTTTTTATAATATTTCTGTGTATCTTAAGGACTAGAATAAAAAGTGGTTTGTTGTGAAGCAGATAGATGTAGAAGTGTATGTGAAAACCTTAGAAGAATATAGTTAACATTTATTCTAGTATTTGATTGATGTGGTTTTGTTGTAATTTGACAACAATAGAGGTATTTTGATAACATTCTTGGATTTATTAGATTTTTGAAACTTTTTTGATCACTTTTGTTTAATATTAGTAATTTGAGATTTTGTTTATGTATATTTCTATTAGTATTTCATCATTTCTGTTTTCTTAGTTTTATGTGTGTACAAAGTGCATACAGTTTATTAATATTAACATTTTGTTCTTTAATAGAATAAGAGAATCATAGCTCCTAACGTGGTTGAAAATATGAAATTCTTGTTTGCATGACATGATGGTGGAGTTACGTTTTTAGAAATTTGAAAGTTTAAGTAAATTATTACTTCTTCAGAGCTCTTCTATTCGGAACGGACCCATGTAAAGAACCTCAAAGTGTTAGATAGGCTGTTTTATAAACCAATGCAGCAGGAACAGATTCTTCCATCAGATCTATTATATTTACTTTTTGCTAACTTGGAGGAGATGCTGGAGATCCATAGTCGGTTGAACGATAAAATGAAAGCCCGCAGGCGGGAACAGCCAGAGGTTCGTGATGTTGGAGATATCATGCTGGAAATGGTGAGTTTTACTGATGTAATCAAGTTGCTCTGATATCTTTTATTTATTTATTTATTTGAAATAGTGTCTGTTTCTAGCACAGAATCATATTTATTGAATTGGTTTCCAGATGATGTCAAGTTAATGTGATGTTGAACCTTCAGGTGATTGAGATTTTGTGTAGTTGTAGAAGGCACAAAACTTCCAACTTTTCTGATGCTTACAGAATTTCAGAATACGACAAGTTTCTGTCAGATAACATTTATACAGTATTTGGTATTTAGAATTCACATATCCACTGCCAGTGTTTGGGCATTTTGTTTAATTTTCAGTAGTAAATAAAATCCACAAATTGTCGTGGATCTTTAATATACAACTTTGGGTTAGATCACTTTAGATATTTCATTGTTTATTAAGATCTAGCAAAATACTTGTATTGAGAGGAAAGATAAAATTTGTAAAGGGTCTGATCTTGTCCTTACATTTGTATTGATGATAGGTCTATTCCACTTAAATTTCTGTTGTTTAATTTGCCCTATTTTAAATCTGGATTTTTAGACCTAATTTTTGTGTTTTTCTAAAATATGGAGAATACATTTTGAAATTTTTTTTTTTCTAACTGGGGTATTTTAAAGTTTTATATAACAAAGCTCAACAAATGTATTTACTGATTTTTTTATCAAGATTGTGCCTAGCAAATCTAATGCTTCCAAAGACTAATAAAACACTAAAACTGTTTTACTAGTTTGTTTTAACTTCTGTTTAGCTTACAGGTTTTAGACATATACAGTTCATTCTTAAAATAACTTCAGTGGAAGTAAGAATATTTACGTGAGTGTTATTTTTATTCAGAAATGTGTTATTTTTCTCTAAAGCTTGATGGATCTTCAGGTGAAGAAATAAAGAGTGCAGCAGCAAAGTTTTGTTGTAACCAGTCGATTGCTCTGGAAGCACTTAAGAATAAGCAGAAGAAGAAACAAAAGCTGGCACAGTTCTTATCTGTAAGACTGGTGTTTTTATGTGTTCATATTGTTCTCAACAAAAAAATTTATATAGTTTTATTTGTTTATCCTTAAACCTCATATTACTTGAACATAATCCAAACCTCTCAAATTTTGTGTTATCTTACTGTATTAAATGTTATAATTGGCTGGTTCAAGGTTAAGAAACATCACAATATATCTTCCAAATTGTTAAGTCAAATCAAAACTTTTGTAAATTGTAGTTTTGTGCAATTTGATGCAGAAAATGTAAGTAGAATTCATATATGCACTCGTGTGGATTTGGAGACTTGAAAAAATTTGTGATTGTACGCTATAGTAATCTGTAAATTACGTGCCATGACATATTTTAATACACGTACAATAAAAGTCTGCAGTATTAATACAAGTAAGATTCTTGTTTGTAAATCACGTTGGAACAGTAACACTTTACTCTGTGACCTTGGAAAAGTATCATGTTACTGAGCATGTTTCAGAAAGTCAGATTTATTATTGAGCAGTACAGTTTTGTATTATGGTAAATATTATTATTGTATATTTGATTTACTGTAGGATGCTGAAGCAAATCAACTCTGTAGAAGGTTACAGTTAAAAGACATTATTGCTACAGGCTTTCAGAGACTAACGAAGTACCCTCTTCTTTTAGAAAATATTGCAAAATATACACCACGTAAGTATGAAATATTCCATCAACTGTGCTTTTTGTGTGTGTGTGTGTGTGTGTGTGTGTGTGTAATTTTTGCATTGGAAGTACCTTAATAGCTTGTCAGTTCATGTACTTTTACATCTGCCTCTTTAAACCCTGTAATATAATCTGTAGTGTATTTAAATTGTTATAATTCTCTGTGACATAATAATGTATGTGCAAGCATTGTTTGTTTATGTACCTTAATGAGCTAATAAATACTGATTTTGAAGTTTGTACTATAATTTACATGCGCTTGAAAACAAGATTTTTTGATCTAGTGTTTCCACACTGTTTCGACAACAAACCTTTTTAGAGCACCAAGCCAGTAACAAATAATGATTTTATTAACCCTAACTCACCATTTAGTTTAATAGTTTCAAAAAGTTTTAAACATGATGCCGTGTTACAAGTTAATTTAAACAAAACTGTGGAAAGTGATTCACTCTTATTGTCCAAACTTGTTGTGTTATATTTGAAAAATGGGTGTTGTTTTTAGTGTTCAGTTGTCAAGTTGTGCTTTAGTTAGAAAATTACTCGAACAACAAAATTTGTTTTAATGACTGAAACTCGTATCTTTTTTACACTAGTTTTATAAACCATCAGTTGTGACATCCTTAAAGCTTATATAGGTAAATGATTTTGCTTCTGCGCACTAAATCTTCTAAGTGAAAAATTGTCTAAATCCTGTGCCATGTTTAATGATGTATAAATCCTGTTTCATTGCTTTCAAACATCTTTAAATGAAATATGTACAAATTATGGAGTGTATATTTGAATTTTTTAATATTCTGTTTGTTCAAGACAGGATAGAAGTACATAAGAAACAAGTGTAATGTGATTTAATATCATATTAATATTAGAAAGACTGCTATGCAGATGCAAATGGTCATGATGATAAATATCTCGCAATGAGGGTTTGTAAATTTTTATTTAGTATTCATATAAGTGCTTGATATATATTCCATCAGAAGAGACAATATGGCAAAACACAATTTAAAAATATCCTAGTAGTGTGTTAGTCTAAATCTTAAAACTTCAGTTAGAAATACTTGAGAATAAGAAGTGTTTACAACTACTAAATTTCTTATTTTTTTAACACACACACACACGTATGTATGTATGCATGCTCCATAAATTTCTTTTACTGAATATTATTACACAGAGAATTCTGAAGAACATATGAGGTTACTGCGGGCAGTACACTGTAGCAAACAAATCCTGGCACATGTTAATCAAGCTGTGAAAGAATCAGAGAATGAACACAGACTTGGTGAACATCAAAAGAAAACGAACAGAAGTGCCTTTGAAAAAGTTAAAGCATGTATTGTTCAAGCTTATCACGTAAGTATTTACATGATCAAAGTATGTAGTTGTATACCTTCAAGGTAGGTAAGTCATTATGCTGTTTTTTCTATGGAAGAAGGAATACCTCAACATTACAAAATGTAGTACTTTTAAACTTGATAATAGAATGTAGACCAGGGGTTCCCAACCGGTGGGCCGTGACCCCCAAGGGGTCGCAAAGCCTTGGCAGGGGAGTCGCGAAGCCTTGTTAGAAGTAGCTTGGGATAACATTAATTTTATTTCATCAATTACATTTTCATGCTCTTACATTTTTTTTTTTTTGTTTCGGTGCAAAGCAAAACGTGTGCTACGTTAGTTCAATGTCATTAGGTGATATTATGGGTTGATGTATGCGTGCCTGTGTGAATGTGTCTGCAACTGTATGTACTTGTGTACTAGTGAGTAGCGAGTATGTGAGTGCACGCGCATGTATGTATGCTTGTGTGTTTGTTTAGCTGTATTACAACGCTAAAATCAGGGGTTCGATTCCCCTCGGTGGGCTGAGCAGATAGCCCGATGTGGTTTTTCTATAAGAAAAACACAAAAACACACTATTTAGCTATGATTAAGTGTGTGTGTGCTCGCTGTCGACACGTGAGTCACATGTCCGTTGCTGATTGGTGGGTGACGAATCGCACGACTGGTCACGCTCCCTTCCCTCCCAATACTTACCCCATCATTACTCTACCTGCACCCCCCACAAGTAGTCAGTGTAAGATCTACAGTTGCCAAAGCGTTCATTATTCAACATTTTTATTTTATTTTAACAAGGAGATAAGTAAGCAGTAGAGGTGAGTTGTGTCCATGACTAAACGGCGCAGATACTCAGAATGCTACCTCAACATTGGCTTCACCACTGTGCTCGCCAACGACAGCATCGAGAAACCACAGTGTGTTTTGAAATATTCAGAACACGCAAAGAAAGGGTTTGGATTTCTTCAAACGGCATGAACGGTGTCTTAAAAGCCAAAGAATCGATAGAAGTGGGTCGTTTCAGCAGCAGTGTGCAGCCGTAGTGGAAGCTTCATATGAGATTGCATTCGAAATTGCTAAACAAAGAAAGCCTCACACGATTGGAGAAACACTTCTTAAACCCTGCATGATGAAAGCAGTAAATCTTATTCTTGGAGAAGCCAGTGCAAAGAAGATGCAGCAAGTATCCCTGTCAAATAATACTATACAGAGGCTCATTTCTAAAATGTCTATGGATGCGAAGGAACAGGTTTTTTACTGAAATCAAGGGTTCCCCTTTGTTCTCCTTTCAGCTCGACGAGTCAACAGATGTAAGTTCATGTTCTCAGTTGCTTGTCTTCGTGAGATACATTAATTCAGGTGACATCAAAGACGAATTCTTATTCTGCAGTGCACTTGAAACCACAACAAAAGTTGGTGACGTCATGGAAAAAGTTTCAACTTTTTTTCAAGACGAAGATCTTTAATGGGGAAACGTATGTGGGGGTTTGTACGGATGGGGCACCGGCTATGCTGGGATCGAAATCAGGATTCCAGTCGAGAGTGAAGAAGCTAGCACCTCAAGCAAAGGGCATCCACTGCATGATTCACCGATATGCTCTCGCCAGTAAGACTCTCCCTGCCTCTCTGAAGGAAGTGCTTGAATCTGTAATCAAAATTGTAAATTATGTGAAGACTCAAGCACTCAACACTCGCCTATTCAAAGAACTATGCAAAGACATGAATGCTGACCACGAAGTCCTTCTCTTCTACACAGCAGTACGTTGGTTGTCGAAAGGAAGCGTTATTAATCATGTCTTTGAAATGAAAGATGAAATAAAGCTATTTCTGGAGACTCAAGAAAGGAAAGATCTTGTTGCTCACTTCGAAGACGAAGCATGGAATAAAAGGGTTGCGTACCTAGCCGACATTTTTGACCAGCTGAACAAGCTCAATTTGAAGCTTCAAGGAAGTGAAAAACATGTTCTCCTTTTTCAAGATAGTATTCGGGCCTTTGTTTCTAAACTGCAGAACTGGCGTCAGAAAACCAATCTTGGAAACATCGCTATGTTTGAAAAACTTTGTGGATGTATTGGGCCAGTATGTGATAGATGATGTTTAGCTGTCCAAAATGTAAAGTGATGCATGTGGGTTTTCACAGTTCAAATTATTGTTACAATTTATATGGGAATAAGTTCAATACTGTGGTTGAAGAAAAAGATCTTGGTGTTGTGATATAAAAATTGCTTAGGGCATCTAAACAAAGTATTGTAGTTATAAATGGGGCTACTGTAATTTTGAGTAGCATTTATAAACATATTGAATACAAGATAAGGGGTATTATTGTTTCACTGTATAGATCTCTTGTAAGGCCTCATTTAGAGTATTGTATATAGTTTTGAGCTCTATTCCTTAAGAAGGACATTTAATTGTTGGAGAAAGTCCTGAGAAGAGCCACTAGGATGATACCTGATATGGTGGGATGGTCATTAGAAAAGAGACTAAAATTTCTAAACTTGTTTTCTGTGGGAAAGAGAAGGATCAGGTGGGATTTGATTGAGGCGTTTAATGGTATTTGTAATATAGATCGATCAAACGTTTTGTGTTGAGCAAAGAAAACAATGGAACAAGAAGTCATGAGCTTAAATTTTGGCAGTGTAGGAGTTGTCTGCAGGTTAGACAGTATTATTTTCTAAAAAGTCTTTGGGATTTGGAATGAGCTGCCTTCAATGACAGTGGAGGCATAAAATTTAACTGAGTTCAAGAAAAGATTGAATTAATACATGAAAAGGGTGGTTTTAATTTGGAGCCAGAAGGGACATCCTTGATAGATAATAAACTCCTTTTTGGCCCTTTAGAATTTTGAATTTATGACTAGTTTAATAATATCTAATTGCTGTTAGCAGAAATGAACATTTCATAAATTTATTTGCGGAGGTATCAATACCCTGAATGGAAGTTATGTAAATTTGTGATTAATGAAAGGTTAGCTTAGGACGTGAAAATTTATTTTCTGTATGTATAATTTAAAAACAACATATTGTCCATAAAAACAGCAAAACACAAAACATGAAACTGTAAATTTGAATGTATCTCCTCATGGACTTAACCACTTTGCTCCTATTGGTGGATCTTCAAATTTGGCATAAAGTTTAAAAAAAAAACGCATGTAAAATGGAAATTTTGTATTTGTCCATGGACCCAATGAACCTTCATATCAGTTTTGGTGAAGATCCATCCACACCCTGTGAAGTATTTACCTAGACATATAACAGACAGTAGTGTTATATTTATACTGATCTGCATGTGAAATATATGAATGTATCTGCACCCTGAGAATGGAGAACAATAAAGCTGGCAATGGAAATGGAGGCAAATTGGTAAAATTGTGATTCCTATTGCAAATCTACATGCACACAGGGTAAAAACTTCACGAAGTTAGGACTTGCACATCATGTATTAAAAAAAAAGTTATTACAGTATTGTTTAACTAATAGTTCCATTGTAGTATGATTTGTAAGGTTTGTTACTAATATCTGTTTATATATTTGTTTTGTAGATTAATTTTTTGTGATGCTAGAATCATTATAATGCTGTTTCCTAGTTAAATGGAATTAGTGTGATAAAAAATATTTCAGCTTGGACATATGCTAAGTCTTTTAGTTATCTTAAACTTAGACTTACATGACTGTATAGTAAAAGTAACTAAATTTATCATGATGTAAATGTTAAGATTTTTATTTTCTACATCAGCTCTACAAGTGTTAGACTGAAATAGGTATGCAGTGGTAGAAATAAACTTAAAGATAATTACATGAAAGTGTTATTTTTCTCTTGATTTTTGTTTTTATTCATATAGGCTAACATCTTTTAGGTATTACCATGTATAAATTATTAACATAATTTTTATTGTATTTTCAGCTGCAGTATGATGTTTATAATTCTATTTATCTTTATCTTGCGTAAAAGACAGATATATTTTCTAAGCATTTAACCCAACTGCTCTTAATTATTCACATAACATGAAAATTAAATAGGGTAATATTTTAGGTATACCTTGATTTAAAAAAAAAATTTCAGGTTTTGTCACTTAAGAGTAATAAATGGAAAACCTGCTGGTGTAAAAATGCATATATATTGTTATCAATCAGATTTTGTACTTTTAATTTCAAGTTTCATGCCATAATAATAATGACTTTGGACTTCATTTTTAAGATTAGAACTTTTATCCATTTATGGGCTTATCTGTTTGGTAAGTCTTACAGTATGCTGACCACACTATTATCTTTTTTATTTTTATTTTACAGAGAAAAAGTCGAGTACCTTTAAGGAAACGGAGCGATCCAAATATTCCAAGATCAAAAAGGTTTGAAATTCTTTTATTGTTCATTTGTAGAAGTTGGAACAACATATGAAAAACAAAATTGCAGATATGCAGCTTTTTTTGCTATTTTAATGTTTTAAAATTGATTTTGTACCTCAGTGACGCAGAAGTTGACGAGAAGAATGTTTCAGACCTCAACAATTCAGGAAGCTCTTCTAATTCAAGCTTATCTACAAGGTAAATATTGTGATAATCACAAACTCTTTAAATATATTGGTTTTGTTTACTGTGAGATGTTTTCTCAACAATGTGGCTTTTAAAATTATATTATTGGAAATGACAATACATGCCAAAAAAAAAAAAAACGACAAAATAGTTCTAATATTGCATTGTGGGCAGCAGTACAAACTTGATTCTTTGGAGGCGACAAAAGTTTATGATGATTGTTTGAATAGCTATGGTTCTTATTTTTAAGCATTTAATTTAACCATAATTTTTAGAATTCATTGAATATAAAAGTGGTGTCAGGTATAGAATGTCATGTAACTGGTGTAGTAATATGTTCGTATAAACTGAATATGCACATAAAGAAATGAGTTAATACTGCATTTTGGTTATTTTCACTAAATACTGGTTATGTTTATATTAAATGTTAATAAATTTACCAATCCTCTTCATGTCATATTGTATGATTAACTGTAATTTTAGTTATATTATCTCAGTGTTTTGCAGCCAGAGATTACCTTGCAGTAGTGTAGGATCTTTGCTTATTATAGAACTTGAATTCTTGAGCATTGTGATTTTAGCATTGTTTTTCAATATCTTAGGTTTGGTCAAATGTTAATTGGTATGAAAATTGCAATTTACAAAAGAACTAAAGAAATAGTTTAAATACAAATCCATATTTTAAAGTGTGTGATTTTGTATAAAAAACAGTGCATTTAAATTAGAGTCATTCCTATTAAGTATAATATAATGGAAACAAAATTTATTATATGAATTGAGATTTTTTTTTTTCCAAAAAATGTTAAATTATATTATTAGCACATTGATGACAAAATTGTAAAAGTTTATAATTGAATTCTATTATAGGAATAATCATAAGGTAATTGTAATGCTGTCTGAGTATCATAGTTAGTATCATGTGTTAATTGTGCTATTTTGATGTTACTCGAATTACACTAAAACTGGAGGTATTCTTTTTTGGAAGTCTTGATAGTCCAAGCAACTCTCTAGAAATGGTACACAAAACTCCAGGAGGTACACCTGCTGGCTCAGTCCCAGGATTCGTTCCTTCCACTGGACCATTGCCTTCTTCAGGGTCTTCTTTGTCTTCTCATGTTCACCAGTTTGATGATTCAGACTTGGAAGCAGAAAACAATCTTCCCAGATGGCAAGAAAATGTGAATATTAATGTTCTACATTTAATGAAGCCCGAAGAAAAGAAACGTCAAGATGTAATAAATGGTAAGATGGATAATTTTAATCACTTATGTTGCAGTATCAGTATGATAAATTAATACTACAAACTGCTTACTGTATTTAAATTTTGCATGATGAATAAATGTAAATTTAACATCAAACATTTGACACTTGAGTTGGTAACAGACATTTAATATTTGAACACTTTGAAATAAACATGTACTTCATCTTTGGCAAGATATGTTAAACAAGATAAAACATGCAAACACTTTGAAATTCAGAAAGTTCCAACATTTCAAAAAAAAAAGTGAAATAGGTAATAAATGTTAGGATGGGTATCGGTTGCAATATAAATATTACAGTAATACAGTTTCTCTATCAGAAGGGGGCTCAAATCCCTGTAACATTAAACATGCTCGCCCTTTCAGCCGTGGGGGCATTATAATGTGATGGTTAGTCCCTCTATTTGTTGGCAAAAGAGTGGCCCGAGAGTTGGCAGTTGGTAGTGATGACTAGCTGCCTTCTTTCTAGTCTTACACTGCTAAATCAGGGATGGTTAGCACAGATAGTCCTTGTGTAGCTTTGTACAAAAGTCAAATCAAACCAAGCTCTATCAGATTTATACAAGTTATTTAGAACAGATGTAACTGGTGTTGTGTTACTATTTAGAGTTGGAAATTAATTTACAATAAGTTTTTCTGTAATTAAAAGGTTTATTATTGGATGATGAAGGTGAAATGATTTTGAAATTGTTAATCAGAATGATGTGGTTGCTACTTTCACTGCATGTGCAGTTGTGGTGTCTGGAAGATGTTAAAGTTGTTCTACAGTTTGATACCCCTGTATTTCCATAGGTTTGTAGTTGTAATTGTCATGCTGTTTTGCTAGTGTGAGTGGTATTGTGTATATTTAAACACAGCATAGAAACATAGAGAAGTAGATACTAAGTTAACATACTTGAAGGGTGTTTTGCTGATAATATATATGTATATATATAATATTCCTTATTTTAATTTGTGATTATTGTGTTAAAAAAACAAAAATACACAAAACCACAAAAAAACTTCGTTTCTCTTATAAAATGAATTACCAATTTTAATGTGTATTGGTGTACAGCATAATGGAGCTCATTTTTGTTAGAATAGAATAGTGTTAGAGTTTAGCTGCTGTGTATTAAAATATTCTGTGAGATTGTTATTTTGGTAGTAACAGATGCTATTTGCCTTATTGAGAAGAATGAGTAACATGTTTTGTTTAAAGGAGTGTAGAAAGAAACTGTTGAAATAAGTATGTAAACCTGTATTTGTTTTTTAATAAATGGAAGTTTAAACTGATTATCTAACGTGGTTGATTTGGATATCAAATAAAGGCAGTTTTTATTTTCCTATGTTTTACAATTAAAATTAATGTTATTAAATAACTATATATAAAGTACATTGCTGACATTTTTATTTTGTAGAAGCTGTGGTCACATTAAATAAGTCATAAATTATTTAATGTGGTTAGTTTCTACAGAATAAAAATGTCATCAAAATATCTTCCATATAAAGTCTGTATTTGGTGAGAGAGCTGTCCAGACAAGGACACTCGTAGCAATAGAGATATGTTTGTGAGTAGTAGCCCTAAAATTTATTAATTTTTTCCCTGTCTTGTTGATTTTATATATGACTATTGAAGACAAAGTGAATATCGTTAAGGAGGGCAGATGTGTCTATTTCTGAAAGTGATTGGTAAATAAAGCTGATAAACATTTTCCCGAGAAAAATTAAAAATATAAGGTTACTTGAATTTCCCTAGTGCAGTTTAAAGTTTAAATATTTAATGTCATGTCTAGAAAGTATTTGTTGATCAACATTAGTAATTTTAGAAATTTCCTTTGCAAAGGAGGAAGAAGTTTAAACTGTAATTTTATGGAAATGACTACATTTAGAATAGGAACAAATAATTTAATCAGCTTAGGAGATCCAGTGCTGGATAATATTGGTTTTAAGGGATATTGTTTTTGTGAACTTCAGGCAAATCATAACATAAAGCATTATTGTCAGGAGTCTAAGAGGTAAATGACTTGTAAGAACACTTTGAAAAATGCAATCATGTTTGAAATTTTCTGCTCCTCTAGTGGCAAACCTTTCACACCAACCTTCTTGCCTCGTAAATAGGTTATGTAACTCTTAATTTTATTAAATAAATATAGTGGATTGAGTCCTTCTAAACTTGAATTTTCCTAAAGCATCTACTTCAAAAAAATAAAACATTATTTTTCTGTTAACTCTAATAAACATCTTTTATTAATTTTTGATACTCAGATTTTAAATAGTTGAAATGGAAGGTAATTTTTATCTTTTAAGTATAAAAACTTTCTTAACACAGTTCTTCATTTCAAGGTCTAGAACCTCCACAATCAGTGGCTCTCAAACTTTTTATGCTCATGGCACACTAGAAAAATAATGTTAAATTTGCAACATGCTTTTCTGATCCTGCACTTGAAAAGAGGACATGTGAGTGTCACCATGCATACAGGCATTCCCCATTTACTCTACTGATTCCTTGTGTTAGGATAAGGCTACGTTTACCTAAATAATCTTGGTTATTTTAAAATGTCATGAAAAAGCATACTTGATGCCATACATTTACAGTTTAGCAGCATATCTAGAATAGTTTTGCAAAATGCTGTCCTAAATTAATATCAAAAGTTTTTAAATAACTGTTTATTTTCATTTTTTTATCATATTACTTACTGTAACTATTATCATTTATGTACAGTACAATTAAATATTTGAAACTAAGAAACAGAAGTATGTACACATTTTTTAACTCTTTATTAAATAATCCTTAAGTTTCTTTTGGTTTTATTTGCAATTTCAGGTATTTACATTTTCACTTAGTTTATTTTTTCTGTCATTAGTTTTACCTTTTTCTTAATGCACACCAACAGGCATTACCGTACATTTTGCAGAAATACGTTTCAGCAAACTGTTTTTATGCTTAATGTAGTAAGTTAACCATCACAAACTGAGGTGAAATTTTTAGGTTGTATTCAAAATTATCAAACCTATCAAATATGAAATTTAAAAGAAAAATAGCTAAAACCTAGTTAACTAAATTATTAAAATAAAACTTAAACACAATTTAACTGTATTTTACAAATATGTATGCCTACAAAATACTGTAAGTGCTAGTAAGAACAAAATCTGCAAACATTGCTTCAGCTGTTTGAAATGCACTGAAATGAATACTGTTCACCAGTTTTAAAAACTATTGGGAAATTGTAGTTTAAATTAACTCTTTCTATAAGTTATAAACATGTCAATAAAATAAGCACATGTTGCTTGAAGTAATATGTCCAAGTGAGAAGACGATAGGCATAGCTATTGTCAAGTGATGAGCAAATTAATATTTTTTTTCTGATCTTTTCTTGATCTGGTATAATTTGAACTCAGGACAGATAACTAGTGTTTACTGTACTAGTATATATGTATGAGCTATTATTCAAGTAACAGAGACAAAAGGTCAAACCTGTGCTTGCTCATAATCATATGGCAATGGAACCAAAGTTTAAGTATTTGTATTTGAAGATTTTTTGAAGAAATTGAAACTTGTATAATGTAAAACTTTGAGGTATGATGATAATAAAGTTAAAGTTTGAAACTAACTCTGTACAATCTTGTGAATTATGCAGAAAGGAGTTTTAGGAGTTGTGATTGAAGTGAAAGTAAAGAGTAAACACAGAGATTTAGATTTTGTTTTGACATCGAAAATACATAATTAACGATGACAGCACTTGTACTTTTATTAAATTGGGTGACTTGGTATTCTGAGGCAGTATATTCTTCATGAGTGATGGTAAAATCAGTTGGAAAATACAGCCATAGAAGGATTTTTGAAACTGGTTTAATAGTGATAAGACAATTTGAGGATGGTATAATTGAGATTTTAGGTCTTTAGCTGATGTATTTTTACAAGGTTTGTGAGTATGTTGTTAAAGTTAAAATGGTCTTGTTAGGATCAGTGTTGTTTATATTTGTAGGAAAACTTTTATTTGTTTTAACGTTGTGAGTGTGTTGTAGAAAGGATGTAGCTCTGGTGTTAAAACTGTTAAGTAGGTGGTTGCAGGCAATCCATGATGTTATTTCTTAGCTCATTCTTTACTGATTCACATTGAATTATAGACTGTTTCTTCTGTCTGAATTTGTACCTCATTTCTTCTAAAAGGTGACATTAACGTGTGAAATAAACTTTCTCTGAGAGATAAGTTATGGTTTTGAATAGAGAAATTTGCAGATAATTTGATAGATAAAATTTAGATATTGCTGAGAAATATATGTCCAGTAATGGTATATGGAATCTTGGGTAAATGTTTTAAAAATATTGAAATAGCCAGTGTTACTATTTCATTGCCATTTGTAATGTTATACACTTAGAAATCTCTTTATTCTATATTTTTATCTTGTTTAATATAGCTTGCTCAAAATTGAATATGAACATTCCAAAATATTGAAATATTAATCGCTGTTGTCATCTAAAGTGTTAAATGTTGTTTCCATTGTTTTCATGCTTTTATCATTAAACTTTGGTTTCTGTATAGATAATATGTTGTGTGTGTATAAATCAGAACATTTCAACTGACAAGGAATGATTTAAATAATAACAGTTACAATAAAATTAGTTAAAAAACTAATTTCATGTAACTGTTAGTCCTCGTCAGTCCAACTAGTTTGCGAAATATGGAATAATTAATAATTGGATTAATTTAGTGCAAGGTATTGAACTGTATGGATGGATAATTTAGTTCTATTTTGCACTCATGATCATTTAACTTTGGATTCATGGGTTTAGATTAAGAGTTCATGTAATGTGTTTTGTAAATTATACAGAAGAATACTTTAGTTTTATTATTTTATCTGTCTTAAAATACAAGGGTTGGTGAAATTTGTAATTACACTTTTTTGTGGGGGTACTTAGCATTTTAATTGGTCCTCTGGGATGACTTGTAGTATCTGCAGTTAAATGTAGGTGACAGATATTAGATCATCTAAGGACTTTATGGATTTAAACACACAGTTCTCTCCCACTTTTATTGTTGTCATTAAATTTCTTGCCTTAGCATTTCACCAGCAGTTTGAAAGTTAGATGCAAAAAAGTTTTGGGTGTTGATTCTGCAGTTACTTTTTTACACATTTGTGACTTTTGGATACTCAATTTTTTTTGTTTAGAATTTGTAAACATATTTTAGAATTATTTTTGTGTTGTATGGTTTGTGTTCATTTAACCATCGAGCAGAGGTACCTACACTAGATGCAGAATGTGTTTTTTTGCCTTCATGAGAGGGTGATACCTCAATAGCTTGGGGAAGGAAGGGGGTAAATTGAAGTTTTGAAATTTACAAAATAGAAAATGAATGAAATGAAAGACTTAAATAAATGCCTGAAATTAGACTCTGCTACAGTTTAAATTTTTCTTTCAAGAACTGCTTGTTTTCAGGGACTTGGATGCTTTTGAGAAGGCATCTGATGTGATAACACTAGTGATTAGAAGTTACCAGTAAGCACTTCTTAATTTCCAAGGACCCCCTGAAAGTTTCACAGAGATAATGTCAGAAAATTGGAAATATGTCTTTACAAATAGACATAGAGACATAATCTGCTTTATGGCTTAGATTACATTAGATTAATTTCATCACTGATTAGTGATGTTCATATATTTATAATTTGTATTTACTTGTGTTACACACACAACTATATTTGCCAATTTGTCAAGTGACATCTGGTGGGTGTAGTTATAAATGTTTTTTTTTTTTTTTAAGTCTGATTTTACAGCATGTAACCCATTTGTTTTTAAGAGTTTTTATAATATTTCTGTGTATCTTAAGGACTAGAATAAAAAGTGGTTTGTTGTGAAGCAGATAGATGTAGAAGTGTATGTAAAAACCTTAGAAGAATATAGTTAACATTTATTATAGTATTTGATTGATGTGGTTTTGTTGTAATTTGACAACAATAGAGGTATTTTGATAAAATTCTTGGATTTAATAGATTTTTGAAACTTGTTTGATCACTTTTGTTTAATATTTGTAATTTGAGATTTTGTTTATGTATATTTCTATTAGTATTTCATAGTTTCTGTTTTCTTAGTTTTATGTGTGTACAAAGTGCATACAGTTTATTAATATTAACATTTTGTTCTTTAATAGAATAAGAAAATCATAGCTCTTAAAGTGGTTGAAAACATGAAATTCTTGTTTGCATGACATGATGGTGGAGTTACGTTTTTAGAAATTTGAAAGTTTAAGTAAATTATTACTTCTTCAGAGCTCTTCCATACAGAACGCACCCATGTCCAGAACCTGAAAGTGTTAGATAGGCTGTTTTATAAACCAATGCAGCAGGAACAGCTTCTTCCATCAGACCAATTATATCTTCTTTTTCCTAACTTGGAGGAGATGCTGGATATACATTCACAAATATACATTCACCAGTTAGCTAGGCCAAGGTGTTTTGTTTAATTTAGCATGAGGGTTGGGAAAAAGAAACCTGGGGTAGCTAATTAATGAATGAGTATTTACTGGAAAATTCTTATCAATGTTATCAGTGCAGTTCCCATTTGATTGTAAATTTTATTCTTTTGAGATAAACTAAAATACTTGGTTTTTATTTTAGGTTTATTATAAAACCTGGGAGTGAACAAAAATTATTTCTCTTCACCCTCCTTTCTGTTTCTTGTAATTTTGATGAATTAATTGTTTTTGTGCATGTTTTTTTGTGGTTCAAGCAAGAGGAAGAAGTCCTGGAAGATGGTTGCTTTCATGTTGCTGATTTGACAAGGAGGTGTTTTGAAGCTTCTAGCATGATGATTGAAATTCTAATTACGAGTAGCAGATCTAGAGAGCTGCCCCATGAAACAGAGAAAAAGGCAAGACCAGAATTAGAAATTTTGCATCATGAAGAACACTTATAATTACAATTTCACATACAGTTATATGCATGGTAGTTAATTTTAGACATACAGAACTTACAATGTACGTTGTCTATACTGTTTGTTTATATAACATATGAACTAATTACTAACATTGAACATTAAAATGGTAAAACAAAGACGTTATAAAAAACTGTTAACGACTTTAACATATATAAAATGTATCACCAACCATTATTTTACTGTGCAGTTTGCCTCCAAATATTTGTGTACTTCAGTAATATTGTACCGATTAACTAGTTCTATTCTATAAAATTATTTTGGAATTGAGGAATTCAAAAAGTTTAATAATAAAATATGTACACTTCATATATTAAGTATAATGTTTTGTAATTCAAGGTCATGAATACTTTTCCAGCTTTTGGAATTTTTGTATTTAACTCTTACAAATATGCTATTTTACAGCGTGAAATGTAAAAATAATAAAATTGTTAATGTTTTATCGGCTCTGTTGTTCACGTGATTGTTTAATATTGGAACCATTCAGTGTCTTTGTTCTATAATACTTATGTGATGGTCAAAGGACCTCAGAAACTGCCAATTCATATTTAGAGCTTAACACCCATCTATAATGTAAGAAATACGTTTATGCTTATTTTTTAACATAACAAGAGTGACAAATAATGATATACTTTTTAATTAATTTTAGATTGGTTATGAAGTTGGAATTAATATTCTGTTCTTTATCTATAATAAAAATAATGTGTGTGTATGTGACTGCTGTAACTCCAAGATGAAGAAGTCTAGAAATCTAAAATATAGTATCCATACTGAGTGGACCTTGAGGATGTGCACTGGGTTATTATTATTTATTAATTCATGTGTATGTACAGATACATATTTTTGTGTGGTAAGTTAATAAAAAACAAAAGAAATAATGTGACCATCACAGCTTTAACAAAAAAGAACTTTCAAATCTCAAATTTTTCCCTCTTACTAGATGAGGCCCGGCATGGCCTAGCGCGTAAGGCGGGCGACTCGTAATCCGAGGGTCGCGGGTTCGCGCCCCCCGTCGCGCTAAACATGCTCGCCCTCCCAACCGTGGGGGTGTATAATGTGACGGTCAATCCCACTATTCGTTGGTAAAAGAGTAGCCCAAGAGTTGGCGGTGGGTGGTGATGACTAGCTGCCTTCCCTCTAGTCTTACACTGCTAAATTAGGGACGGCTAGCACAGATAGCCCTCGAGTAGCTTTGTGCGAAATTCCAAAACAAACAAACAAACTTACTAGATGAACCCTGAGGGTGTGCAATTTTGTGTTATTTATTCATGTTTGCATCATGTTCATTTTATAATGATGCAGTCTAGCTAAAAAATCATGCAAAATAGTTGTTCATTACCTAACAACATTTAATTTGTAGAACAATTAGTGCCATTGATGATAATGATAACATAACAGTAAAAGTATGTTAATTCAGAAATGGTTTAAGTTTAAAATTGCACAGGGACAGTCATTCAATGTTGTTTGTTTAAAACAGCAAAGTGCATGATTTTCTAATGGCCAGCATTATGTTGAGGGTTCCAGAGTTGGTGTTAGTAAGAACCTTTTACGACTTGGCAACAAATGGAAAAATGACAGCTATATCAACCTAATGACCCAAAAGAAGCCGAGTACTTTCGCTGGTAATTATGTATAATATTTCAAAAGAGTTTTAAATCCGACGACATATTCCCAGTTATTCTCAGTGCATAAGTCATGACAATAATGAAAATTGTTTTAGTGTTCTTCGACAATATAAGCAAATAGACTGAGGTTCTCTGGATCTTGAGAGGACAAAATAAATGTTTTGAATTTCATGTTCACAAATGTTTTGCTGAGGAAAGATATCTTAAGTATTTGACATAAATAAGTATAAAATATGTGTACAAAAATCTACGAAGCACATGAAAGAAAGAATGCAGTTTACATTGTAGATTTTTAATGAAAAAAAAACAGTAAAAATGAATTAGAGAAAAACAATAACTTTTTCACGTCTTTTAAAAAATTTACTGACAGATTTTTCAAAGTAAATATATTTCGCTTATAGTAATCAACAGTTCATTTGAACATACTCATTAATTTAATCCACAAGGAAGTGACTTTTCAATTAATTTCTTCAATATTTTGATTATTAATTAACACAAACTGTAAATGTGATAACAAGATTGACTTAAAATTCTGAATGTCAAAGTGAAGAACTTCAACCAAACGCGGGTAACCGGCAGGAGTAAGTATGACTCTGGCCAACCTATATCAGAGCAGGTCATTTAAAAAAAAAAAATATGGAAAGTCGTTTAATTGATAAAATCTATGATTTGGCGTCTGTAGGGTGCCAGAGCGGCGGTAAAACCCGCACTACTTGGCACCAACCCTGGAAAGGATAGCCTGACATCTGGAATAGAAGCATTGATAGATACCTATTCCAACACATGTTCACGTACCCAAAGTGAAACCGGTGCAACTGACATTTCTACCAGTGGAAGTAGTAGCCGAACCACACAGATGGACGGCTTAAGTTATAGAATCTCGCACAACGAGAAAAAAAGACTGCCATATTATTACGATTGATGGCAATTATAAATTAAGAGAAGGACCAGATATTTCGATAGAACAGACAGGCACAACAATGTTTGTGCATCTAGCAAACAAACAAACACAATTCGTTGGCACAAGCACGATTTAAATTCTAGGGAAAAGATGACAGTAACTTTGACGCAATCGCTTGTCGTCTTCCAAAATGTCGTTATCCGCGAACTTCCATGTTTGCAGCAGATTCATAAAGCTTTGGTTGCGAGATCTGCGACATGAAATTTAAGACTAGGTCGAGCTTATCTCAACATAAGAGACATCGTCATCCTACAATCAGAAACGCCTAAGGTATACTATCACAAGGAGTCAGAATGCCACAGGGTAGTATGGTTCGAGGAAGAAATACGAACCCTCCGGGATGCGGAAGCAGTATGCACGGGCCGCAAAAAACGTAAGTGTTCTTTGTGCAGGATATTTATCTTGAAAAACTCCTAAGCAAGTCTCAGATAACTCAATAAGGTACAACCGGCCGTCCACGTTGATTCAAATAAGTCCATGAGTCTTGGAGATTTTCTTGATATTGTACAGTTTGGAGCACTAAATTGAGAAGGAATACTTCTCCCTGAATAAAGTTATAAATTCTGTTCGTACCTCAATCAACTGAGAGATCAGAGGGGACTCGATGAAGTAACATGGCAGGAGGTTGAAATTGTGAATAAACAATGGGTTGACGAGCTTTCCCATTCATAAGCATCTTGAAACATTGAAAGAACTTTAAAGCAGGCGATTAGAAACCCAAAAACTACCTGAAAGCCATACAAGAGGCGTCTCCTCTGAGTGGAACATTTTAAAAAGTACCAGACAATGTTCGATTTTGAACTCAAACGCCTAGCTGAGGAGATAATGGATGGCCGGAATGCTTTCTGATATAGCCTTGGTAAAGATCAGGTGAAAGACCACTACAATCATGTCTATGATGTTGCTAATGGTAACATCAATTTTGACGGATGCCCACTACCATCTATAGCAAAATAGATTCGTATTCTGGAATCCATGACATCAGAGGAAGTGAAGGTGGCCCTGGGAGGCGTTATAAAGAAACGATCAATCCTACTATTGGTTGGTAAAATAGTAGCTTAAGGTTTCGCGTTAGGTGGTGATGATTAGTACCTTCTCTCTAGTGTTACACTGCTAAATTAGGGACGATGTATGTGTCTGTGTGTGTGTGTTTCTTATAGAAAAGCCACAGAGGGCTATCTGCTCAGCCCACCGAGGGGAATCGAACCTCTCATTTTAGCGTTGTAAATCTGGAGACATACCGCTGTACTATCGGGGGGCTAATAGAAAAGGAATAAACGTATACTGGACCATGTTGTAGATACAGTAAGGTTAAACTGCAATATTTGTTGTTTATCTATAATTAGCTGGTAATTCTTGTTTCAAAGGAACACCAAATTTCTGTAGTAAAACTAATTGCAAGGGAAAATGGTAACTTTGTTTTATACTAGAATATTTTTTTAAAAATTACCACTAATTACTAATAAGTATTATAAAACAGGATACACCGTTTGAAATTACATCATCTCGTGAAATTGGTTGATACCTACGTTTTGGTTTTTCAGTTACCGTGTGGTAAAGAACAAGAAATGATTAC
The DNA here is from genome assembly GCF_004210375.1 of Tachypleus tridentatus. Lineage (NCBI taxonomy): Eukaryota > Metazoa > Arthropoda > Merostomata > Xiphosura > Limulidae > Tachypleus > Tachypleus tridentatus. Next base: position 34,641,876 of record NC_134836.1, read on the forward strand.
GATATTTAAAGACATTACCAAAACGTGACTCAGTCATTACATAGATATTGTTATAAAAGGAAACTGTGCATAATATTGTAAAATTATAGTGAGGAGATATTTAAATAGCTTTTCATTGAACTCTCATCCCCACCGGTATGTCTGCAGACTGTTAGTAACCGAGTTTCGATACTCGTGGTGATCAGAGCATAGACAGCCTTTGGGGTAGCTTCCTGCTCAATAATAAAGAAACATTCTGCAAAGGCAGTGCTACAGCTTCCTTGATATTGCAATAAAACGTTTGATAGAACTGTTGGTAGTTCGTGAAAGATATACGATGGGTGGGAAGCAAATGTTAGTATGATTTTATAGGTTAGAATCTGTAACAAAATAACATTGAAGGCTACAAAATTATACTTCCTATATTATAATTATAATGATTAATTATGAAAGAAAATTAAAATTACTTTAATTGTTGTTTCCATTATTTTGGTTCTTTGCTATCCATTAGTTTTAGTTACTAAACATTGCCCGTTTGTATTTTAACAACATAACGAGACAACCTAATTTCTTGGAAAAGGTTTTTACCGAGTTTACAAAATATACTTCTCTTGTTCTCAGCTTTATATTGTTTTAAGCAAACCTGATCTTGGTCTGAAAAGTGTCAAATTATAAAAATTAGTTCATTTAGTGAAGTGTTTAATCCACAGTTAAAGGGTAAAAATGAATTTATTCATTAAAATGTTTAATTGCGGAAATTTTCAAAAGCTGACAATGAATTAAAAGATATTACTTGTAAGTTTTCATATAAATAAATTTTATTATTAGTTTCCAAGTATCAAATTGATATCACGGACAACTTTAAAAAGGAGAAAATCGTTGTTTTATTAATAAAGCAGGTAGACTGGTGAATATAATTAAACAGATACTGGTAGATTCTATTCGTTTAGAAAAGATTCAGCCCTACAGCCTTCCTTCTCTTGAGATTGTTTGTTTGTTTGTTTTGAATTTCGCACAAAGCTGTTCGAGGGCTATCTGTGCTAGTCGTTCCTAATTTAGCAGTGTAAGACTGAAATTTATCACTTAAACTCATGTTTTTTGTTACTTTTGACCTATGTTCCCTAACAGCACTGGTCCGCTGTTACTTCTAGTAAGTATCATAATCCGCTATAAAAGGATGTATTCTAGTGTCAATCTGTCTAACCTGAATACACTCAATGTTACTGGACTATGCTTACAGACACAAATGTCGTCTACTATGTAGCATAAATAAATAAAGAATGTAGAACAAAGTAACGCTTAAGACATGCTGAACACCATGATTTCACCATAACAGTGTAACAGATATAAATAAAGAAAATAGAAATTCCATGACATACGCTTGAAAGTTTAAAACAACAATACAATGTACGAAAGAAATATAACACCTTCTAGCTTATTAGTCACTTATTACGTTATCTTCACATCTACTGGTAGTGTCAATGGTGGTACTGACGCAACACCAGGACTTAGTTGTTCCGGCGTTTATGGCACTGATACTAACAATCAAAGTCGCAGAAGGCCCTGGGGTTCTTAGAGGCATGTGGGACTAAGTATCTGCGACATCTTTATTTCCCTTCAGTAGAGAAAGCCACAATATCCTCAAGTAACTGAGGCTCTGTGTTGCCGGGACCCTCAGGTTACGAGTCCAGTGTGAGAAATTTAAAAACAAACATTTCTTCCGCAGCGGTTTTGCAGCTTTTCCTGATTCTCATTCTTATTCTTTATAAAAATATTATTTTCCAATCTCAAACAATCCTGTAGACTCCAAAATCATGCTCCTACAATCCCCAATAATAATTGGGTTGAAGAGAAGCGTTTCTGACCGTCCACGGTTATTTTTCATTTCCCAAAGCTACCGTGCATTATTTTTGTTCTTGTCTCCAGATGTTTAAATTATTCATTTTTAAAACAAACAATAAACGATGTTACCCATAATTTCAAACACTTCCATTAAAATATTTCCTTTGGAATGTTTCAGTCCAACAAGAATACAGGAACAATTCTTTTATACTACACGTACGCCACTAACAATATTCTAGTTATTAAAAGTACACGTTAAATATACAATACAATAAAAACAGTTGATAAAGCTACAAACAATACATTTTTCTTGGTTTTTATAGTTATGTATTTTTTTAAAATTATTTCAAGCATAATTTTACCTTGCTACGAGAAGAACTTACATGTCTTTACATTTGACACCTGGGATCTTACAACGCAGTAAACTTGCATCCATCTTAATTGTTACACTTACATTCTTTACTACAAGTGTACAGAAAATATTTAAGACGGCAAAATATACGTTATATTTTATCATGTGTAATTTGTAGATCTGACTGATATTGCTTGGCAGTACTGTACTTTCTTAGGTAAATGTTAAAAAACATTATGCGTTTGATGAATACGGTGATCACATATCCCAGTAAAACTGTCACAGCCTTACGTTGTACCTTCGTTTCTTTTTTAAAGATTATAAAGAAGATCAAACTTTCCAAAATTATGTGCACCTTACAAGTTCTAAATGTATACAAGTGAATAACCGTCCAAGGTTCAACCGTAATTCTTGGATTATATCCTGTTAAAAACAATACATCACACGGTACACTGTTACAACATTTCTTACTTTGTTTTCTGGGCCAAATCTGTCATTAAGGAGTTTTGGATTTCAAAAACCTGACCAGCACCAAAAAGAAAACCTCATAGCAGTTATTGATTAGGTTCAGCTAACATTTATTAAAATTGAAAAGTATAATTACTAATTGATAGATATTACTCGGGTAAAATAAGCCTAGGCTTTTAATTTAATTGTTTATATAGACAAGACAATCAGACTCACTTTTACACCGAATTGTCAATAGTTAGGATGATTTAGATTATTTACAAACAGAAGACAGAAACCTTATGTTTTGATCTATCAAATGATATTGTTTCCTACGTTATCCTCCACTTAAAAATTGTATGGCAAGGATGGAGTTTAATTTAAAATGTAGAAACTGCCAATTCGGACCGCGAAATAAGTAATAATTTTTGGTAAGGTATATTTATAATTCTGATGACAAGAAACCCACGTGGAATAAAATGCATCTCAGAACAGCTGGTGTGGGTATTAAACGCTTATAGATAAGTAATAAACAACAAATAAAACTCATCAATTAAAGGGTTAATATATTTCAGCTCTTCTAAGATACATTCACAATGTTGGTAAAGAGAGCACATCTAATGTGTTTTGGAATCACTTGTGTCTCAATACTTAAAAGATATACTTCAACTGGTAAAAGTAGAAACATGAAACCTTATCATTGAAAGAAATCTATATATTAAAATCATAGGAGAGTCCAGGTCAGGTGACAAAAGGAAAAATTTATTTTTCCCAGCTTCTCCAAACAGCGACAACTATAGAGCATATTAAGTTATTCGATGTTCTCAACAAATGTTTAAATAAAGTAGTTTGTAATATTACCCAGTGTTATTTTGAAGTTTTTCCGCATTTCATCCTAATTAAGTTTCAAAGAACGACGCTGTAAATGTTCCGATATTTTTGACAGTTTCTTATTATTCGCACCGTTAAGAGTTAATTGCGATGTACCGCCCTTCCTCTACATGTTAGTTAATAACACCATATTATTTTATAAATAGTGCGTTTGTTAATAAGATTCTTCCAGCAAACATTAAAACAGCAAAAGAAACTAAATTGACAAAACTTCTGTAAAAACTTAGAAAAAAAATCAAGAATAATCCAAAAGAATTTTGGAAAAACTTTCAGAGTATTTCTTCAGACAAAAACACAAATCACATGCTACAACATATCGCACACAACAATAAAATCGCAAAGACGGACGTAGAGAAAGCTGATCTATTAGTTGACTACTACGAATCTATTTTTAGCGACCTAAATTCAGTCGACTGACACACAACACCAACATCATGTCAACAACTTCATAAATACAAACCAAGCTTCATTCTCACCACGGTTCCCTGGCGAGACGCTAGAAGCACAATCAAGTTCAATTAATAGAAAAATAACCATAACTGAACTAAAAATTAATATGAAAAACTTGAAAAATACTTCCCTCGGATATGACCAAATTCCAAACATTATTCTGAAAAAACCTCTACTCTTCTATTACAACAGCTCGCAAACATCATGAACATTTCACTAGCAACTGAATATTACCCTGACACTTGGAAAAAAGCCATCATAACCACGATCCCAAAGAAACAAACCAACAGAACCAATCTGGATAATTTTCGTCCCATCAGTCTGTTAAACTGCCTTGGCAAACTGTTGGAGAGAGAGAGTTATCTCCAACAGTCTTCTCCATTTTTGTGAATCAAATAACATCCTTCTAGAATCTCAAAATGCCTCCAGGAAAAACAGATCACCTCACACGACTCACCGAATCAGTCTATAAAACTTTTAACAACAACCAAGTAACCATTGGGGTATTCCTAGATGTCAAAAAAGCATTCGACAGCGTATGGCACAATGCCATCAAATACAAACTAAATCACCTGAAAATAAATCTCACTATAGTTAATGGATATCAAATTTCTTAACAGATAGAACAGCACAAGTAAAAGTCAATAAAAAAACTATCTAAATCATTTAATATAACCGCAGGAGTGCTCCAAGGATCAGTCCTCTCTCCACTTCTATATATATTATTTTCGTCAGTGATACACCTTTCCCAAATCTAACATACACGCATAATTCACAATACGCAGACGACATCGCTATCTGAAGCACCTCCAGAAACCTAGTGATGGCCATGTCTCGCGTACAAGAATCACTAAACAACGTCTCAACATGGAGTAACAAGTGGAGAGAAGTGTTAAATCCAACCAAAACACAAGCAATCACTTACTACAAGAAATAAAAAAAAAACAAAGGACAAATCTAGAAAAAATAAAATCACTCGAAAATACGACCATTAACATGAGCAAAAACATTACATTCCTTGGCATCACTTTCGACACAAAACTAACATAGGAAAATAAAAACAAAACATGTTAACAATATACACTCAATTAGAAAACGGATTTCACACCTAATGACTAACCAGTAGACAATCGAAATGTTCACCAAAAACCATTATCCAAATATACCAGGCTTACATCCGTCCACTAATAGAGTATGGATGTCAAATAACACCCAGAAAATCCAAGTCCAACAGAAGAGAATACTAAGATTTGCATTCAGTCTACAGTCATTCACGCCAGTAAATTATATACATCAAATCAGCAACTTACCAACACTAAGAAATAAACTAACGGAAATATCACAAATATTATCTAAAAGCAGAAAAGAGAAACAAACTGACGGCATCACTACACAAATTAACTAGTGCACCAACAAAATACATTTCACCTTACAATATATTTCTAGAAACACAAATTACACAACAAAGTATCTAAAGAACTAAACTCACGTCAAAAATATGCATTCTCTTTTTCAGATATCGGGCACAGGACAGGCAAAACTTTCGGCGCCTGGCCTGTGAAAGTGAGTTTTCTCGGGGCACTCCCGTTCCCCCCCAGCAAAAATTTAGGCATTAGATTTTTAGATCCCAGCCCAGGCAATTTTATTGCCAGACCCTGATTCGGGTCGTTTGAGTTCGTGTTCATATTTACTTTGACTTCTGCCTTTTGCGACGGGACCTGGCCGTTCTCTCGGGTGCCGCCTTTGCCTCGGTCTTGGATAACATTAAGAGTTTCCTCCTTCACCCCCAACAACAACAACAAAAAAGTCAGTTTGCGTTTGTAAGATTCTTCCCATTGAAAATGTACTTCCAGCAGTTACCACCTTGTTGAAAGCGAGTGGTAGAAAAGGTATCGCATTCTGACAGACATTCGCATGAGATGTCTTTTAGTATTTAAGTTACAGTTTCTGGAATGATTAATGGATCAACAGATGAAACCTATTACTTACCGAACAGGTAATAGTCGTTACGTAGTATTATGTGAATTATACGTTTAAAATTATCCCGTCCATCAAGCAGGTCGTCTTATGCATTATTTTACAGAAAGTGCAATTTACATCCATTTGATATTCTTCACGGCTCCATGCGTATTTAATTGTAATTTATTTAAAAAAGCTGTACTAGTATCAACAGAGTAACTTACGAAAGCGCTTCGAAAGTATTAACGTGTTATTGAACGTTTGCGATATAAACCATGAAAGCACAAGTTCTATAAAAAGAGCAAGTCTACACCTGTTATATTCTATAAATTTGGAGATAAGCAGTTACGTCATATCTAAACATTATTGCAAATATCATAAATTCTTATTTCACCTTAAAAACAGTTATTTAAAGAGTTTGCAATATCGTTACAACGTAAGAGGGTTCGTTCAAATATAAAGTAACATTCACGCTTCACTAGCAGTCGAATTTTCTGGACTTCCGAAAAGAGAACGAATTGTTTGTAAAAATAGTTTATTTGAAAAACGTTAAACAATGTTAAAAATAAACAAATTAATATTAGAAACACTTTAAAAAACCAAAAATAAACGAATAATCTAGTAAAGGAATTAAACAGGAACCAGCCCAATGGATAGAAGAAACTTCATTCTTTCTTACTGCACGTGCAGGACGTACAACTGCAGGGTTCTCCTTCTGCAAAGGAAACAAGAAGAGATGTTATTTTAAAAGTATTATTTACATAAATATATCATAAGTCACTCTTATATAGTTTTTCAATACTAACTAGTAAGAGTTTACATACCTGTACACTTGCATGGACTTCCCTCAGTGTCTTCTTTTCTCATGCATGAAGTACACTGACATCCGTCTTTCTGGACGCACGTGCATTTGTGATCTGAAGAGATCAGTATGGGATACAGTTAGTTGTATTTTAAGTTTTGGTTAAATGCATACAAAGCTGGTAATGTGAATAAATTAAGAGAGCAAAGTAGTTATTGCATATTTGATTTCATAAATTAAGCATACTTATTGCTTATAGTAACAGAGTCCAGGAGATTTAGTAGTTTGTTATTACATATTGTTAGGGACACAGAAGACAACGCCATATGCATACAATTATTGTAGCAGTTATCATTGATAGCAATAGTTTTCATAAGCCTGATTATTGGTTATGTATTTGTCGTTTAGTTTAACTAAGATAGTGAAGTTACCTTTTCTATAGAACAGTGTTATAACGATATAACCTATTTCACCACCGCCGCGAGAATTACCAAGCTAAGCAGCGACGAAAACAGCATGTCGTTAATTTATAACATGCTCCAGTTAATATTTTAAAGGAGTGTCTTTGGCTATTAAGGAAATCTTACATACCTTTACACTGACAACTCCAATCAGTTTCATCTTTCTTTGTTGCACGTGATGCACTTACATCCTCCTTCTTTTCCATACGTGCACTCCTGAGCGCAGGTGCACAGCGAATCTTTAAAGAACAGAAAAAAATACAAGTGTTTATAGCTATTACGTTCATTTGTAATAATACGTGTACAACTAATAATGCAACAAACTGCTCAGTTAACATGTAGGAAAGGTGAACAATGAAGAAATGAACAACAGTTCGTAACACAATCAATTACATGAAGGTTTCTCAGTAATACAAACTCAAGGAGTTCAACGAATTAACGTTTATTAATAATAAAAAATCACTTTTCGATTCAAGACAAGTACATCATTGGAAGAGAACACATGTACCATAAAATATAGTGTACAGTTCCACATTTAACATAGATTATGAGTCACGTTTAAAGTAAAACATTAAGCGTTAGCAGCTTTATACAACATAGAAACTATTTCGTCGTTAGGGAAAGTTATGCGAATAATAAGATTTAATTGTTATATTTAAGACTAAACAAGATATAGATCACGAAGTATTAAATGAACAAAGGCCCACACTACTACTTCAGCAACCATGGGAAGTCAACATTCAAAGAAAGAAGATATGTAGCAGTGTTTGTTACTATTAAACAGCCACAAATGCATATTTATCTCGGGTAAAAACACAATTCCGCCAAAATCTTTTATCCTTTATCATATAATATTATCTTCTAACACAAACTGTGTTAGTTTATCATGTAATACAAACCCCACAACATACCTCCGCATTTACACACTGATTCGGACACTTTGAATTTGAAATTAATTAATTAATTGTTTTGAACGTGACCAAAACAGGTGTTCACTTTGCTGTCTACTATTTGTAATTAAAACACGCGTAACTTCAGATCTTAGGTGTGTCAGATTATAATGTTTTTCCAGCTTCCATTGTCAAACGTAACAAAGTATAGTAATATCTCCTGTCCACCCCATCATTGGCATGTTTGTCGGCTTAAAAGGCTGAAAGTCGAATTTCAATATAAACAAACCAAAACAACAATATAATAAATAAAGCATAGATAACTAATACACAAAATTAAAAAGGTGAAACTTACTATGTAAGTGTGAAGTGACATTAGCAAAGTGTTAAGAATTATAACTCACGTCAGATTTACAAGTTAGTTAAATAAGAATAATTCAATTACTAAGGGCTCAATGAATTGCTTATATAAGGATAATCTCTAGTGATACACTAGCTTCATTGTTAATAATATAAATAATTGATACAGAATGCTGGTTTATATTAAATGGTAAATAGTTTATTAAAATCATTATTTAAGTTTTTTCTCTCCGACAAGATAATTATTGTAAATTTGAAATGCCTACGCTATCAGCTGTATTAAATACTGATAAACTTATTATTGCAAATTTTAATATCACAACGTCTCCTCAGCTCGACCACTCTCGCCTACTTACCAGTTTATCACCAAAAGTGTGAGATATTTTAAAACTCTTTTCAGTTATGTTTATAAAGAGCGCTACCATGTTCTCTTTTCTTTTCGTTGGAATATCTGGTGTAGGTGTTTTTTCTTTACTCTGCCATTTCTATAAAACAATTGCTTATGTTATGTTTGATTTTTGCAGTTCGAACAAGAGAAATAAAAAGTGTTTGTGTCTATGTATGGACATAGATACACCAGACCACCTGATCTTGTTCATTTGGCCACAGATGTGAAAACTGATGCAGTGAGGGAGAAATTTAGACCTTTTACGTTTGTTGGTTCTGTGCCTTTGACAAATGTTACTGCTAAACCTATGACCATGCGTACTTTACGTGGTAAAGAGACAGCTAAACCATTGTTGTTAGAAGGTATACTGCCTTTAAATTCGAGTTCTTCTCAGAGCAGTAAAAATAGATATGTTAATTTTCCTCTTTATAACATTTGTTTAACATCAGGCTAATTTTCCGGAACAGTTGTGGTTGGAGTAGGACCTTCTCTGCCAACATAGGGTATATCATTACTGTTGGAAAACGATGGGGCTGGGGAGAATTTGTTGATAAACCCAAGATTGTTAGCAAGGTGACCTCTCTTTGGACTATGAATGATGTTATTGACGAAGAGAATCCAAAGTAATTACTTTTCTCGTGTACAAGAAAGCTAATCTAAATAGCAGAGCATAATTATGTCGAGCTGGACACCAACTTCGAAGCGCGTGTCACACTAATCCATCACTTCAGTAGCTCTTTTGTCAATCCCACTTTTCTTTAACGTTGTACCTCGTGGTTAAAGAATTTAGATGTAGGATACTATAAGTTATCTAAACTGTAATTGTCTAAGTTATTTCACCTTAGAATATTAAATATTTAACAAGGGAAAGTTAACTGGGAGAGTTGTGTGTATATTTAGCTGGGTAAAACATTTGTCTGTACGTGTCCTTCATTTAAGACTTCTAAATGTAAACCACAAAGTAACGTTTCTGACTAAATCAGATATTAATGTACAACTTAACATAAATATCAAATTTTACTTAATTTATGCCACATTTCTTCTTAAAGATCCTATGTGCACGTGGTGAAAAATGCACGAGTGGCCAAGAAGACGGATGTAAGTGCACTTTGTGCAACGAAAAGGATGAAAATGAAAAAAGTTTATGTAAGTGTACAAGTATGTAGATTCTTTCTTGTTATTATAAAATTAATTGAAAGAAGTGACTTTGTACAGTTGTATCCTCTTTCTGTTACATATTCAATCCTTCTACAAACATCTTTTAGGTGAATATCTGTAAAAGTACGGTACAATATCTACACTATCTTCTGAAGAAGTGATAATTGCTGGAAGCACGATGTTAATGGAAGAATCCAGTTAACAAAAGTAATATTCACGAAATAATATGGTGTTATTATATAAATTGTAGGGAGGACATCAACTCGCACTTGTCAGTTAATATTAATAAGAGTGCACGTAATAACCAACAGGAGAAAGGGGAAATCATTCCAAAGGGCGTATAGCAGTAGTGGCCGAACTTGCTTTCTGTAAGAGCCACATTCGATAATCTTCTGATGTATGGGAGTCCAAAGACATAACAAATATTACACACACGCTTTTATTGTTACATGTACATTTTACTACCTAAATATTACATAAATATTAAAAAATACATGTGCGTAATAATATTTATTCATGTTTGTGGTTTGTTTATACATATATAGTCCAAATGTTTTCAAAGTCCTGGCTCATTGTTTTAAATATGTTAAGCGTATTTAATACGGTAATGAACTACGAAAACATCTAAGAAAAATATGCAAATTTACATTTCATTCACATTAAATGAGACCGCCAAAATAAAAATAAAATGGGTTAAAACAAGATATTTGTAATAATATTTATTTGTCTTAGTAAATTTCTGATCAAAACATGAAGGAAAATATCTAAAACATTAATAAATATTTTAATAAAAAACTTTAGTCGTATAATAGTTTCTTTTTTAACACAAACACACATTGATACAATTATCAGACTATTTACTGCTGGTAGAGGTCTTGTGAGTTTCCATCTTGATTGTGGGTCGTTGAAATTCTAGCTGATATGTTGTCAAAGCTATACGAATTTGCTCCGTCATATGTTGATTTGTAAGAACTGCACGATGCTTCGACTTCTCAAACTTCATTACAAATACAGTGATTCACAGCAGTATGTCGTACACTGGTTTTCTTCAGTTCAGTCCATTGTCTTTCTGGAACTTTCTTGAAGAAAGTAGAATTCATTTGTAGAATGGAATTTATGGATCAACATTAGACCAAGGTCCTGCTGTAGTTCTGTTAGTTCCATTTTCACAGCAGATGACTGTAACCATAGGTTTGAGATTTGGACAATCATCACTGGTTACATCAGCCATGAATGGATTTACAAGAAAGGCGAAGCAGGGCTTCAGTTTCTTCTCCTCTTCAAAGCTTTCTAGTAAATGATGAAGCAGCCCTTGTAATTTATTTTTGTATTATTCCAGTTTATTCTCTTTCATTTCAACATCAGAGAACGTATTTACTGTCTTTCTCAGATTAGGAAAGTAACTGAAGTTTGTCATCACCACCTAACGCCAACTTTTGAACTACTCTTTTTACCAACGATCAGGGCGCTCATGTTTGGTGCGACCGGGATTCGAACACGCGACCATAAGATTACGAGTTGAACGCATTATCCCACCTGGGCATGCCGGGCTTAATTGCATAGAAATTAGGGAGTAAAGTGACTTACTATTCATGCTTTTATTCAAAAATATTCAGACTATGTCACATAAAAGCATTGATTTTAGTATTGTTTTTAAAGCACCGTTTCAATAGTGAGAGAATAAATGTATAATGAACCAAGTTCTAAATACATTTAGGTTAAACTGTAATATTTGTTATTTATCTATTATTGGCTGATAATTCATGCTTCTTCTTGTATTTAAGTAGTTTTTTTAAAGGAAAACTAAATTTCTGCAGTAAAACAAATTGCAAGAAAGAATAGTAACTTTGTTTTATAGTAGAATTATAATTTTCAAAACATTACCGCTGACTAACAAGTATTATAAAAAAGGATACACCTCACGATAATGGTTGACACCTAAGTTTTGGTTTTTGAGTAATCGTGCAGTAAAGAACAAGTAATGATTAAGATATTTACAGACTTACCAGAAGTTATGACTCAGTCATTACATGGATATTGTTATAAAAGGAAACTGTGCATGGTATTGTAAAGATATAGTGAGGAGATATTTAAATAGCATTTCATTGAACAGTCGTTCCCACCGGAATGTCAACCGACTTAAACTGTTAGAAACAGAGTTTTGATACTCGTGTTGATCAGAGCATAGATTGCCCCCTTTGGGTACCTTCGTGCTCAGTAGCAAACATTCTGCAAAGGCAGTTCTACAGCTTGTTTGATATTATAATAGAACGTTAGGTTGACCTATTTGCAGTTTGTGGAAAGGATAATATGACAAGTGGACAGGAAATGTTATTATGATTTTATAGTTTAAGAATCAGTAACAAAATAACATTTAAGGCTACCAAATTATACTCCCTACATTATAATAATAATAATGATTAGTTATGAAAAAAAATTAAAAATACTTTCATTGTTCTTTGCATTATTTTGGTTTACTTCTATCAGTTTTAGTTACTAAACATTGTCTGTATTTTAACAACATAACGAGACAACCTAAATTCTTGGGAAAAATTTTACTGGGTTTACAAAATATACCGGTCTTGGTTTCAGTTTGGTAGTATTTTCAACAAATCTGATCTTCGTCTTGAAAGTGTGAAATTAAATAAACACTTCTTTAACTAAAGTAATAGTATCTACAGTTAAAGGGTAGAAATAAACTTAGTTAAAATGTTCATAGAGGAAAATATTCAAATCCGGATGCTGATATCGAAATTACTATATTACTTCCAGGTTTTTATCCAAATAGATTTCTTTATTAAATGTTTAAGTATACAATTGAAATCATGGACAACGTTCAAAAATGGAAAAAAAAAATCATTGATTTATAAATAAAACAGGAAGATTGGTGAATATAATTAAACAGACACTGATAGTTTGTTCTTCTAGAAAGGGTTTAGCCACACAACCTTCCTTCTCTCGATATTGATTTTGGAGAAACGAATACTATTGACCTATAAACCTCGATCGTCTAGTAAAAAATTAAAGTACTGAAATTTATTATTTAAACTCACGTTCTTAGTCCAATGTCACTTTTGACCTTTGTTCCTTGACAGCACTGGTCAAAACAACAATAAACTGTACGAACGAAATATAAGACATTCTAGCTTATTATTCACGTGTTATCTCTACTTCCACTGGCAGTACTAATGGTGGTACTGATACCACACCAGGACTTAGTTGTTCCAGAGTTTATGGCACTGATACTAACAATCAAAGGTTGCAGGTGGCCCTCGTGTTCTTGGAGGCATTTTGAACTAAGTCTCTGCAACATCTTTATTTCCCTTCAGTAGAAACATTCATGGGCATCCTTAATATTCTGAGGCTCCAATGCTACGGGGACTCATATTCCGTGTCTAGCGTACGAAATTCAAAAACAAATCTTTCTTCCTTATAGTCTTTGCAGCTTCTCCCGATTTTCTTATTTTATTGATAAAGGTTTACGAAGAAAATGTTATTTTCGAATTTCAATAAATGTCCTACAATCCCCAATCACGCCTGGGTTGAAGAGAAACGTGTCTGACCGCCCATGGTTATTTTTAATTTCCCGCAGCTACCGTCCGTTGTTTTTGTTCTCGTCTCCATATGTTTTAAATTTTAAAACACAACAAACAATGTTACCCATAAATATTTCCATTAAAATCTTTCCTTTGGATTCTTTCATTAACGTTTCAATCCAACAACACAGGAGCATAATTGTTTTATACTACATGTGCGCCACTAACCAGTTTCTAGTTGTTAAAAAAAATATATATACGTCTAGTACACAATACAATAAAATCACTTGATAAAGCTAAAAACAATGTTTTCTTGTAGTTGAGAGATTTCTGTTTTAATTATTCTTAGTATAATCTTAACATGCTTTGAGAAGACCTTACATATCTCTACATTTGTAGAGACTTTTGTCATCTGGAATCTTTTGTCTGACAATCTAGTTAACTTCCATGCCTTTTAATTATCACGCTTACATTGTCTATTACAAGTGTACAAAAAATATTTAAAACGGCAAAGTAAATGTTACATTTTATCATGTGTAATTTGTAGGTCTGACTGATATTGTTTGGCACTACTGAACTTTCTCAGGTATATATTATAAAACGTTATGCATTTGATGAATACGGTCATCACATATCCCAGTAAAACTGTTACAACCTCACGTTATAAAACATTTAAGGATTACAAAGAATATCAAATATCCAAAATTATATGCACCTAACAAGTTCTAAACGTAAGAGTGACAAACCGTACAAGGCTCGTAATTTCTTGTTTACATAATTAATTACCTGTCAAAAACAAAACATCACCAAGTACACTGTTACCACTTATCTTACTTTGTGTTTGGGTTTTATCTGCCGTTGAGAAGTTGTAGATTTTAAAAACCTGACCAGCACCAAAAGGAAAACCTAATACATATTGAAAAGCTAACGATAATTAATAATTATTATTGATATTATTCGGGTAAAATAAACAGCTTTATATTTAATTGTTTATATAAACAAGATTAACTTTTCCCCTCGAACTGTCAGAGTTTCATAAACTACCAATAGTTTAGATGATTTACATTATTCACAAACAGACAGAAACCTGATGTTTTAACCTAGCAAATGATATATTGTTTTAGGTTTTCCTCCAACGAGAAATTGTATGGCAAGGATGGAGTTTAATTTATAATGTAAAAACTACATATACGGAACGCGACAATAGTATTTTTTAGTGAAATATATTTACAATTCTATTGCCGAGAATCCTACTTTGAATAAAGATGCATCTCAGAACAGCTCGTGGTGGTATTAAACAATTAAGCAGAGAACAAGAAATAAAACTTATCAAAAGAAGTGTTACAACCTATAGCAGCCTTTAGGCTACATTCACAATGTTCCTAAAGAGAAGACGTTAAAATATATTTTAACTGGTAAAATTAAGAACATGAAGTTCCTAAACATTTAAAAAGAAATTTAAATATCAAATCATGAGCGATTGTAATATCACAATAAATGAAAGCACAAGTTCTATACCTGTTATATTCAATAAAATTGATGGTAAATAGTTCCCTCAAATCTAAAAGATTAATACGAAAATCAGAAATTCTTGATTCACCTTAAAAACAAAGTTATTAACGAGTTTGCAATATCGTTACAAAGTAAGAGGGTTCGTTCAATTATAAAGTAACAATTACGCTTCTCCAGCAGTCGAAGTTTCTGGAGGTCAGAAAAGAGAATGAAGTGTTTGTAAACGTTTATTTGAAAGACGTTAAATAATGTCAAAATAGACAAACTATAATATTGGAAACAATTTAAAAAACAAAAATAAACGAATAATCTAGTAAAGGAATTAAACTGGAACCAGCCCAATTAATAGGTAGGAGAAACTTCATTCTTTCTTACTGCACGTGCAGGACGTACAACTGCAGGGTTCTCCTTCTGTAAAGGAAGATTAGACGTTATTTATTAGTATTATTTACACAAATAAGTCACTCTTAAATTTTTTTTCAACTAGTAAGAGTTCACATACCTGTACACTTGCATGGACGTCCCTCGGTGTCCTTTTTCATGCACGAAGTACATTTACATCCGTCTTGCTGGCCGCACGTGCATTTGTCGCTACAGGTGCACGTAGGATCTGAAGATATCAGTATGGTATAGTTACTTCTATTTTAAGATTTGTTAAATATATACATAGCTGGTAATTCGAATAAATAAAAAAAACCAAAGGCTTCAGGATGATATTGTACATTTGATTTCATAAACTAAGTATGTTTATTATTTACAGTAAGAGACTAGGGAATTTCAGGTATTTTGTTACCACATAGTGTTATTAACATTGAATAAAAGTATTTATAATGTCGTATCCAATCATGTACAGCAGTAGCAGCAGTTTTCAAAATGTCCGACTACGTGTTATGCATTATTCGTTTAGCTTAACGAAGACAGTGAAGTTATCTTTTCTGTAGAACTATGTTGTAAAATCAGTCCACTGCAACACGCCGCAAGAATTACTAAGCAAAGTAGTTACTAAAACATCTTATTTTACAACATATTCCAGTTAATGTTTTAAGCGCGTGTTGGTGTGTAGTAAGGAAACTGTTAATACCTTTACATTTGCAACTCCTATCCGTTTCGTCTTTCTTGTTGCACGTGGTGCACTTACATCCTCCTTCCTTCCCACACGTGCCTTCTTTAGTGCATGTGCACAGTGGATCTTTGAAGAACAGAAAGAGTACAAGTGTTTATAGCTATTACGTTGATTTATAGTAATAATACGTGTACAAAATGGTGCAAACTGTCCAGTTAACACTTATAAAATTGAAGAAGTTTACAAATACCGTTCATATTACAATAATTTATGCATTATTATTGTAAAGATTTCTCAAATCATACAAAATTAAGTAGTTAAACGTATTAACGTTTAATAATAACAAAAAATACTCGATTACTTAGCGTTTACTTTAAATAAGAGCTACATTCTACAGTTATCAGCTTCACACTGCGTAAACACTAGTTGGTGGTTAAATAATCATAAATAGCAAGATTTAACTGGGAAGTTTAAGATCTAATAAATAAACATTAAAACTCTTAAATCATGCAGTATTAAGCAAAGAAAGGCCCAAACCAATGCTTCACACAAAATGTGAAGCCAACATACAAAATACGTAGTAGTAGTTTTCAGTCTATTGAACCACCACCAATGAACATTTATCTGGAATAAGTCCTCTTATCACACAATAAAATTTTCGTACACAAACATTGAGTTTGTTTACCGTGTAACATAAACCCCACAACATACCTCCACATTTACAAATTGAATCAGACATTATTCTTAATTTAAAACTTATTTACACCAAAACACAACTTCCACTCAAACTAAACACGCGCGTGAAGTTTTTATATTCACCAAGTGCAAGATTCGTGTGCAAAATGAGCAACAACGAACCATGTGTTATTTCTAGCCAATCACGATGAGTAAATATGTCCTAATTAGTATAAAGAATAATATATCCAAATATTTATCATAAGTGATTTGAATAGGGCCAGAAAAAGTGTTCGCTGTGTTGTCTACTTTTTGTGAATAAAACACACGTAACTTCAGGTATTAGGTGTATCACTTTCTAATGTTTTCCAGCTTCTATTGTTAAACGTAACAAAATATAGTAATACCTCCTGTCCACTCCATCAGTGGCAAGTTTGTTGGTTTAAAACGCTGAAAGTTCGGGTTTCAATATAGACAAACCAAAACAACATTGTAATAAATAAAGCATAGATAACTAATACACAAAATTAAAAGGGTGAAAGTTACGATGTAAGTGTGAAATGACATTAACAAAGTGTTAGAAATTATAACTTACGTCAGATTTACAAATTAGTCTGATAAGAATAACACAGTCACCAAGGGCTCAATGAATTGGTTATATAAGGGTAGTCTATAGTGATACACTCGCTTCATTCATAACAATATAAAGAATCAATAGAGAATGGTGGTTTATATTTATATTTTCTTTTATTGGAATCTTTGGTGTAGGTGGTTTGTTCTTTACTCTGCCATTTCTGTAAAAATTGCTTTTGTTATGTTTGATTGTTGCAGTTCGAACAAGAGAAATCATAAGGGTTTGTGTCTGTATGTGGACATAGATTCACCAGACTACCCGATGTTGTTTATTTGGCCACAGATGTAAAAATTGATGTAGTTAGGTAGAAATTTAGACTTTTTACGTTTGTTGGTGCTGTGTTATTGGCAAATGTTTTCGCTAAACCCATGACCATACGTATTTTACGCGACAATAACACAGCTAAACCAACCATGTTTGTTGGAAGGTATACTGCCTTTAAACTCCAGTTCTGCTACTGATGAGTCTGTTTTTTCTCAGGACATTAAAGGTAGATTTTTTACTTTTCTTCTTTATAACATTTGTTTAACATCACACCTATTTTCGGGACCAAATGTTGTTGGAGTAAGACCTACCAATTGAATGTGTAACATGGCTGTTGGGAAACGATTTGGTTTGGGGAAAGTTGTTGATAAACACAAGATTGTTAGCAAGGTGACCTTTCTTTCGTCTAAGGATGATGTTATAGTTCAAGACAATCCAAAGTAATTACTCTTGAAAAATCAAACATAAAAATTAAACTCAAAATAACAAATCTAGTTTTGCAGGTGAATATATAGTTGATATTCCCTTGGATTTCAAACCTGCTTCACATCGACGTTCTATGTTTTCAATGAGTGATTGACTGACCGCCTTCTTTAAGTAATACAAAAAGGTAATCTTCAATGTTTGGCTTGAAATCTTTCATTAATTGGTTTAACTCAGCCCATGCATTCTCATATTTGTAAGATATGTCTTAATGACTTCAAAATTGTTTAATTATTTTGTTGGCTAATTGTAATATTATTTTGTTGGCTAATTGTAATAAGATTATCTAACAAATTGCAGCAAGTGCACAACACTTTTCATGAAAAAATGTAACTAAAATCATGAAAATTTCAGGCATTTATGAAATTTAGAGTTAAAATTCGAATCCGAAATCATATTTGAACAGATCTCGTAGAGTGCGTACGAAAAACGTATAGTTTTCATATTCTTATGTTTTCTAATAGAAGATGGAACAAATTAACACCATTTTCATGGGAGGGTACAATATTTTTTACTCATTCTCCATATGTTTAGCTATTGTTATTTTTTGATAATATGATAATATGGTAAAAGTTTATTAGATCCACACAGTAATTTTGACGAATTTCACATCTTTGTGTAACTTATTTGAAACATTTTTTCTATTCTGTCAAAGGCGATTAAGTTGGTTACGTACGAATTGCGTATGACGAATGAAACGTTAAACGAAATAAAACTAACCCTTTTGAAACCTACTTCAGTTTATGTTTAATAATTACATTTCTTTTTCGAATCATTTAAAGACCAACATTTGAATGTGAAATACGACTAATATCATTAAACCAAATACTTGACGTAGAGATGAATTATGATACATCCTGTTCTGAAATCTTATATAGACCAATTTGTCATTGAGCTGTTTTAGATTTGGAGACCTTCCCAAAACCACAAGATACCCAAGAAGTGATTTGTAGATGGTTTAAATAGAAAAGAACAAAAACATTTGAAATATTATGGGGTAAATTGTACATTTTGGCCAATGTACCTGTCTTATGAGGACCTGCTGATTTTGTAAAGAGTCAAGATTTCAGCAACAACTAATGACCGTGCTAATGCTACTAAGAAATCTAAAGATGTTTTCATCCTTTGATCAAAGTATTGTTGTTGCAATTATTCTTAATACAAATATTAAATAAGAGGTATTTTGTTTTAGGAATCCGTTGTATTGTTGTGTTTCAAAATGTGGTGTATGTAACTGTAATCGGCAGAGGGGATCTGTAAATACGAACCATCTGGGGATGTCTTGTAAACCATGGAGATGTTATACAACTTGTAAATGGAAGAAAGTTCCTATGAGAATGCGATAAAAGCAAGTCAAAGGATTATTCGTTAAAGGTGACTCTGCATGTCTTATCCAATACGCTGGACATTGTATAAACCAAGAAGTATTTTCCAACGCCTTCATACTAGAACTTCACATTATCTGTATGGCAACCAAATAGCAGGCTACTGACGAAGCCATTTGTCGTTTGGCATAAGGTGATTCCTTGTCTGCTATGGACTACAATGGCAGCATGTCTACAAACAGCTGGTTTAATTCAGCACAGATATGTTGAAGGGGAAATCGTGAAATCCTTGAGTTTGATGTGCAAAGATTCTTTCAGAGAGAATGGGTGGAAGTAAACATTACTACCCTAAATCCACTAATTGTCCAGCAAGTGTTCAGTAACTAAGTATTTACTTCTACACATCTTGCAATCTCAGCACTTGAAAAGCAAAGGCCTCAGGCTTCAGTCATTGTTCCTTACAGATTCCTGCTACACACCTTCACGACAGAAACCAGAATGAAACACTATCGCAACATTGAAGCCTCAGATAGTTGAGGATGCCCATGATTTCTCTATTGAAGGGACATAAATTTGCCGTAGATAATAAGTAACAGATTTGCTAGTTTTAAATAAATCGTGTGAACAGTCTAACACCGATTCTTTGTGAACCAAGCTTTCAACAATGGGAAATGAAGTTTCTCATGCCTCCAAGAACACTATGGCCATCTGCCACCTTGGACGGTCAGTATTAGTTCCATAAACTCCAGAACAACTATTTCCTGGTGTTGTGTCCGTACCATATTTGACATTGCCAGTAGATGTGAAGATCAGATAATTAATAAGCTACTGATAAGGAAAAAAAATGATATCTGTCGTAGGTGCAATCCAATGTATTTCATTTTAAATTTTGAAATTATCGAGTGTGTAATTTTAAGAAAATTTTCTGGTTATTGTTGTTGTTTTGAATCAAGCACAAAAGTTATACAATGGGCTATCTGTGCTCTGCCCACCACGGGTATAGAAACCCGGTTTTTAGCGTTGTAAGTCCGCAGACACACCGCTGGGCCACTGGGTAGTGGTTATGTTAAGAAAAATTATTTGTAAGCTATTTTGTAAGAAAATTAAATGGCAGTTATTGTTTAAGAAAGTAACTAAAATATTACTTCCATAAAGTTAATTTTAAAGAGAATTATCTAGATATTAATTTTAAAGAAAACTATCTGGAGGTAATTTTTTATGAGGTAATGCTTTTTAAAAATTACCTAGAGGGTAATTTTAAAAGAAATAATTGATGTGTAATTTTAAGAAAATTACCCGAAAGTTACGTTTTAAAGATTTATCTGGAGGTTACTTTTTGAAGATGTTAATTGTGAAAAAGATTACTGTGTACTTAATGTTTAAGAAAATTATCTGGAGGTTAATTTTTTAGAGGATTTGTTTGAAAAAAAATAACTTAATGGCATTAGTGAAATGAGGAACCAGTTCATGAGGAGAACCTAATTGAGAGAAGATAATCAATCTACCAGTCGATTTAGAAAGCGAGGAAAATATACAGCTAAAATCACAAGGTAGTGGCCATAAGCTCCCAAAGAAGATCTAGGATATGAAAACACAGAGGCCTGAAATAGTTACCACTGGATCTGTGATACAAGCTCTTGTAAAAGGTGATGGACATGTGACTTGCTCGTTCCAACCACGAAGATGAAGAAAAGGTAGCTAGGCCATATTGAGGTTTGAAAGAAGAACTCTTTCCAATGAACGAGGTATTGATAGGGGTAAGAACAGACTTGTAACTGTCATGCTACTCATATAGCATCTTGTTAATGCAGAGTAGTTGGAATTTTGAATGGGAGGAAGCAAGCAGGAATCGGTAATTTATAGACGGAAATGTACAAAGACTCATAGAGTCAGGCAAAAGTTTGTACCCCAGACAAAACAAAAGCTGAAGATAGTATGAAATGTAGGGTTTTAACTTGAAAACTCGACTTAAAGCAACAGATAGCTATCAATATAGTGTAAATTACTAGGAGTAAATGAGGTTTGTAATATCACAAACGTAGGAGTAGTAGCCGAGGGCAAGCTCAACCTACAAATGGGAAAGAAATTAATGCATAACAATTCAAAAGACTTTAAGTTCCAGTGATGAAAATTAAGATAATAAAGTATATAGTTAACAATGATGAAAAAAATAATCAGATAGAAGAATGAAAGAAATATTACTAGTAGTAAAGGGATTGTGACAACAGTAAAATAGTTTTGTCTTAGAGATTGGTATTAATTGAAAAAAGGACGTTTTAGGGGTGTATCTCAAGACAGCTGCTATGGCTATTAAAACTTTTATTAAAATAAAGTAGGGACAACGTTTCAACCTCCATATGTCATCATTAGATTAACAAGAAGGTCGAAACGTTGTACTCTACTATATTCTAATAAATTTTTTAATACTTCTCTCAGCCATCTTGAGATACATTGTGACTTAAAGTGGGTTTCTCGTCATCATGAAGTTTCAGGGTTGTTCAACAGTTCTTCTGTTTCATACACTTATTTCACTTTTTCATACAAGTCCCCATTCAAAACCATCTTAGGTGTGAAGGAATGTGCAACCAGAAAATGTATTAAGTGTTCATTTTAAAGGAATAAAGTCAAAGGGCAACTAGATTGTTAGCTACACTTCATTCATTCACCGTTCGATTCCATCAAGGAACATAAGGCCGCAATCACTTGCGGATTCTTCAACAAGGTTTTCAAGTGAGTAGGTTGTTAGCCCACTGCACCGATCCGTCCGTAATTTAGCAGGGTGAGACTAGAGGGATGGCAGCTAGTCATCACTACCCACCGCCAACTCTTGAGCTACTCTTTTACCAACGAATAGTCGGGTTAACTGTCACATTATAACGCCCCACGGCTGGGAGGGCGAGCATGTTTGGCGCGACGCGGGCGCGAACCCGCGACCCTCGGATTACGAATCTTAAGCCTTAACGCGCTTGGCCATGCCGGGCCAGATTAGCTACACTTATGGCACTGATAAAACATTACAGCATATATACATTCACCAGTTAGCTCGGCCAAGGTATTTTGTTTAATTTGGAGCACGATGGTTGGGAAAAAAAACTGGCGTAGCTAATTAATGAATGAGTATTTACTGGAAAATTCTTATGAATGTCATCAGTGCAGTTCCCATTTGAAGTAAATTCCAATTTTATTCTTTTGAGATAAACTAAAATACTTGGTTTCTATTTTAGGTTTATTATAAAACCTGGGAGTGAACAAAAATTATTTCTCTTCATCCTCTTTTCTGTTATTTGTAATTTTGATGGACAGTTTTTTGTGTGTTTTTTGTGGTTCAAGCATGAGGAAGAAGTTCTGGAAGATGGTTGCTTTCATGATGGTGATTTGACAAGGAGGTGTTTTAAAGCTTCTAGTATGATGATTGAAAATCTAATTACGAGTAGCAGATCTAGACAGTAGATGGCTGCCCCATGTCCCAGAGAAAAAGGCATGACCAGAATTAAAAATTTTTGCATCATAAAAACATTTATAATTACAATTTCACATACAGTTATATGCATGGTAATTAATTTTAGACATACAAAACTTAAAATGTACTTTGTCTTTACTGTTTGTTGACATAACATATGAACTATATATACCAGCATTGAACATTGAAATGGTGAAATAGAAAGACATTATAAAGAACTTATCAGAATTGTTGATGACATTAGCATATATAAAATGTCTCATCTATCATTTTATTTCACTGTGCAATTTGTCCCAAAACTTTTGCGTACTTCAGTACCGTTAATTAGTTCCATTCTATAAAAGTTATCATTGAGAAATTTAAAAAGTTCAAAAATAAAATATGTACATTTCAAATATTAAGCTTCAGATTTAAAGTCATGAATACTTTCCAGCTCTTGGAAGTTTCTTATTTAACTCTTATAAATATGCTGTTTTGCAGCGTGAAATGTAAAAATAATAAAATTGTTAATGTTTAATCGGCTCTGTTGTTCACGTGATTGTTTAATATTGGAACCATTCAGTGTCTTTGTTCTATAATACTTATGTGATGGTCAAAGAACCTCAGAAACTGCCAATTCATTTTTTAGAGCTTAACACCCATCTATAATGTAAGAAATATTTTTATGCTTATTTTAGAACATAAAAAGAGTGACAAATAATGATATACTTTTTAATTAATTTTAGATTGGTTATGAAGTTGGAATTAATATTCTGTTCTTTATCTATAATAAAAATAATGTGTGTGTATGTGACTGCTGTAACTCCAAGATGAAGAAGTCTAGAAATCTAAAATATAGTATCCATACTGAGTGGACCTTGAGGATGTGCACTGGGTTATTATTATTTATTAATTCATGTGTATGTACAGATACATATTTTTGTGCGGTAAGTTAATAAAAAACAAAAGAAATGATGTGACCATCACAGCTTTAACAAAAAAGAACTTTCAAATCTCAAATTTTTCCCTCTTTCTAGATGAACCCTGAGGGTGTGCAGTTTTGTGTTATTTATTCATGTTTGCATGCATGTTCATTTTATAATGATGCAGTCTAGCTAAAAATCACGCAAAATAGTTGTTCATTACCTAACAACATTTAATTTGTAGAACAATTAGTGCCATTGATGATAATGATAACATAACAGTAAAAGTATGTTAATTCAGAAATGGTTTAAGTTTAAAATTGCACAGGGACAGTCATTCAATGTTGTTGGTTTCAAACTGCAAAGTGCTTGCTTTTCTAATGGCCAGCATTATGTTGGGTGTTCCAGAGTTGGTATTAGTAAGAACCTTTACAACTTGGCAACAAGTGGAAAAATGACAGCTATATCAACCTAATGACCCAAATGAAGCCAAGTACTTTCGCTGGTAATTACGTATAATATTTCAAAAGAGTTTTAAATCCGACGACATATTCCCAGTTATTCTCAATACATAAAACATGTCAATAATGAAAGTTTTTTTGGCGTTCTTTGACAATATAAGCAAATAGACTGAGGTCCTCTGGATCTTGAGAGGACAATATAAATGTTTTGAATTTCATGTTCACAAATGTTTTGCTGAGGAAAGATATCTTAAGTATTTGACATAAATAAGTATAAAATATGTGTAAACAAATCTACGAAGAACATGAAAGAAAGGATGCAGTTTACATTGTAGATTTTTAATGAAAAACAGTGAAAATGAATAAGAAAAAATCAATAACTTTTTCATGTCTTTTAAAAATTTAATGACAGATTTTTCAAAGTAAATATATTTCGCTTATAGTAATCAACAGTTCATTTGAACATACTCTTTAACTTAATCCACAAGGAAATGACTTTTCAACTAATTTCTTCATTATTTTGATTATTAATTAAACAAACTGTAAATGTGATAACAAGATAGATTTACAATTCTGAATGTCAAGTGAAGAACTTCAACCAATCGCAGGTAACCGGCAGGAGTAAGTATGACTCTCTGGCCGACCCTATATCGGAGCATGTCATTTTAAAATAATATGGAAAGTCGTTTAATTGATAAAATCTATTCTATGGTTTGGCGTCTGTAGGGTGCTAGGGTGAACTACTTGTCACCAACCAGGGTTGGTAGCTTCCCGCAATTCCCTGGCTTTGAAGGAAATGATAGCCTGACATCTGCAATAGAGGCATTCATAGATACCTATTCCAACACTAGTTCACGTACTCAAAGTAAAACCGGCGCAACTTACATTTATACCAGTGGAAGTAGAAGCCGAACCACACAGGTGGACGGCTTAAGTTATAGAATCTCGCGTAACGAGAAAAACCTCAGCCATATCATTACGATGGATGGCAATTATGAATTAAGAGAATGACCAGATATTTCCATAGAACAGACAAGCACAACAATGTTTCTGAACCTAGTCGTATGAAAAATGGCATGTGACTTGTGTCCACACGAGTTTATGGCTTTTCCAAAGTTTGTAGCCCATCTAGCAAACAAACACAACTCGTTGGCATAAGCACGATGTAAATTCTGTGGAAAAGATGACAGCAACCATGACGCCATCGCTTGTCATCTTCCAAAATCTCTTTACCGGCGAACTTCCATGTTGGCATCAGATTCATAAAGCTTTGATTGCGAGATCTGCGAAATGAAATTTAAAACTACGTCGGGCTTATCTCAACATAAGAGACATCGTCATCCTACAATCAGAAACGCCTGAGATATACCATTACAAGGAGTCAAGATGCCGCCAGGTAGTATGGCCCGAGGAAGAAATACGAACCCTCCGTGATGCGGAAGCAGTATCCACGGGCCGCAACAACATAAATTTCTTTGTGCAGGATATCTATCTTTAAAAAACTCCTAAGCAATTCTCAGATAACGCAATAAAGTACAACCACCCGTCCACGATGATTCAAATAACACCATGAGTCGTGGAGATCCTCTTGATATCGTACAGTTTGAAGCACTAAATTGGGAAGAAATACTTCTCCCTGAATAAAGTTATAAATTCTCAATCAACTGAAAGATCAGAAGGGACTAGATGAAGCAACATGGCCGGAGGTTGAAATTGTGAATAAACAATGGGTTGACGAGCTTTCCCATTCATAAACATCTTGAAACAATGAAAGAACTTCAAAGCAGGCGATTAGAAACCCAAAAACTACCTGAAGGCCTTACAAGAGACGTCTCCTCCGAGTGGAACATTTTAAAAAGTACCAGACAATGTTCGATTTTTAACTCAAACGCCTAGCTGAGGAGATAATGGATGGCCGGAATGCTGTCTGATATAGCCTTGGTAAAGATCAGGTGAAAGACCACTACAATCATGTCTATGATGTTGCTAATGGTAACATCAATTTTGACGGATGCGCACTACCACCTATGGCAAAAGAGACTCATATTCTGGAATCCATAACATCAAAGAAAGTAAAGGTGGCCCTGGGAGGCGTTATAAAGAAACGATAAATCCCACTATTGGTTGGATAAAAGAGTAGCTTAAGGTTTGACGTTAAGTGGTGATGATTAGTACCTTCTCTCTAGTGTTACACTGCTAAATTAGGGACGGTGTGTCTGTGTGTGTGTTTCTTATAGCAAAGCTACATAGGGCTATCTGCTGAGCCCACCGAGGGAATTCGAACCTTCGATTACAATTTTAACATTGTAAATCCGTAGACCTCCCACTTTACTAGCGGAGGGAATTAGAGACGGCTTGCGCAGATAGCCCTTGTGTATCTATGCGCGTAATTCAATACAAACTTACTGTTATTGTTTTTATTAAAAAATAACCAGGCTACGTCGAATAAAATTATTGATTTTTGTATTGTTTTTAAAGCACTGTTTCAATAGACAAGGAATAAACGTATATTGGACCATGTTGTAGATACAGTAAGGTTAAACTGTAATATTTGTTGTTTATCTATAATTAGCTGGTAATTCTTGCTGCAAAGGAACACCAAAATTCTGTAGTAAAACTAATTGCAAGGGGTAATGGTAACTTTGTTTTATACTAGAATTATAATTTTAAAAAAATTACCGCTAATTACTAATAAGTATTATAAAACAGGATACACCGTTTGAAACTACATCACCTCGTGAAATTGGTTGACACCTTAGTTTTGGTTTTCAGTTATCGTGTAGTGAAGAACAAGAAATACAAGAAATGATCACGATATTTCCAGACATTACCAAAAGGTGGCTCATTCATTACACAGATATTGTTATAAAAGGAAACTATGTATAGTGTTGTAAAATTATAGTGAGAAGATATTTAAATAGCTTTTCATTGAACAGTCGTCCCCACAGCTATGTCTGCATAGCTGTTAAACTGTTAGAAACCGAGTTTCGATACTCGTGGTGGTTAGAGCATAGACAGCACTTTGGGTAGCTTTGTGCTCAAAAATAAAGAAACATTCTCCAAAGACATTGCTACAGCTTCCTTGATATTGTAATAAAACGTCAGATAGATTTGGTAGCAGTTTGTGAAAGACATAAGATAGGTGGGAAGGAAATGTTAGTATGAGTTTATAGTTTAAAAATCAGTAACAAAATAACATTGAAGCCTACAAAATTATACTTCCTACATTATAATAATATTGATTAATCATGAAAGAAAATTAAAAATACTTTTATTGTTGTTTCCATTCTTTTGGTTTTTTCCTATCTATCAGTTTTATTGACTAAACAATGTCTGTTTGTATTTTAACAACATAATGAGACAACCTAATTTCTTGGGCAAGGTTTTTACAGAGTTTACAAAATATACCGGTCTTGGCCTCAGCTGTCTAGTGTTGTTTTGAACAAACCATATCTTGGTCTGAAAAGTGTCAAATTATATAAACACGTCATTAAATGAACTAATTTTATGTACAATTAAAAAGTAAAAATGAATTTTTAATTAAAATGTTTAATTGCGGACATTTTCAAAAACACAGCTATTACTTGTAAGTTTTTATCTAAATAGATTCTATTATTTGTTTTTAAGTATCAAATTGAAATTATGGACAACTTTAAAAAGGGGAAAATCGTTGTTTTATAAATAATACAGGAACACTGGTAGATATAATTAAACAGATACTGGTAGCCTCTGTTGTTTTAGAAAGGGTTTAGCCCCACAGCATTCCTTCTCTTGAGATTGTTTGTTTGTTTGTTTTGAATTTCGCACAAAGATATTCGAGGGCTAGCTATGCTAGTCATCCCTAATTTAGCAGTGTAAGACCCATCGCCACTCTTTTACTACCGAATAGTGGGATTGACCGTCACATTATAACGCCCCCACGGCTGAAAGGCCAGCATGTTTGGCGCGACGGAGATGCGAACCCGTGACCCTCAGATCACGAGTCGTACGTTTTAACACGCTTGGCCATACCGGGCCTTCTCTTGAGATTGATTTTCAAGGAACGAAACCATTAACCTATAAAACTCAATAGTCTAGAAGAAAATTAAAGTAAGAGAAACGTACTGAAATATATCACTTAAACTCGTGTTCTTTCTTATGTGTTACTTTTGACCTATGTTCCCTAACAGCACTGGTCCGCTGTTCCTTCCAGTAAGTATCATAATCGGCTATAAAAGGATGTATTCTAGTGTCAATCTGTCTAACCTGAATACACTCTACGTTACTGGACTATGCTTACAGACACAATTGTCGTCTACTATGTAGCATAATTAAATAAAGAATGTAGAACAAAGTAACGCTTAAGACATGCTGGACACCATGATTTCACCATAACAGTGTAATAGATAAAAATAAAGAAAGTAGAAATTCCATGACATACGCTTGAAAGTTTAAAACAACAATAAATTGTACGAAAGAAATATAACACCTTCTAGCTTATTAGTCACTTATTACGTTATCTTCACATCCACTGGTAGTGTCAATGGTGGTACTGACACAACACCAGGAGTTAGTTGTTCCGGCGTTTATGGCACTGATACTAACAATGAAAGTCGCAGAAGGCCCTGGGGTTCTTAGAGGCATCTTGGACTAAGTATCTGCGACATCTTTATTTCCCTTCAGTGGAGAAAGCCACAGGTATCCTCAAGTATCTGAGGCTCTGTGTTGCCGGGACCCTCAGGTTACGAGTCCAGTGTGCGTAATTTAAAAACAAACATTTCTTTCTTAGCGTTTTCACAGCTTCTCCCGATTCTCATTTTTATTCTTTATAAAATTATTATTTTCGAATCTCAAACCATCCTTCAAACTCCAAAATCATGCGCCCTACAATCCGTAATCATTTTTGGGTTGAAGAGAAACGTTTCTGACCGCCCATAGTTATTTTTCATTTCCCAAAGCTACCGTGCGTTGTTTTTGTTCTTGTCTCCATATGTTGAACTTATTTGTTTTCAAAACACACAATAGACAATGTTACCCATAACTTCAAACAACATTTGAATTAACATCTTTCCTTTGGAATGTTTCATTCACGTTTCAGTCCAACAAGAATACAGGAACAATTGTTTTATACTACACGTACGCCATTAACAATATTCTAGTTATTAAAAGTATACGTCAAGTGTACATAACAATAAAAACAGTTGATAAAGCTACAAACAATAAACTTTCCTTTATAGTTATGTATTTTTTAAAATTATTTTAAGCATAATTTTACTTTGCTATGAGAAGAGCTTGCATGTCTTTACATTTGTAGACATTTGACACCTGGGGCTTTTTGTCTTACAATGTAGTAAACTTGCATCCATCTTAATTGTTAAACTTACATTCTCTTCTACAAGTGTACAGAAAATATTTAAAACGGCAAAATATATGTTATATTTTATCATGTGTAATTTGTAGATCTGATTGATATTGTTTGGTAGTACTGTACTTTTTTAGGTAAATGTTAAAAAACATTATGCATTTGATGAATACGGTGATCACATATCCCAGTAAAACTGTCACAGCCTTACGATTTACCTTGCTTTCCTTTTTAAGGATTATAAAGAAAATCAAACTTTCCAAAATTATGTGCACCTTACAAGTTCTAAATGTATACAAGTGAATAACCGATCAAGGCTCGTCCGTTGTTCTTGGATAATCACCTGTTAAAAACAATACATCACACTGTTACAATTTTCTTACTTTTTTTTCTGGGATTAATCTGTCATTGAGGAGTTTTGGAGTTCAAAAACCTGACCAGCACCAAAAATAAAACCTGATAGTAGTTATTGATTAGGTTCAGCCAACATTTATTGAAATGTAAAAGTATAATTACTAATTGATAGATATTACTCGGGTAAAATAAACCTAGCATTTTAATTTAATTGTTTATATATACAAGACAATCAGAATCACTTGCTACACCGAACTGCCAACAGTTAGAATGATTTATATTATTTACAAACAGCAGACAGAAACCTTATGTTTTGATCTATCAAATGATATATTGTTTCCTACGTTATCCTCCAATTAAAAATTGTAAGGCAAGGATGGAGTTTAATTTAAGATGTAGAAACTCCCAATGCGGAATGCGACATAAGTAGTAATCTTTGGTAAGGTATATTTATAATTCTGATGACGAGAAACCCAATTTGAATAAAAATGCATCTAAGAACAGCTGGTGTGGGTATTGAACGCTTATAGATAAGAAGAAAATAACAAATAAAACTCATCAATTAAAGGGTTACAATATTTCAGCTCTTTCTGAGCTACGTTCACAATGTTAGTAAAAAGAACATATCTACTTTGTTTTGTAATCATTTTTCTCTCAATACATAAAAGATATACTTCAAAAGTAGGAACATAAAACACCTGATCATTTAAAGAAATTTATATATTAGAATAACAGGAAAGTCCAGGTTAGGCGAGAAAGGAGAAAATTTATTTTTCCCAGCTTCTCCAAACAGCGACAACTATAGAGCACATTAAGTTATTCGATGTTCTCAACAAGTGTTTAAATAAAGTAGTTTGTAATATTACCCAGTGTTATTTTGAAGTTTTTTTCCACATTTTATCCTAATTAAGTTTCAAAGAACGACGCTGTAAATGTTCTGATATTTTTGACAGTTTCTTATTATTCGCACCGTTAAGAGTTAATTGCGATGTACCGCCCTTCCTCTACATGTTATTTAATAACACCATATTATTTTATAAATAGTGCGTTTGTTAATAAGATTCTTCCATTGACAATGTGCTTCCAGCAGTTACCACTTTGTTAAAAGCGGGTGGTAAGAAAGGTATCGCATTCTGACAAACATTCGCATGAAATGTGTTCAGTATAAAAGTTATTGTTTGTGGAAGGATTAATGGATCAAAAGATGAAACCTATTAACTGATGAATAGGTAATAGTCGTTACGTAGTATTATGTGAATTATACGTTTAAAATTCTCCCATCCATCATGCAGGTCGTCTTCTACATTATTTTACAGAAAGTGCAGTTTCCATTCATTTGAAATTCTTCACAACTCTATATATATTTAATAGTAATTAATTTAAAGGGTTGTACTGTAATCAACCGAGTAACTTACGAAAGCGCTTCGAAAGTATTAACGTGTTATTGAACGTTTGTGATATCATAAACCATGAAAGCACAAGATCTATACCGGTTATATTCAATAAAATTAGTGGTAGCAGTTCCCTCAAATCTAAAAGTATCATTGCAAATATCAATTTTTTAGTTTAACTTAAAAACAGTTATTTAAAGAGTTTGCAATATCGTTACAATGTAAGAGTTTTCGTTCAGATATAAAGTAACATTCACGCGTCACTAGCAGTCGAATTTTTTGGAGGCCAGAAAAGAGAACGAATTGTTTGTGAAAATAGTTTATTTGAAACACGTTTAAAATTGATTAAATAAACAAACTATAATATTGGAAACAATTTAAGAAACAAATAAATAAACGAATAATCTAGTAAAGGAATTAAAAACAGGAACCAGCCCAATAGATAGAAAAAACTTCATTATTTCTTACTGCACGTGCAGAACGTACAACTGCAGGGTTCTCCTTCTGGAAAGGAAATAAGATTAAATGTTATTTTAAAGGTATTATTTACACAAATAAATCATAAGTCACTCTTAAAGAATTTTTCAATAGTATCTAGTAAGAGTTTACATACCTATACACTTGCATGGACTTCCCTCAGTGTCGTCTTTTCTTATGCACGAAGTAAACTTACATCCGTCTTTCTGGCCGCACGTGCATTTGTCGCTACAGGTGCAGGTAGGATCTTAAAAGATCAGTATGGCAAGTGACATTAACACAGTGTTAGAAATTCTAACTTATATCAGATTTATAAATTAGTTTGACAAGAATAATCTAATTACTAAGAGCTCAATGAATTGGTTATATAAGGATACCCCCCAGTGGCTCAGCGGTATGTCTGCGGACTTATAACGCTAAAAACCGGTTTCGATACCTGTCGTTGGCAGAGCACAGATAGCCCATTGTGTAGCTTTAAGTTTCGTTCAGAACAACAACAATTATAGAAGGATAGTCTATAATGATACACTCGCTTCATTGTTAACAATATCAAGAATTGATACAGAATGCTGGTTTATATTCAATGGTAAATAGTTTATTAAAAGCATTATTTGAGTTTTATCTCCGACCACGAAATGATTGTAATTTCTAAATGCCGACACTATCAGCTGTATTAAATACTGTTGGACTTGTTATTGCAAACTTTTAATATCAAAACGTCTCCTCAGCTCGACCATTCCCTCCCACTTTCGAGTTTATCACCAAAACTATTCTCAGTTCTGTTTATAAAAGAGTGTTACCATTTTCTTTTTTCTTTTTGTTAAAATTTTTGGTGTAGGTGTTTTATTCTTTACTCTGCTGTTTCTGTAAAAAACGTTCTTATGTCTGATTGTTGTAGTTCGAACAAAAGAAATCAAAAGGGTTTGTGTCTATATATGGACATAGTTTCACCAGACCACCCAATGCTGTTTCTTTGGCCACAGATGTGAAAACTAATGTAGTTAGGGAAAAATTTAGCCCTTTTACGTTTGTTGGTTCTGTGTCTTGGACAAATGTCACTGCTAAACCCATACCCATATGTATTTTACGTGGTAAAGAGACAGCTAAACCATTATTGTTTGAAGGTATACTGCCTTTAAATTCGAGTTTTGCTACTGATGAGTCTCTTATGTCTCAGGAAATTAAAGGTAGATATGTTAATTTTCCTTTTTATAACATTTGTTTAACATCAGACCTATTTTCCGGACATAAAAAAGAAATTCAAAATAACAAAAACCAGTTTTGCAGGTGAATATATAGTTGATATTCCCTTGTATTTTAGAACTGCTTCACATCGACGTTCTATGTTTTCAATGAGTGATTGACTGACCTCCTTCTTTAAGTAATACAAATAGGTAATCTTCCATGTTTGGCTTGAAATCTTTCATTAATTGGTTTCACTCAGACCATCAATTCTCATATTTGTAAGATATCTTTTACTGACTCAGTAAAACAAATTGCAGCAAGTGCACAACACTTTTCAGTAAAAAATGTAACTAAAATTACGAAAAGCTCAGGTATTTACGAAAGTCAGAGTTAAAGTTAGGATTCGAAATTATATTTGAACAGATCTCGTAGAGTGCGTACGAAATACATATAGTTTTCATATTCTTATGTTATCTAATAGAAGATGTAATAAATTAACAACATTTTCATCTTTTTGCTCATTTATGTATGTTTAGCTATTGTTCTCTTATGAAACAATTTTTCCATTCTGTTAAAAACGATTACGTTGGTTATTTACAAATTGTGTATAAAGAATGAAACGTTATACGCAATGAAACTAATCCTTTTGAAACCTACATCCGTTAATGTTTAATAATTACATTTCTTTTTTCTTAGCATTTACATCTTTTGTAGACAAAAATCTGAATGTGTAATACGTCTAAAATCATTAAACCAAATATTTGACGTAGAGATGAATTTTGATACATCCCGTTTTGAAACTAACATTCATGAACTTTGTAATTCATCAAAGTATCTATAGTTTGAGACTGGTGGTGAAACTTAAACCTTCAAATTTCAAAAATCTAAATGTTTGAAATGTTTGTATTGAGAAAAATAATTTGTAACAGTTTCTAATGTTCATAATATGAAGTCCTAACAACAAAATTGCTATCAAAGTAACACATTTATTCCAGTTTGTTTGTGTTTTATCTACCAAAACTAAGAGATAAGCTACATGTATGAATTTCAATGTTTAGAATGACTGCGAATATTCAAAATATCAGAGTTAACTGTAAGAGTTTATTAATAAATGCACCATCCACACTGTCACCATGTGTTTTGAGTTATTTATTTTCAAACACAAATTAAACGATGTTGTTAACGAAAGTGAAACCTCATTTCCAGTAAAATATTTATTTTTGGAAAGTATTATTGATATTTCAGTCCAACTATAATACAGAAACAGTATTCTTTTATACTACATATGCACCACGCACGAGATTTTAGTCCTTAAAATATACACGTTGTTCTTTAACAAACAACTGATAAAGCTACAGACATTAAATCCTCTCCTCATTGGTACAACGGTATGTCTTCGGACTTATATTTAAGTCATTTTTGTTTTAATTATTGTAAGCTTAAATGTGACCTGCTTTACATTTTTACTGACTTTTGTCACCCTGGGCTTTTTTCTTGCAAGTAGTACACTTGCCTGCATCTTAATTATTACACTTCACATCACTGTAAACTCTGACCAATATAGGTTACAGTTTCGCTTTTCCTACCTCAATAAAACTTCGTGGTATACGCAAGTGATAATCTGTGCAATGTTTTTAAATTTTACTTTAATAATCATCTGTCAAAAAACATAAACCACACAGTACAATGTTCACACTTACCCTACTCTGTTTTCAAAACACATTCTGTCATTGATTTGTTTTAGATATCTTCCCAACACCACAAAATACTCAAGAAGTGATTTGGAGTAGGTTCAAAAACACAAGAACGAAAACACTTAAAAAATAAAAGCCTAAACTGCTCAATTCAAGATATCAGCAAGATGTAATGAGCGTGCTAATGCTGCTGAGAAGTATAAGTATGTCCTTATCCTGGGATTAAAGTATTATTGTTGTTGGGTGGAAGTAAACTACCCCAGGTAATTACTACCCTGAATCCACTAATTGTCCAACACCCAATTCAGTAACTAAGTATTTACTTCTACACATCTGGCAATTTCAGCACTTGTATCCAGATTTCTCCTATCTAAATTAACATCTTTGGTAGTTTTTCTATATCTTTTTGAAAAGCAAAGGACCCAGACTTCAGTCATTGTTCGTAGCACATTCCTTCTATATACCTTCACCTACGACAGTAACTAGAATTCAACATTGAAGCCTCAGATACTTCAGGATGTCCAGAATTTCTCTATTAAACGGTTATAACGTTGCCAAAGAGAATATGTAATAGATTTGCTCGTTTTACAGGAATCGTGTGAACAGCCTAACACTAATTCTTTGTGAACCAAACTTTCAGGAATGGGAAATGAAGTTCACTCAAATATGTCTCAAATAACGCTAGGGCTGTCTGCCGCATTGAAAGGTCAGTATTAGTTCTATAAACTCTAGAACAACTATGTCCTGTTGTTGCGTCAGTACCATTATTAACATTGTCAGTGAATGTGAAGATTATATAATTAATAAGCGACTGATAACCAAGAAAGTGATATCTTACGCTGGTGTAATTATTGTAGTTTCATTTTGAAAATTACCTAGAGTGAAATTTTCAAAAAATATTCTGGAGTTTAATTTTAACAAAATTACCCGTGAATTATTTTTTTAATTATTTGAAGGTTACTTTTTATGGGAAATTAATTGTACAACCATTTACATTGTGGTTAAGGTTTAAGAAAATTATCTGGAAAGTAATTTTTATACAAGTTCAATTTTAAGAAATGTACTCTGATGTTAATTTTAAAAATACATGGAAGTTAATTCATAAGAAAATTTTTGGAGGTTAACGAAAATTACTTGGATTTTGTTATAATTACCCGAAAGTTACTTGTCAAGAGAAATATTCCGAGAATAATTTTATGCTTGGTATATTTTTAATATTATGGTAAGCTACATTAGTATATTCTGTACTCGATGTCTCTGATTAAGCAGTGTAAGACTGGTGAAAAGGTAGCGAGTTATAACCACCAGCTGCTAAATCTTGTTCTACTCTTTTACCAGTGAGTTCCCCGCAAGTACAGTGGTAGGTCTACGGATTTAAAACGTAAAAACCAGTCTTTTGTTTCCTCTTGGTAAGTTCAACAGATAATCTCATGTCTTTGAGATAAGAAAACACATGAACATTTTACCAATAACGCCCCCACGCCATATGGGATGAGCATGTTTGGTGTTATGGAGATTCCAACCAGCAACCCACAGATTAGAATTTGAATGCCTTAACCAGGCCTATTAATTTTAGAAAAGAATCTGCAAGTTAAGTTTAAGAAAAAAAATTTCTGAAAGGTATTCTCACAGAAAATTTTCTGAATGTTAATTTTAAATTTACTGGAGGATAATTATGAAGAAAAGGTCCGGCATGGCCAGGTGGATTAAGGCGTTCGACTCGTAATCCGAGGGTCACGGGTTGGAATCCCCGTTACACCAAACATGCTCATTCTTTCAGGCGTGGGGGCGTTATAATGTGACGGTAAATCCCACTATTTCTTCATATAATAGTGTCCCAAAAGTTGGCGGTGGGTAGTCTCACACTCCTAAAGTCTAACTAGTCTCACACTCCTAAAGTCTAACTAGTCTCACACTCCTAAAGTCTAACTAGTCTCACACTCCTAAAGTCTAACTAGTCTCACACTCCTAAAGTCTAACTAGTCTCACACTCCTAAAGTCTAACTAGTCTCACACTCCTAAAGTCTAACTAGTCTCACACTCCTAAAGTCTAACTAGT
Source organism: Tachypleus tridentatus (assembly GCF_004210375.1). Taxonomy (NCBI): domain Eukaryota; kingdom Metazoa; phylum Arthropoda; class Merostomata; order Xiphosura; family Limulidae; genus Tachypleus; species Tachypleus tridentatus. Next base: position 34,678,671 of record NC_134836.1, read on the forward strand.
CTCACACTCCTAAAGTCTAACTAGTCTCACACTCCTAAAGTCTAACTAGTCTCACACTCCTAAAGTCTAACTAGTCTCACACTCCTAAAGTCTAACTAGTCTCACACTCCTAAAGTCTAACTAGTCTCACACTCCTAAAGTCTAACTAGTCTCACACTCCTAAAGTCTAACTAGTCTCACACTCCTAAAGTCACAACTAGTCTCACACTCCTAAAGTCTAACTGGTCTCACACTCCTAAAGTCTAACTAGTCTCACACTCCTAAAGTCTAACTAGTCTCACACTCCTAAAGTCTAACTAGTCTCACACTAAAGTCTAAAGTCTCACTCTAAACTAGTCTCACACTCCTAAAGTCTAACTAGTCTCACACTCCTAAAGTCTAACTAGTCTCACACTCCTAAAGTCACAACTAGTCTCACACTCCTAAAGTCTAACTAGTCTCACACTCCTAAAGTCTAACTGGTCTCACACTCCTAAAGTCTAACTAGTCTCACACTCCTAAAGTCTAACTGGTCTCACACTCCTAAAGTCTAACTAGTCTCACACTCCTAAAGTCTAACTGGTCTCACACTCCTAAAGTCTAACTGGTCTCACACTCCTAAAGTCTAACTAGTCTCACACTCTAAAGTCTAACTGGTCTCACACTCCTAAAGTCTAACTAGTCTCACACTCCTAAAGTCTAACTGGTCTCACACTCCTAAAGTCTAAAGTCTCACACTCCTAAAGTCTAACTAGTCTCACACTCCTAAAGTCTAACTAGTCTCACACTCCTAAAGTCTAACTAGTCTCACACTCCTAAAGTCTAACTAGTCTCACACTCCTAAAGTCTAACTAGTCTCACACTCCTAAAAGTCTCACACTCCTAAAGTCTAACTAGTCTCACACTCCTAAAGTCTAACTAGTCTCACACTCCTAAAGTCTAACTAGTCTCACACTCCTAAAGTCTAACTAGTCTCACACTCCTAAAGTCTAACTAGTCTCACACTCCTAAAGTCTAACTAGTCTCACACTCCTAAAGTCTAACTAGTCTCACACTCCTAAAGTCTAACTAGTCTCACACTCCTAAAGTCTAACTAGTCTCACACTCCTAAAGTCGGGACGGCTAACTCAGATATCCCTCGAGTAGCTCTGCGCATAATTAAAAAAAAAAAATTAAGAAAATTATCTGAAGTTTAATTTTGAAATAAATATATTGAGGTTAATTTTTAGATAAGTTTTATTCTAAAAAATTATCTGAATGTAAAAGTTTAAAAAAAAGTCCCTAATTTTGTAGTGCAAGACTAGAGGGAAAACAGCTAGTCATCACCACCCACCGCCAACTCTTCGGGTACTCTTACCAACAAATAGTGAGATTTACCGTCACATTATAACGCCCCCACGGCTGAAAGGGCGATCATGTTTGATGCGATCGGGATTCGAACCCGCGACCCTTGAATTACGAGTCGCACGCCTTAACGCGCTTGGCCATGCCAGGCCCGTTTTAATAGAACTGGTGGTAAACAGTGACGTAAAATGTAAACGTATTATCGTATGATTTAGAAACTCTCGATTTCACCTAAACAAATAAGATTATTTAGAGAGTTTGAAATACAGTTACAACGTAAGTGTGTTCGTTCAAATACAAAGTAACAATTACCCCTACACAAGCAGTCGAATTTTCTGGACTTCCGAAAAGAGAAGGAATTGTTCGTAAAAATAGTTTATTTGAAAAGATGTTAATCAAACGGTAAAATAAACAAACTATAATATTTGAAACAATTTAAAAAACAAATAAATAAAACGAATAATCTAGTAAAGGAATTAAACTGGAACTAGCCCAAGGGATAGAAGAAACTTCATTCTTTCTTACTGCACGTGCAGGACGTACAACTGCAGGGTTCACCTTCTGCAAAGGAAATAAGATTAGAAGTTATTTTAAAGTATTATTTGCACAAATAAATCATAAGTCACTCTTATATAATTTTTCAATACTAACTAGTAAGAGTTTACATACCTGTACACTTGCATGGACTTCCCTCGGTATCGTCTTTTCTCATGCACGAAGTACACTTACATCCGTCTTTCTGGCCGCACGTGCATTTGTCGCTACAGGTGCAGGTAGGATCTTGAAAGATCGGTATGGTATACACTTAGTTGTATAATAAGTTTTGTTAAACACACACACACAGAGAGTTGTTAAATGTGAATGAAGTGACCAAAGGACTTCAGAATGTTATTTTACATTAGATTTCATGAGTTAAAGTATACTTACTTACAATAAGAGTCCAGGGAGCGTTTTGTTACCATATAATGTTAAGGACGAAGAATACTTATTTACAAATGATATATGCATAGTTATTGTAACAGTTATGCACAGCAATAGTTTTCACAACCCCGATTATTGGTTATATATTACTTTGTTTAGTTTACCAAAGATAGGGAATTGACCTTTTCTGTAGAACTATATTGTAACAATATAGCCCATTTCACCCCACGCCGTAAGAATTACAGAGCTCAGCAGTTACTACAACAGAATGTAGTTATTTTATAACATCCCTTAGTTAATATTTTAAGGGTGTGTAGGTATGGAGTAAGAAAACAGTTAATACCTTTACACTTGCAACTCCTATCAGTTTCGTCTTTTTTGTTGCACGTGGTGCACTTACATCCTTCTTCCTTCCCACACGTGCACTCTTTAGTGCATGTGCACAATGGATCTTTAAAGAACAGAAAGAATACAAGTGTTTATAGTTATTACGTCGATTTGTAATGATACGTGAACAACTGATAATGCAAACTGCTCAATTAACATGTGGGAAAGGTGAAAAACGAAGGAACAAAAGTTCGTAATGCAATCAATTACATGAAAGTTCTTCAGTAATATAAACTCCAAGAGTTGAATGAATTAACATTTATTAATAAGAAAGATCACTTTTCGATTCGAAACAAGTACATCATTGGAAGAGAACACATGTACTATATACTGTAGCGTACAGTTCCACGTTCAAGATGGATTATGGTCACGTTTGAAATAAAACATTAATCGTTATCAGCTTTACACAACATAAAAACTAATTCGTCGTTAGGGAAAGTTATGTGAATAATAAGATTTAATTGTTATATTCAAAAGACTAAACAAGATATAGATAATCTGAATCACGAAGTATTAAATGAACAAAGGCCCAAACTACTACTTCACCAACCATAGGAAGTCAACAGACAAAGAAGGAAGGTATGTAGTAGTGTTTGTTATTATTAAACAACCACAAATGCATATTTATCTCTGGTACAAACACAATTCCGCCAAAATCCTTTTATCCTTTATCATGTAATATTATCTTCTTACACAAACTGTGCTCCTTTATCATATAATACAAACCCCACAACTTACCTCCACATTTACATGCTGATTCGGACATTTTTAATTTGAAATTTATTTACAATCGTCCAAACACTGCTTCCAATAAAACTCCGCTAGCGCATGAACGTTTTATATTGACCAAGTGCAAGAGTCGTGTGCAAAATAACCAACAACGAACCATGTGTTATATCTAGCCAATCATAATAAGTAATCATGTCCTAATTAGTATAAACAGTAATATAACAACATATTTATCATGATTGTTTTGAACGTGACCAAAACAGGTGTTCACTTTGCTGTCTACTATTTGTGATTAAAACACGCGTAACTTCAGATCCTAGGTCTATAAGTTTCTCATGTTTTTCCAGCTTCTTTTGCTAAACGTAACAAAATATAATAATACCTCCTGTCCACCCCATCATTGGCAAGTTTTTTGGCTTAAAAGGCTGAAAGTCGAATTTCAATATAAACAACCAAAACAACAATGTAATAAATAAAGCATAGATAACTAATACATAAAAGTAAAAGGGTGAAACTTACTATGTAAGTGTGAAGTGACTAGCAAAGCCTTAAGAATGAAAACGCACCTCAGATTTACAAATTAGTTAAATAAGAATAATTCAGTTACTAAGGGCTCAATGAATTGGTTGTATAAGGATAGTCTACAGTGATACATTAGCTTCATTGTTAATAATATAAAGAATTGATACAGAGTGCTGGTTTATATTAAATGGTAAATAGTTTATTATAATCATTATTTAAGTTTTTTTCTCCGACAAAATAATTATTGTAAATTCAAAATGCCGACGCTATCAGCTGTATTAAATGCTGATGAACTTGTAATTGCAAACGTTTAATATCAAAACGTCTCCCAAGCTCGAGCACTCTCTTTGACTTACCAGTTTATCACCACAAAGTGCGAGGTATTTTAAAACTCTTTTCAGTTATGTTTATGAAAGAGCGCTACCATGTTCTCTTTTCTTTTCGTTGGAATATCTGGTGTAGGTGTTTTTTCTTTACTTTGCCATTTCTATAAAACAATTGCTTATGTTATGGTTGATTTTTGCAGTTCGAACAAGAGAAATAAAAAGTGTTTGTGTCTATGTATGGACATAGATACACCAGACCACCTGATTTTGTTCATTTGGCCACAGATGTGAAAACTGATATAGATAGGGAGAAATTTAGACCTTTCACGTTTGTTGGTTCTGTGCCTTTGACAAATGTCACTGCTAAACCTATGACCATGCGTACTTTACGTGGTAAAGAGAAGCTAAACCATTGTTGTTAGAAGATATACTGCCTTTAAATTCGAGTTCTTCTCAGAGCAGTAAAAGTAGATAAGTTAATTTTCCTCTTTATAACATTTGTTTAACATCAGGCTACTTTTCCGGACCAGAGAAATTCAAAATAACACAAACCAGTTACGCAGATGATTATTTATTTCACATTATCTTGGATTTCAAAACTGCTTCACATCGATGCTGTATGTTTTCAATGAGTGATTGACTGACATCTTTGTATGAGTAATACAAAAAGATAATCTTCCATGTTTGGCTCGAGATCTTTCATTAATCCGTTTAACTCAGCCCATTAATTCTCATATTTCTAAGATATCTTTAACTGACTCTACAATTGCAGAGAAAGTTGTTTGATCATTTTCTAGGCTAACTGTAATTATTTGATCTAAAACACTACACCAAATGCACAATAATTTTTTGTGAAAATATGTAACTGAAGTCGTGAAAGGTTCAGGCATTTACGGAAGTCAGCGTTACAATTAAGATTCGAAATCATATTTGAGCAGATCTCGTAGAGTGAGTTCGAAAAACATATATTTTTACATATTTTTATGTTATCTAATAGATGTAACAAATTAGCATTTTCATAAGAACGGAAATATTTGTTTGCTCACTACCTGTATGTTCAGCTATTGTTTCTTTTGATATTATGGTAAAAGATTATTAAGTTTGTTTTGTTTGTTTTTGAATTTCGAACAAAGCTACTCGAGGGCTATCTGTGCTAGCCGTCCCTAATTTAGCAGTGTAAGACCAGAGGGAAGGCAGCTAGTCATCACCACCCACCGTCAACTCTTGGGCTACTCTTTTACCAACGAATATTGGGATTCACCGTCACTTATAACGCTCCCACGTCTTGGAGGGCGAGCATGTTTGTCGCGACGGGTATGCGAACCCGCGACCCTCAGATTACGAGTCGCACGCCTTAACACGCTTGGCCATGCCAGGCTTATTTATTAAGTCCACAGGGTAATTTTGACTTATTTTTCATGTTTGTGTACTTTGTTTGAAACATTTTTTTTATTATGTTAACAAAGATTTCGTTGGTTGTGTACTAATTGCCTATGAAGGATGAAACGTTAAACGAAATAAAACTAAACTTTTTGAAACCCACTTCAGTTTATGTTTAATAATTACATTTCATTTTTCTTACCGTTTAAATATTTTGTAGACCAAATTTTGAATGTGTAATACGTCCAAAATAATTAAACCAAATACTTGACATAGATATCACTTATCTATGATCCCGTTCTGAAACTGACATTAATAAACTTAGTGATTCTTCAAAGTATACATAGTTTGAGGGTGGTGATGAACTTAAACCTTCAGATTTCAAAAATCTCAAACTGTATATCATTTGTATTCAGAAAAATAATTTGTAACAGTTTCTAATATTAATAAGAGGATAGTCCCTTACTACAAAATTGCCATAGAAACGACACTTATTAATTGCAGTTGGTTGGATTTTTGTTTATCTACCAATACGAAGAGATAAACTTCTTGTATGAATTTCAATGTTTAGAATAACTGCAAATATTTAAGATCTTAGAGTTAACTGTAAGAGTTTATTAATCAATGCACCAACCAAACTGTTTCCTTGTGTTTTAAGTTATTTATTTTCAAACACAAATTAAACAATGTAATAACGAATATTTTGAAACCACATTTCCAGTAAAATATTTTCTTTGGAATGTGTTATTGTCATTTCATTCCAATGACAATACAGGAACAGTATTCTTTTATACTACATGTGTATAACGCACGAGAGTTTAGTCCTTAAAAAAATATCAGTAGTTCGGTAACAAACAACTGATAAAGCTACAGACATTAAATCCTCTCCTCATTGGTACAACGGTATCTCTTCAGACATGCACCGTCAGAAACCCGTTTCGATACTTTTAATGGGTAGAGTACGGATAGTTCACTGTGTACCTTTTGCTTATTTCCAAACAATCAATCAGACATTAAATTTCCTTGCATGTTCTTCTCATTTATTACACTTACATTCTCTAGTACAAGTGTACAGAAAATCTCTAAAACAGCAAAATAAATGTTATAATTCATGATGTGTAATTTGTCGATATGTGATACTATTCTCTTTAATTACGTTTTATAAAACGTAATGCAGTTTAAGTTTTGCGTTACCAAACATCACAGTAAACTCTGACCACTATAGGTTATAGTTTCTCTTTTCGTACCTTAATAAAAGTTCGAGGTATACGTAAGTTACAATCTGTGCAAAGTTTTTAAATTTTTCTTTCATAATCACCTGTCAAAAACACAAATCACACCGAACAATGTTTCCACTTTCCCTACAATTTTTCAAAACCCAAACTATCATTGAGCTGCTTTAGATTTGAAAATCTTCCCATCACCACAAAATACCCAAGAAGTGATTTGGAGTAGGATTTAAAAGACAAAAACAGAAACATTTAAGATATGATGGGGTAAATTGCACACTTTGGCCAATGTACTTGACTTATGAGGACTTGCTGATTTTGAGAAGAGCCTAGATTTTTCAAGTCAAGATTTCAGCAACAACTAATAAACGTGCTAATGCTGCTAAGAAGTCTGAAGATGTCCTCATCCTTGGATCAAGGTATTATTGTTATAATTATTTTTACTACAAATATTAAGTGAGTGATAGGTTGTTTTAGGAATCCGTTGTATTGTTAATGTTTTCAAAATGTGAAGTATATATCTGTAATAAGCAGAGGGGAGCTAGGAATATAAACCATCTGGGAAGACCTTGTAATCCATGCCGATGTTATACAACTTGCAAATGGAAGAAAGTCCCTATGAGAATGCAATAAAAGCAAGTCCAAGGATTAATTGCCACAAGTGACTGCGCATGTGTGATCCAAGAAATATTTTCCTATGCCTTCCCAATGAAACTTCACACCATCTGTATGTCAACCAGATTGTAGGCTATAGACGAAGCCAGTTGATGTTTGGCGAGAGGTGTTTCTTTGTATAACCCAAGAAGTAAATGGTTCAAAAAATTAAAGGAACAAAGACATTTTCTTATAAAATTTACCTCCGTGTTCTAAATGTGATAATATTTTTATTTTTTAGGTAATTTGCATCATTTCAGTTCCATCTGTATCCATATTTTAATGTGTGATAAGCGGTAAAACATGGAGCAATAAAATTTTTAAAAATGGTCAATATCACCAAAACTGATATCCCATATGAGACAATATTTTAAACAGTTCACTTGCGTGTATTTAAGAAATGTTTAAAACATTCAAGGTGTAGTGTGACTTCCACGGGCTGAGATGCACTTCTGACATCGATTTCGCGCACTTTGAATCACTCTTTTAGTGTTATCTTGAGGTATGTTAGGGTATTCCTCTACCAGGGCTTGTCGGAGTTCCTGTACATTCTGAAAAGGGTGCTGGTTTTCACTAACGCGCCATGAAAACATATCCCAAAAATGTTCAATCCGATTTAAATCTGGAGATCTGGCGGGCCACTTAAAAGTCTCTATTCTTTCCTTGTCAAGGAACTCCACACATAGTCTGGCGACATGGGCTCGCGTGTTAACCTGCAAGAGAATAAACGCATCGCAAAAGACCTCACAATGGTTTCCAGAATTTCGTCTCTATATCGTCGTGCATTCAGAGCTCCGTTGTCGAGGAGAAATATGTCCATGCGGCCACCCAAGCATATGCCTGCCCAGACCATTACAGAATCTCCTCCATAAGCGTCGACATGCACATGTTAGAGGCGGAAAATCGCTCTCCTCGGCGTCTTCTCATTCTCGCACGTCTATCATCACGAGACAGAGTGAACCAACTCTTATCTGTCCATAGTACGGTGACCCATTGACGAAGTTCCCGGTCCAGGTGCTAACGAGCAAACTCCATCCTGGCTGAACAGCATCGTGCTGTCAGAATAACGCCTTTTGCAGGTCGTCTGGCCTTAAGACGTTCTTTGTGCAGACAATTGCAAACTGTTTGGGTCAACACATGGGTTCCAGTGGAATACTGAAGATGATTTCGCATAGATCGGTCCGTAACTAACCTGTCCCGCAGAGCGATAGTCACAATGTAGTTGTCCTCTTTGGCTGTTGTGCAGTGATGACGATCTTGACATGGTTTCCTGACACGAGAGTTCGTTTCCTAGTAAAATCGCCAAAATCGATTAATGACGATTGGTGACACACCGACGTGCTGTGTTAACCTTCTTTGTGTCTGGTCATCTTTCAGCATTTAGACTGCCCTGGCCACCTCGTTCTCTGTCAGATGGAGCCTGACTGCTTGGTTACACAAGATCAAGGTACACATTGACAAAAGAAACCAGAGAAGATCCACGTTGGTGTTTATTTCGAGAATTAATGAGGAATGCATAGTTTCACGTAACAGACTTATATATGGTACTTTGATGTCGTATTCTCCTGAAGTGAGGTGAGTTTCGTTTCAGTTCCTTCGTACTTCACTCGCAAGCTTAAAAGATACACTTGCAGACGAATGGGTATGTTTTCATCCATAAATTTAGTTATCACAAAATATTCTGAAATATGTACTTATTTCTATAAATTTATTGAGCAGTATATTTTCCTTCATCTGGCATGAAGTGTTTCCTTGTCTGGTACAGACAACAATGGCAGCATGTCTACAACAAGCTGGTTTAATTAAACATAGCTATGCTGGAGGAAAGTCATAAAATCCATGAGTTTGGTGGGCAAATATTATGTGAGTGAGAATGTGTGGAAGTAAACATTACCACCCTAAATCCACTAATTGCCCAGCACCTAGTTCAGTAATTAAATATTTACTTCTACACATCTGGCAATCTCAGCATTTTTATCCAGATTTCTGGTATCTAAATTAACGCTTTTGTTGGTTTTTCTATATATTTTTGTAAAGCAAAGGCCCCAGATTTCAGTCATTGTTCCCGACAGATTCCTGCTCTATACCTTTACCTACGACAGTAACACAATGTAATCATCGTCAGGTGATGACCGAAGAAGGTCGATACGTTGTTCGCTCTTCTATGTAAAATATTTTCTCAACCCAAACGAGCCGTTTTTGCATATAAATTTCTCAACAAGTGGGTTTCTCGACATCACTGAAAACTTCTTTAACTGAAGTAATAGTATCTACAGTTAAAGGGTAGAAATGAACTTTTAGTTAAAATGTTCATAGAGGAAAATATTCAAATCCGGAGCTGATTTCGAATTTACTTCTACGTTTTTATCCAAATAGATTCTTTTATTAGATGTTTAAGTGTAAAATTGAAATCAATGACAACGTTGAAAAGTGGTAAAAATCATTGATTTATAAATAAAACAGGAAGACTGGTGGATATAATTAAACAGACAGTGATAGTCTGTTCTTCTAAAAAGGGTTTAGCCACACAGCCTTCCTTCTCCCGATATTGATTTTGGAGAAACGAATACTATTGACCTATAAACCTCGATCGTTTAGTAAAAAATTAAAGTACTGAAATTTATTATTTAAACTCACGTTCTTAGTCCAATGTCACTTTTGACCTTTGTTCCTTGACAGCACTGGTCAAAACAACAATACATTGTACGAACGAAAGATAAGACTTTTTAGCTCATTATTTACGTGTTGTCTATACATCCACTGGCAGTAGTAATGGTGGTACTGATACAACACCAGGACTTAGTTGTTCCAGAGTTTATAGCACTGATACTAGCAATTAAAGGTTGCAGATGGCCCTCGTGTTCTTGGAGGCAGCTGGAACCAAGTCTCTGAGACATCTTTATATCCCTTCAGTAGAAAAATTCATCGGCATCCTTAAGTATCTGAAGCTCCAATGTTAAGTCCAATCACCCATTAGACTGTTACCACTTCTCTAACTATCTCTTCTGAGTTTAATCTGCCGTTGAAGAGTTTTAGATTTTAAAAACCTGACCAGCACTAAAAATAAAACCTAATACATATTGAAAAGCTAACGATAATTACTAATTATTACAGATATTATTCGGGTAAAATAAACAGCCTTATATTTAATTGTTTATATAAACAATTTCCCCGTCGAACTGTCAGAATTTCATAAACTGCCAATTGTTAAGATGATTTGTATTATTCACAAAGACTCAGAAACCTCATGTTTTAATCTATCAAATGATATATTGTTTTCAGTTATTCTTCCGTTAGAAATTGTATGGCAAGGACGGAGTTTAATTTATAATGTAAAAACGACTTGTTCGGAACGCGACAATAGTAGTTATCTTTATTAAAGTTATTTATAATTCTGATCCCGAGAATCCCACTTTGAATAAAGATGCATCTCAGAACAGCTAGTGGTGGTATTAAACAATTAAGCAGAGAACAAGAAATAAAACTTATCAATAGAAGTGTTACTACCTATTCCAGCCTTTGTGCTACATTCACAATGTTCCTAAAGTGCACATATCTAATTTGTTTTGTAATCTTATTTTTTTTTTGTCTAAATAGAAAACGTTAAGATATATTTCAAACGGTAAAAATACGAAAATGTAGTACCTAAAATTTTAAATATCAAAACAAAAAGTCAATATCAGGTCACAAAAGAGCAACTCGTTTTTTCGCATCTGCTCTTAACAGCAGCATTCTATGTAGCAGATCTGTAAATTATTCGATGTTGTTTACGCGTTATTTAATAACGCCATATTATTTCAAGGAGTAGCTCGATTGTTAGCAAGATTCGTTCGTTGACAATGTGCTTCCTGCAGTTATTATTTCGTTAGAAGCGAGTGTAGAAAACAGTATCATATTCTTACAGATATTTGCATGAAACATCTTTAGTATTTAAGATATACATTGTATAATTCTTGTTTGTGGAATGATGAACGGATCAATAAATGAAACTTAAAAACAGACAGGTAATAGGTCACTACATAATATTATATAAGCTATACGTTATGTACACTCCCGTACTCCATGCAGTTCGTTTGCATTATTTATTCGAGACAAAGTGTAATTTATCTACGAGATTCTTCGCGGCCCTAAATATATTTAATAATTAAGTTAAAGGGGTGTACTGTAATCAACCGACTAATTTATGAAAGCGTTTCAAGTGTTCCTGCGTTATTGGGCGATTGTAATATCACAATAAATTAAAGCACAAGTTCTATACCTGTTATATGTAATAAAATTCATGGTAAGCACTTCCCTTAAACCTAAACATATTATTGCAAAAAATGAGAAATTCTTGATTCAACTTAAAAAACAAGGTTATTTAACGAGTTTGAAGTATAGTTACAACGTAAGAGTGTTCGTTCAATTACAAAGTAACAATTACGCTTCACTAGCAGTCGAATTTTCTGGACTTCCGAAAATAGAAGGAATTGTTTGTAAAAATAGTTTATTTGAAAAAAGGGTTAAACAATGTTAAAAATAAACAAACTATAATATTGAAAACAATTTAAAAAACAAAAATAAACGAATAATCTAGTAAAGGATTTAAACAGGAACCAGCCCAATGGATAATAGAAACTTCATTTTTCCTTGCTACACGTGCAGGACGAACAACTGCAGGGTTCTCCTTCTGTAAAGGAAGATTAAACGTTATTTTATAATTATTATTTGCACAAATAAGTCATATTTCACTCTTAAATATTTTTTCAACAACTAGCAAGAGTTTACATACCTGTACACTTGCATGTACATCCCTCGGTGTCTTTTCTCATGCACGAAGTACATTTACATCCGTCTTGCTGGCCGCACGTGCATTTGTCGCTACAAGTGCACGTAGGATCTGAAGAGATCAGTATGGTAGAGTTTCTTCTATTTTAAGATTTGTTAAATATATACATAGCTGATAATGCGAATAAATTAAAAAAACAAAAGGCTTCAGGATGATATTGTGCACTTGATTTCATAAATTAAGTATGTTTATTATTTACAGTAAGAGAGACCAGGGAATTTCAGATATTTTGTTACCACATAGTGTTATTTACATTAATTATTAATGTTTATAATATCGTATCCATACATGTATTTGAACAATCTTGTACAGCAGTAGTTTTCAAAATGCCCGATTACGAGTTTTGCATTATTCGTTTAGCTTAACGAAGACAGTGAAGTTACTTTCTGTAGAACTATTGTAAAATCAGTCCACTGCAGCACACGCCGCAAGAATTACTAAGCAAAAGCAAAGTAGTTACTACAACAAGATGTAGTTATTTTATAACATCGCCCAATTAATATTTTAAGCGCGTGTTGGTGTGTAGTAAAGAAACTGTTAATACCTTTACACTTGCAACTCCTGTCAGTTTCGTCTTTCTTGTTGCACGTGGTGCACTTACATCCTCCTTCCTTCCCACACGTGCACTCCTGAGTGCATGTGCACAGTTGATCTTTGAAGAACAGAAAGAGTACAAGTGTTTATAGCTATTACGCAGATTTATTATAGTAATACGTGTACAAAGTCATGCATCAAACCGTTCAGTTGATATTTATAAAAAGGGGAGAAGTATACAAATAAATAAACAGTTCATATTACAATAATTTATGCATCATGTCACGATTTCTTAAATCATACAAAATTAAGTAGTTGAACGTATTAATGTTTAATAACAATAATAAAAATACTTGTTTCTAGACAAAAAGTAAACCAGTGGAAAAGAAGAAACCTAAATAGAAATCATTGTGAAAGTTGTATGTTTAAGGCTAATTCTGGTCATAAAGTAATCACAAAATTTATTTTTAATAAGACATACATTCTACAGTTAACAACTTCTCACTGCGTAAAAACTAAGTGGTGATTAAATAAATCATAAATGGCAAGATTTATCTAGCAAGTTTAATATCAAATAAACAAACATTAAAATTCTTCAATCACGAAGTATTAAACAAAGAAAGGCCCAAACTAATGCTACACACAAAATGTGAAGCCAACATACAAAATACGTAATAATACTCAGTCTATTAAACAGCCGCGAATGAATAATTTTCTAGAGTAAAACACACTTGCGGCAAAATCCTCTTATCACACGAAATTATTTTCAATCACAAACAGTGTGTTTCTTCATCGTGTAATACAAATAACGCAACTTACCTCCGCATTTACAAATTGTATCGGACATTGAAACTTACTTCCACTCAAACTAAACACGCGAGTGAAGTTTTTATATTCGCCAAGTGCAAGATTCGTGTGCAAAATGAGCAACAACGAACCATGTGTTATTTCTAGCCAATCACCAGTAAATATGTCCTAATTAGTATCAAGAATAATATATCCAAATATTTATCACAAGTAATTTGAACTTGGCCAGAAAAAGTGTTCGCTGTGCTGTCTACTATTTGTGATTAAAACACACGTAACTTCAGGTATTAGGTGTATCACTTTCTAATGTTTATCCAGCTTCTATTGTTAAACGTAACAGAAAATAGTAATAACTCCTGTCCACCCCTTCTGTGGCAAGTTTGTTGGCTTAAAACGCTGAAAGTTCGGGTTTCAATATAAACAAAGCAAAACGACAATTTAATAAATAAAGCATACATAACTAATACACAAAATTAAAAGGGTGAAAGTTACCATGTAAGTGTGAAGTGACATTACCAAATGGTTAGAAATTTTCACTCACGTCAGATTTACAAATTAGTCTGATAAGAATAATACAACCACCAAGTGCTCAATGAATTGGTTATATAAGGATAGTTTACAGTGATACACTAGCTTCATTCATAACAATATAAAGAATCAATACAGAATGCTGGTTTATATTTAATGGCAAATAGTTTATTAAAATCATTATTTAAGTTTTTTCTCCGACCAGATAATTATTGTAAATTCAAAATGCTGACACTATCAGCTGTATTAAATACTGAAAAACTTGTCATTGCAAACTTTTAATATCAAAACGTCTTCTCAGCTCGACCACTTGCTCCTACTTTTCAGTTTATCACCAAAAAGTGTGAGATATTTTAAAACTTTTCTCAGTTCTGTTTATAAAAGAAGGCTACCATTTTCTCTTTTGTTTTATTGGAATATTTGTGTAGGTGGTTTGTTCTTTGCCTGCCATGGCCTAGCGCGTTAAGGCGTGCGCTTCATAATCTGAGGGTCGCGGGTTCGCGCCCGAGTCGCGCCAAACATGCTCGCCCTCCCAGCCATGGAGGCGTTATAATGTGACGATCAATCCCACTATTCGTGGGTAAAAGAGTAGCGCAAGAGTTGGCGGTGGGTGGTGATGACTGGCTGCCTTCCCTCTAGTCTTACACTGCTAAATTAGGGACGGCTAGCACAGATAACCCTCGAGTAGCTTTGTGCAAAATTCCAAAAATCAAACCAAGGTTTTCTTCTTTACTTTGCCATTTCTGTAAAAATTGCTTTTGTTATGTTTGATTGTTGCAGTTCGAACAAGAGAAATCAAAAGGGTTTGTGTCTGTATATGGACATAGATTCACCAGACCACCGATGTTGCTTCTTTGGCCACAGATGTAAAAACTGATGTAGTTAGGTAGAAATTTAGATTTTTTACGTTTGTTGGTTCTGTGTTATTGGCAAATGTCTCCGCTAAACCCATGCCCATACGTATTTTACGTGATAATGACACAACTAAACCATTATTGTTAGAAGGTATACTGCCTTTAACTTCCAGTTCTGCTACTGATGAGTCTGTTATTTCTCAGGGCATTAAAGGTATATTTGTTAATTTTCTTCTTTATAACATTTGTTTAACATCAGACCTATTTTCGGGACCAGTTGTTGTTGGAGTAAGACCTACTCTGCCATTAAAGGTGTAACATGGCTGTTGGGAAACGATTTGGTTTGGGGAAAGTTGTTGATAAACCCAAGATGGTTAGCAAGGTGACCTCTCTTTCGTCTAAGGATGATGTTATTGTTGAAGACAATCCAAAGTAATTACTTTTTAATAATCTAACATAAAATGAAACTCAAAATAACGAAAACCAGTTTTGCAGGTAAATATATAGTGGACATTGTATGTTTTCAATGAATGATTCACTGACCACCTTTTTAAGTAATACAAAAAGGTAATGTTACGTATTTGGCTTGAAATATTTCATTAATTGGTTTAACTAAGCCCATGCATTCTCATATTTGTAAGATATGTTTTAATGACTCCACAATTGCAGAGAAACTTATTCTTATGTTTTCTAATAGAAGATGGAAAAAATTAACAACATTTTCATGGGAGGGTACAATATTTTTTGCTCATTCTCCATATGTTTAGCTATTGTTATTTTTTGATAATATGATAATATGGTAAAAGTTTATTAGATCCACAGAGTAATTTTGACGAATTTCACATCTTTGTGTAACTTATTTGAAACATTTTTTTCTATTCTGTCAAAGGCGATTAAGTTGGTTACGTATGAATTGCGTATGACGAATGAAACGTTAAACGAAATAAAACTAACCCTTTTGAAACCTACTTCAGTTTATGTTTAATAATAAAATTTCTTTTTTCTTATCATTTAAAGACCAACATTTGAATGTGAAATACGACTAAAATCATTAAACCAAACACTTGACGTAGAGATGAATTATGATACATCCTGTTCTAAAATCTTATATAGACCAGCCTGTCATTGAGCTGTTTTAAATTTGGAGACCTTCCCAAAACCACAAGATACTCAAGAAGTGAATTGTAGTTAGTTTAAATAGAAAAGAACAAAAACATTTGAAATATTATGGGGTAAATTGAACATTTTGGCCAATATACCTGACTTATGAGGACTTGCTGATTTTGTAAAGAGTCTAGACTCCTCAAATAAGATTTCAACAACAACTAATGAACGTGCTAATGCTGCTAAGAAGTGTAAATATGCTCTCATCCTAAGTATTATTGTTGTAATTATTCTTAATACAAATATTAAATAAGAGGTATTTTGTTTTGGGAATTTGTTGTATTCTTATGTTTTCAAAATGTGGTGTATGTAACTGTAATAGGCAGAGGGGGTCTCGAAATATGAACCATCTGAGGAGATCTTATAAACCATGCAGATGTTATACAAATTGTAAATGGAAGAAAATTCCTATGAGAAGGCGACAAAAGCAAGTCCAAGGATTATTCGCTAAAGGTGACTGTGCATGTCTTATCCAATACGTTGGACATTGTATAAACCAAGAAGTATTTTCCAACGCCTTCATACTAGAACTTCACACTATCTGTATGGCAACCAGATAGCAGGCTACAGACGAAGCTATTTGCTGTTTGGCATAAGGTGTTACCTTGTCTGCTATAGACAACAATGGCAGCATGTCTACAAACAGCTGGTTTAATTAAGCACAGATATGTTGGAGGGGAAATCGTGAAATCCTTGAGTTTGATGTGCAAAGATTCTTTCAGAGAGAATTGGTATAATTAAACATAACTACCCTACATCCACTAATTGTCCGGACCCAATTCAGTAACTAAGTATTTGCTTCTACACATCTGGCAATCTCAGCACTTGTATCCAGATTTCTGCTATCTACGTTAATGTCTTTCGTTAGTTTTTCTATATCTTTCTGAAAAGCAAAAGCCTCAGGCTTCAGTCATTGTTCCTTACAGATTCCTGCTATATACCTTCACCTACAACAGTAACCAGAATGTAATACTATGGCAACATTGAAGCCTCAGATACTTGAGGATGCCCATGATTTCTCTATTTAAGGGACATAAATTTGCCGCAGAGAATAAGTAACAGATTTGCTAGTTTTAAATAAATCGTGTGAACAGTCTAACACCAATTCTTTAGCAAAGGGAAATGAAGTTTCTCATGCCTCCAAGAACACTAGGGCCATCTGCTACCTTGGATGGTAAGTATTAGTTCCATAAACTTCAGAACAACTATGTTCTGGTGTTGTGTCCGTACCATTTTTGGCATTGCCAGTAGATGTGAAGATCAGATAATTAATAAGCTACTGATAAGGAAGAAAGTGATATCTTTCGTAAGTGCAACCCAATGTATTTCATTTTGAACTTTGAAATTACCGAGTGTGTAATTTTCAGAAAATTTTCTGGTTATTGTTGTTGTTTTGAATCAAGCACAAAAGCTATACAATGGGCTATCTGTACTCTGCTCACCACGGGTATCGAAACCCGGTTTTTAGCGTTGTAAGTCCGCAGACATACCACTGAGCCACTGGGGGGCGCATTTTCTGGAATTTAATTTTAAAAAAATATCTGGAGGTTCCTTTTAAAAGGAGATTAATTGTAAAAAAAATACATTGTATCTCATGTTTAAGAAAATTACTGGGAGTTTAATTTTTAAGAACATTATCTGGAAGTAAATTTTTATATGAGGTTTATTTTAAGTAATGTACTCTGATATTAATTTAAAAAATACAAGGAAGTAAATTTGAGGAAAATTTAACAAAAGTTAATTTTTAAGTAAATTATCTGGAGGTTAATTTTCATGAAATTTAACCAGAAATTCATTTTTCTATGACGTTAAGTTTTAGAGAAAATTACCTGGATATAGTTTTTGAAATTACCCGGAAGTTAATTTTTAGAAAAATTACCCAAAATTTAAATATATCTTGAGGTTAATTTTAGATTCTTGTTGTTTTGAGTTGAGCGCAAAGCTACGCTATGGGCTTGTTGTGTTCACCAAGGCTATTGAAACCCGATTTTTAGTGTTGAAAGTCCGCAGACATATCGCTGAGCCACTGGGAAGTGGTTATGTTACGAAAATTATTTGTAAGCTCTTTTGTAAGAAATTTAAATGGCAGTTATCGTTTAAGAAAGTAACTAAAATATTACTTCCATGAAATTAAATTTAAAGAGAATTATATAGATATTAATTTTAAAGAAAACTATCTTGAGGTAATTTTTTATAAGGTAATACTTTTAACAATTACCTAAAGTGTAATTTTCAAAAAAATAATTGATGTGTAATTTTAAGAAAATTACCCGAAAGTTACGTTTCAAAGATTTATCTGGAGGTTACTTTTAGAGGATTTCTTTGAAAAAAAATAACTTAGAGGTGAATTTTAAAGAAAGGTACCTCAAAGTTAATTTTTATATGAGATTAAGTATAAAGTAACTGGCCTGGCATGGCCAAAGATGTTAAGGCGTACGACTCGTAATCTGAGGATCGCGGATTCGCATACCCGTCGCGCCAAACACGGTTGCCTTTTCAGCCGTGGGAGCATTATAATGTGGCGGTTAATCCCACTATTCGTTGGTAAAAATTAGTTCAAAGGTTGGCGGTGGGAGGTGATGACTAGCTGCCTTCCCTCTAGTCTTACACTGCTAAATTAGGGACGGCTAGCAAAGATAGCTTTCGAGTAGCTTTGTGCGAAATTCAAAAACAAACAATTTAAAGTACCTTACCCAGAAGTTATTTTAAAGAGAATTATCTGGACGTTACATTTTAAAAAAAAATACGTAGAACTTCGTTTTTAAAGAAATTTACCCTCCACTTAATTTTTAAGAAAAATATCCTAATTTTATACAAAGCTACATTAGTACAATCTGTACTCGTTGCCTCTGATTTAGCAGGGTAAGACTGGTAGAAAGGCAGCGACACACAACCACCAGTTGCTAAATCTTGTGCTATTCCTTTACCAAGGAGTACCCTGCTAGTAGATCAGATTTACAATGCTAAAATCAGCGGTTCCATTCCCTCAGTTAGCTCAGCAGATAACTTCATGTGGCTTTGCTATAAGAAAACACGCTAACATTTTACCAATAACGTTCCCACGCCAGAATGGGTGAACATGTTTGGTGTAATGGAGATTTCAACCGGCGACCTTCAGATTAGAAATGGAATGCATTAACCACCTTTAGAAAAGTATTACAAGTTAAGTTTTTAAAAAAATTTCTGAAGGTTAATCTTAAAGAAAAATTTCTGAAGATTAATTTAAGGAAAACATCCGGATGTTAATTTTTAGAATGTAATTTGGATGTTAATTTTTGTGGAAATAATTCCGAGGTTAAACTTTTAGCGAAATGTTTCAGAGGTTAATTTTACTAAACTATTAGTAGGCTAATTTATAAAAAAAAATTTTTGGAGGTTGATTATTAAGAAACTTATTTAAAGTTTAATTTTTCTTTGAAAACATCTTGGGGTCAATTTATATATCAGGTTAATTTTAAAGAAGGGTAAAATTTTTAAAAATAATCTGGACGTCAATTTTTGGGACAATTATCAAGAGATTAATTTTTAATAAAATGTTTCAGAGATTAATTTTTACTAAACTATAAGGAGGCAAATTTTCAAGAATAATTTCTAGATGTTAATTATTAAGATAATTATCTAAGTTTAATTTTTAAATAAATATCTTGAGGATCATTTTAGATCAGTTTAATTTTAAAGAAAAGTATCTGGATGTTGGATGTTTTCGGACATTGAGAGAATGCAAGAGGATATAAGCTTGGAATACGCTAAGCAAATTTTGATACTTTTACTTGACCTGTTTCATTACATGAGATATAGAAACATCCCGGTAATATTTGTTTCGCTTGATCAGAGTGAGATATTTGATTGAGTCCACCGTAATGTTTTTGGTATGTTTAGAAGAGGTACGGGTTTTCCTCCAGTTTTTGTCCATTATTTAAGAACCTTTCACCCGTCATCTTCTACCAGAGTTTTAGTGAATGGATACTTGATGGCTTCCTTTCACATAACTCAGTTTCTACTATCGCCTTCTTTGTATACACCAGTGACAAAGTGCCTATTTTTCAGCATGTTATACACTGTTTTGGTGTATGGTATCTCTTTGTCCTGTGAGGTGACCATCAAATATGTTAGTCGATCAGATGATCTGAATTTTGAGTTCAGCACAGAATATTGTTAGAAATACTCCTAAACCAGAGCAGCTCAGCTAATTTATGCCAAAACCAAAGCTCTGTGGTTGGGCACGTGGGCCTAATCTGCAGACCCTCCATTTAGTCAGGCAGTGACGTTCCCTCCAGTCAAGTGCTTTGGGATTCACCTCCTTATGTATCCCAAAGCTGCCTTTGAGGAGGTTATGCAAAGTGTCAATTCGACAGTTCAAGACTATTGCTATAGACCTGCAGACTTGTTTAGCAGGGTTAAAGTGATCAATAAAAGAATATTTCCTTTAATATGGTAAACTGACGCTGTTGCTGCGATTCGCCGCTGTCGGGCCATGTCTTATAATTTTTCCTGGTCCTGGACTCCCGTTCTCTGTATCGTTTACTGGCCCCATATTGCACTTACGGGATAGAAAATTATCATCCTGGTCTTTCATGTGGTGTTATTTGGGACGGATGACGATGCGCCATTTAGATAGGTATTTAGTAGCCTTCAACTGATGCGTTGTTCATAATCTTCTACCAGTGAGAGAACGTTTCTACGTGTTTAACATGTTTCAAAATATAAATTTTGCTGAACATTTGTGTTTACGTTCTTTTTCATTGGGTTTATCTTTTTTCCTGTCATGTTAAAATGTGCAATGTAATTGTTTATAAACCGTTATGGTTACATTGTTTGTATGATTTAATTCCTTTTTTCTCTTTGTATTGTGAAATTTTTTTAAGTTCAAAATTCAATAATTAAGTATTTGCAATTGTTAACCTTAATAATATTTGATCCAGCATGTAAGTGTGGGAGTAAGTACTTTGTTATGCAGATTACGATATGCAATACGTATAATAAAGAGTTGGTTTACCTAAAATATATGGTGAAGAATTAAAATGTCGGGGAGAATGTACAGAAATACGGATTGCACTTAGTTAAACCTAGTCGTAAGTAATTTTATGTTACAACACGCCCTTCGCTAGTACAGTGGTAAGTCTACAAATTTACAATTCTACAATCAAGGGCTCGATTCCCCTTGGTGGGCTCAGCAGACAGCCCGATGTGGCTTTGCTACAAGATAACACAAAATGTAATAACATATAATTGTCTCTAACTTCTATAAATTAACCACTCCGTTATCGCAAATTACTTGTGTAGCCCTTTCTCCAATGTTTGGGTATATTTTAATGAAGAGTATATTTTACAGTTAAATCTTTCCATTAACGAAATTAAAATTATCTTGGAATTGATATTATTCTAAATCTAAACCTGCTATTTTCCATCCTCAAAACACCTTAAAATATTTTCACTAATCAAAACAGTAGTTTTAAAATAAAATATATTATTCTAAGTCTTTTTTTTATATAGAACATTTATAAATCGTTTCCATGAACTCTGTTTCAGTGTTACACGTATTCTCTTAGAGAGTGAGTATATTTATGACTTTAGGTAATAACAATATTCAGGTATTGGTGGTTTAATCAGGATAAGCCAATGCTATTGTATACAATTTACGCATTCTACGTTATTAATTATTCATAGGAATTTTACACGTTCAATCTTAATGTCAACCACTTCGAACCTTTTTATTTCCTCTCTTCTGGGCTTCAGGAGTTTTTGGAAATATTGATAAATATTGTACTTCTGAATCACCAAAGTCTGGCTATATAGGATGTCTAACTGAAGATTGTGTAGTCCATGCATTACGTGTATCAACGATAAAATATCTTTATTCACTTAACTTATTTAATAAACATACTACCTGCATATCTGGATAATTTTACTTCACCGTATTGGGAATATGTTTTAACAACAGTAACTCGCTGATCTCTAATCTTTTCAATTCCTAATATATTCTTCAAATAACTTTCTCTTCGTAAATTCGACGTTATTCTAACACTCGCAAAACTTTTCTATATACGCTTTATATTACTTGATTTGGCCTACATTTGGATATGAACAAAGTCGTATCTCCTGTTTAAGAAACCGAATCTAGATGACAGAACAGACTTGTGTCGAACTGGACACAAACTTCCATTTGTCACATTAAACCATCACTTCAGTGGCTCTTTTGCTTTAACGTTCTACCTCGTGCGTTAAGGAGTTTAAATGAAGGATACTATAAGAAGAAATCTAAACTATAATTGTTTTATTCTAGTTATTTCATATTTGGTTTTTAAATTTTAAACAACGATGGAAAGTTAACTACGAGGGTTGTGTGTGTATTTATCTGTGTAAAACATTTGTTTCTACGTATCCTTCATTTAAGACTTCTAAATGTAAACCACAACCAGTGAACCATAGTCGAGTTTAGCATAGAACATCGATCCGCTTCCCAAGTGGGGGAAGAGAGGACACAGAGGATGTTCAGTGCTCTTGTACATTTAACCCATAGCTGCTTGATGTGTGGTATAATAATCAGCTTACAGTCAAAGATAAACACCAAGAACTTTGTCTCAGGGACCACAGGCAGCACAAATTCACCAATACAGAGTCCAGGATCAGGGTGAATACCCCATTGGCGGCAAAAGTGCATGCAAACGGTTTTAGAGAGAATGAAGTTAAAACTGTTTGCTGTGGTACACTTCAGGGCGCGAATGAGGGCAGCCTGTCGCTGCTACTCAATATACCTCATATTCGATGATAAACATGAGATGTGAAAGTCGTCAACATAGATAGCGTTTGAAACAGTAAGAAGAGGTTATTCAGTGATGGCATTAATCTTTATACTGAAAAGTGTGACACTCAAAACACAGCACTGAGGGATCACGGTTCTTGTAGAAAAGAACGGGAAAGTGTCGAACCCCAACTAACTTGGAATCTCTTGTCCATTGAAACATTTTTAATAAAATGGGCTAATGGCCAAGTAACCCATATATATATGGAAGTCTCGCAAAATGCCATACCTCCATGTTGTATCATAAGTCTTCTCAGTGTCAAAGAATATTAATATAAGGTGTTGTCATTTGAGAAAGGCTTCTTTGAGTGATGTTTCAAGTCAAATAAGATGGTCTACGGTGGAGTATTGAAAAGAGAAGGGTTGTGATCAGAGAGCATACACTCAACAGAGCAACCCCTCCTATCAATATCAGCACTTGTTTCCACAGAGGAAATGATTCCATTAAAGTACCCCAGAATTAAAAAGGGAGACAGCAAATATTCAATGAGAGAATCAAGGTATGATTGATCATAGGTCTCTCCAGGTGACAGGTAGAGAGAACAAACAGTGATGGTACGATCTAAGGAAACATGGATGGTTACGGCCTCCAAGTTTGGTTGTGTTGAGTAGCAAATATAAGGTGGTCACATGCTAATCAACCAACAGTGCCACCTCTCCACACACTCGTTCATCACAAAGCCTGACATTTATGTACAAAGAAATTTGCCGAAAGGTGACTTTATTAACATGTTTCAGAACTCTTTCCACTAAGGGAAGACATATAGGATGTTAGAAAGCAATCAGTGTTTTGATGTCATTTAGATTAGAACGTAAACCTTGGCAGTTCCATTGTATCAATTAGGCACATTTTTATTTATGTGTAGGTAAATTGGGTGGAGAACCCTTCCGTTTACGACCACGTCTTTTCTCTTTACTATCTTTATTCATGAATCCTACCCTGGTTCGATTGGGCAGATCTTTGCAATTGGAAGAGGATTCCAGAGACTGGGGACGTGAACGATGATCGTCTTGCATCTTGATGTGGGAAAAGAAGATGCTCCCGAGAAAATGCCCGTCCCTGGAACCAAAGAAAATGTATTTTAGGATTTGCTGGAATGTATTTTACAGACGGAAATGCGTGTTGAAGTTGATTCATCAACTTTTTTAACTATGGAGGTCTAAAGGCTTTTCATTTGATTTGAGAACGATTCTTTTCGAAGTACAGAAAGATTCGTCTGTACTCCCACTGTAGTAGTGGAACGAAGTGCAGCAGATGTGTAAGAGCCATTGCAATTGGTGCAACGAGGGTCTGTTTTACACTCATAAGCATAGTGGTCCTTGCCACCCAACGAGCACACGTCAAGGAACTGCGATATGATGTCTTCGAGTGATCGAACTACTGACACTGGAGACATTTGAAAGTGTTTGGAATGTATGGCCGCACCCTGTAATTAAGATCACCTGTTTGACGGTGGAAGGTGGACGTGGTGATGTAAATGTCAGAATGCAAGTGGATATACACCTCACTGCAGAAACTCCTTGGGTGGAGAAACTAGCGAAAATTTCCGACTCGAGGATGTTCTTCAAATCCCTCTCAACAATAACTCCTCGTGAGGAATTTAAAGTAGCATGAGGTGTAACCTCAATAAGTATATCCCCTATCGCCTTTGAATGCAATAGGAGTTCACTGTGTTGAGATGTGGAAATTTTCATCAATATGTCACCAGATCGAAGCTTCTTTACTGACTTTGGAGAGCCAGAAAATCCCTCTATTTCCTTCTGAATGAAAATGGAAAACATTTTCCCTTAAGGTTTGTCTTTAAGAGAATTTAGCATAAGAAAATGTGGTTCAACAGATGTTACAGATGTTGATGACTGCAGCTCAAAATCTTCAAGACGTGGTCTTTTACCTATGGACTGTTTTTTACTATTTTATTTAAGTTTTTATTTGGAAGATCCTCAGTAAAAAAGAAATATTTTGGTGCCCACTGATCCGCACCCACCATGGACGTACTACAATGGCGAACAAGGACACTGCAGCAATGCCAGGATTTTGTGAGTTCTATACCCAAACACCAGCATCAGATAGAATGTCAACAACACCTGTTGAGAACATCCAACACTGGTACTTGGTTTACCCTAGCCCAAATGAACCTGCAGATTCACCCCAATTCATTCCCGTCTACAGGAATTCAAGGCTAAAGTGGTGTTTTAGGGTTGGACCCCTCAAACACCAGGATCCTCTCCTTCCCTTCACAGGTCACCATGCACAGCAAACACGTGGGTGAATGTTTAGATCCCAGAAGAGGTAAACTAAAAGAATAGAACCTTCCATGGGAGGTCCCTTCACATGTATATTCTTAAATAGATATTGTGCAGTCCTGCCTCCTCTTGAAATTTGTAGAACGTTCTTGTGTGTAGGAATAAACAATGTACTAGGTGTGTGTGTAATACTAACAATTGACACTATTGTTTCCAAGGGATCGTTTGCTTTTATACAAATTATGCAAATTTTTCAATGCGTGAATACAAGATATTATTATTATTCGTCAGCTACAATCAGTGTGCTATCGCCCTAGGAAACTATAATTGTGAATGACGATAAGTAATCAGAAAAGTACAGAATTACAAATATTACATGGCTTTGATTTATCTGTGGGTGTGGGACAAATGTTATTATATTATCTAGAATATTGACTGGAGAACAGAAAATATGGAAGAGTAACAAGTGAATCACAGCTACAAGTGTTGTGCCTCAGGGTTTTGTAGTGATTCTCTTGCTGTTTGTGACTTATTAATCACATTGACTCTAAAATGACTAACAAAAGTTTGAGGTTTGAAGATGATGTTAAGATTTTTTGGGATGGCTAATTGTATCAGAGATGCAGCAGGCTTGGAGGAAAATTTAGATAAATTTGATGCATTGGGCTAATACATAACAGATGATGTTTAAATGTCCACATGTGATGTATGTATGTGTTTATAATTCAAATTATTGTTACAATTTAAAGAGGAATACATTAAATACTGTAGTTAAAGAGAAAGATCTTGGTGTTGTGAAAGAAAAACCACTTAAGTCATTTGAATAATGTATTGTTGCCAGCAGTAAGGTTAATAGGATTTTGAATAGCATCTGTAGAAACATTGAATACAAGACAAGGGTTATTATTATTTCAAAATATATATCACTTACAACGTTGCATTTATACCACTGTATATATTTTGGTACCTCTTCGTCGAGAAGAAGCTTGAATTACTGTAGAAGATTCGGAGAAAAGACACTAACAAAATACCTGGGATGGTAGAATTGTCCTACGAGGACACATTAAATTCTCTGAACTTGTTTCCTCTGAAGAGAAGCAGGGACAGATGTGATTTCATTTAGGCGTTTAATAATTTTAAGGGTAGTGATAATATCGATCCTTAAAACTTTTATCTATATTTAGCAGTGAAAACAATAAGACAAGGAGTATAAGTGTAACTTTTTGCAGAGTAGAAGTCGTATGCAGTTTAGAAAATTATATTTTTCAAATAAGGTATTTGGTTTTTGGAATTAGCTGCCTTCTAGGGTGGTGGAGGCAGAAATTTTAATTTAGTTTATGTAAAGATTGGATGAATACATTAATAGAAAGTGGTGGTTATACTTGTTGCCTGGAAGAGACATCTTTGAAAGGTAATAAGCTACAGTAATTTTGTCTCTTTAAAATTTTATGAAAAGTATACCTTACCAGCCAACACCCGCCACAAAATGAGATTGCTATAGTATTCACGAAGACAAGTAATTCTGAATACGAAACACAGATGAAAAACTGAGAAAACTTACTCCTCTTAAAGTTTGTATAACTGAAAAGGTGGGAAGATGATATTTGCGAGAGCATGCAGATACCAAGTGACAAAAGTCTGCACCTTAGACTGAACTATGTCTAAGTTCAGTGAAGGGAAGCAGCAAAGTGTATAGTAATGAAATTAATGAGATGTGAAGAAATATTATGGAGATGGCAACGTAACATAGATAAGTTCAAATACAACTTGACAAACTCAACCAGGGAATAAGATATAAAAATATAAAAATGCCAATTCACTTAAAATGGCAGCATAGATCTTACTGTGGAAGGACTAGCTGGGACAGAGGATAACATAGGAGAAATGGTATTAGATGTTGGTGACAGTAATGACATAAGTGTCTGAACACTAACTTCGAGGAAGGAGAAGGAAACAGATGTTGAGTAAGACATGAAGACATATTTGACATCAAGACCAATGTTTATATGGAGAATGAGAAAGGGCATTAACCTGTTCAGAGCCGTAGAGGAGATATCTCGTCCAAGCCGATCGGTAACACAGTGCCACGGACGATTTAATTCGATTTTAATAATACCTCACATCAACGCTAGATGACAGCACCATACATGCATTTGACCCATTCATTTTTTATCCAAAATGGCGTTAAGAAAAAAGTTACAAAATAAAAAACTCGGCATAGGAGCTGACGTAGCATCTTAAATACTTGGGAGTTAACAGGTTAAGGACCACATTATGGTTTCAATAAGCAATTCAAAGAAACAGAAAAGGTGAGAAAGAGGAAGAAAAGCCATATGAAATGTCAGGTGGTCAAAAAGTTGATGGGCTGTATTTAGATATTGGGCAATTACTGTCTGCAGTAAATAGACATAGAAAAAGGCTTAATGAATCAGGAAAATAGACATAAAACACATTCAACCAAATCCTGGAATGAAACAGCAGAACTGATAAAAGCCACACCTGTAGACAGGAAGTGATGACATAAGTGAAATGAGGAACCACTTCATGAGGAGAACTTTGTTGAGAGAAGATAATCAATCTACCAGTAGATTTAAAAAGCTAGGAAAATATACAGCTAAAATCACAAGGTTGTGGTCATGAGCTCCCAAAAAAGATCTAGGATATGAGAACACAGAAACCTTAAATAGTTACCACTGGCTCTGTGATACAAGCTCTTGTAAAAGGTGATGGATATGTGACTTGCTCGTTCCAACAACGAAGATGAAGAGAAGGTAGCTAGGCCATATTGAGGTTGGAAAGAAGAACTCTTTCCAATGAACGAGGTATTGATATGGGTAAGAACAGACTTGTAACTTGTAACCCTATGTTCCTAGTGGGTATCCTTGCATCACACAGTGATATAGAGAGGAGGGTTGTTTATGTTCCTCTCCTCACTCAGGGGCGCCTCCCGCTAGTACAGCGGTACGTCTTCGGATTTACAACGCTAGAATCAGAGGTTCGATTCCCCTCTGTGGGCTCAGCAGATAGCCCAATACAGCTTTGCTATAAGAAAAACACACAAACACACACACTCAGGGGCGTCAGGTAAGTCTTGTTAATATTTATGTGTCTGCTTAAAGGAAAGAATTGTGAATGTTCGTTTCTTCCTTGGACAGGTTCTTAATCACCCAGGTTGATATTGTCCTGGATGCGGATTTTAGTGGAGTTCTGGAACCTTACCTTCATAAGATAGGATGTAATTCTGTTTTTGGTGATCAAAATACGCACACCCTATACTCATTGTTGTCAAACTTATTTTATGCTTTTGCTGTCACTTGGATTGGTCATGTTGTATTAAGCTGCCCTGATCGTTTCTACATAACAACCGATATGAAGCAGTATTTAACCACATTTAAAGCTGTTTGTCAGGTAGGCAAGGCTTTCAACCATGTATCAGACCATCGAGCCTTTCTAGCTACGTTTCATTAATTTACCCATGTTTTAGGGATCCTGGAGTGTGGAGTCACAATGTTTACCTGCTCACTGATGAAGAGGTGAGGATAAAATTGAATGCACTTCTTTGAAGTATGTGCTCCGCTGGTACCACGAATGAGATCTGGTAGGTGGGATGAAAGGAACCCTGTGCCTCTTTGTTGAAACAGGCAACCATTCGACATTCGAGACCACCTTAATGTCTCCAGTTTTTGTTCATTATTTAACAACCTTCTACCCATTTAAAACCTTTTAGTAGAGTTTTAAATGAATGCATACTTGATGCCTCCCTTTCACTTAACTCAGTGCATACTGTCGCCTTCTTTGTTACACTGGTAATAAAGTGCCTATTTTTCAACCTGTTATACAGTGTTCTGGTGTATGGTATCTCTTTGTCCTGTGAGGTGACCATAAAATATGTTAGTCGATCAGATGATGTGAATTTTGGGTTCAGCACAGAATATTGTTAGAAATACTCCTGAACCAGCGCAGCTCAGCTAAACTCTGCCAAGACTAAAGCTCTGCGGTTGCGCAAGTGGGCCTCACCTGCAGACATTAAATGTCTAACCGGAGATTCTGTAGTCCAGACATTACATGGATCAATGATAAAATACCTATGTTCACTTAATTTATTCAATAATCTTACTATTTGCATATCTGGATAATTTTACTACACTGAATTAGGAATATGTTTCAACGACAGCAACTCGCTGATCTCTTAATATTTTCAATTCCTGATATGTTCTTCAAATAATTTTCTCTTCATAAATTCAACCTTATTCTAACATACATGAAACTTGTCTACCAAACTTAATTTGGTCTACATTTGGATATGAACAAAGTCGTATCTCGTGTATAAGAAAGCTAATCTAAATAGCAGAGTATAATTATGTCAAGCTGGACACCAACTTTGAAATGTCACACTAATCCATCACTTCAGTAGCTCTTTTGCTTTAACGTTGTTCCTCGTGGTTAAAGAATTTAGATGTAGGATACTATAAGTTATCTAAACTGTAATTGTCTAAGTTATTTCACCTTAGAATTTTAAATATTAAACAAGAGAAACTTAACTGGGAGAGTTGTGTGTATATTTAGCTGGGTAAAACATTTGTCTGTACGTGTCCTTCATTTAAGACTTCTAAATGTAAACCACAAAGTAACGTTTCTGAATAAATCAGATATTAATGTACAACTTAACATAAATATCAAATTTTACTTAATTTATGTCACATTTCTTCTTAAAGATCCTATGTGCACGTGGTGAAAAATGCACGAGTGGCCAAGAAGACGGATGTAAGTGCACTTTGTGCAACGAAAAGGATGAAAATGAAAAAAGTTTATGTAAGTGTACAAGTATGTAGATTCTTTCTTGTTATTATAAAAATTAATTGAAAGAAGTGACTTTGTACAGTTGTATCCTCTTTCTGTTACATATTTAATCTTTCTACAAACATCTTTTATGTGAATATCTGTAAAAGTACGGTACAATATCTACACTATCTTCTGAAGAAGTGATAATTGCTGGAAGCACGTTGTTAATGGAAGAATCCAGTTAACAAAAGTAATATTCACGAAATAATATGGTGTTATTATATAAATTGTAGGGAGGACATCAACTCGCACTTGTCAGTTAATATTAATAAGAGTGCACGTAATAACCAACAGGAGAAAGGGGAAATCATTGCAAAGGGACAATAGCAGTAGTGGCCGAACTTGCTTACTGTAAGAGCCACATTCGATAATCTTCTGATGTATGGGAGTCCAAAGACATAACAAATATTACACACACGCTTTTATTGTTACATGTACATTTTGTTACTTACATATTACATAAATATTAAAAAATACATTTGCGTAATAATATTTATTCATGTATGTGGATTGTTTATACATATATAGTCCAAATGTTTTCAAAGTCCTGGCTCATTGTTTTAAAGATGTTGAGCGTATTTAATACGGTAATGAACTACGAAAACATCTAAGAAAAATATGCAAATTTACATTTCATTAACATTAAATGAGACCGCCAAAATAAAAATAAAATGGGTTAGAACAGATATTTGTAATAATATTTATTTGTCTTAGTAAATTTCTGATCAAAACATGGAGGAAAATATCTAAAACATTAAAAGATATTTTAATCAGATACCATGTTACAAAACTTAAGTCTTATAATAGTTTTTTAACACATTGATACAATTATCAGACTATTTACTGCTGGTAGAGGTCTTGTGAGTTTCCATCTTGATTGTGGGTCGTTGAAATTCTGGCTGATATGTCGTCAAAGCTATACGAATTTGCTCCGTCGTATGTTGATTTGTAAGAACTGCACGATGCTTCGACTTCACAAACTTCACTACAAATACAGTGATTCACAGCAGTATGTCGTACACTGGTTTTCTTCAGTTCAGTCCATTGTCTTTCTGGAACTTTCTTGAAGAACTCATTTGTAGAATGGAATTTATGGATTAACGTTAGACCAAGCTTCTACTGTAGTTCTGTTAGTTCCATTTTCACAGCAGATGACTGGAACCAGAGATTTGAGAATTGGACAATCATCACTGGTTACATCAGCCATGAATGGATTTACAAGAAAGGCGAAGCAGGGCTTCAGTTTCTTCACCTCTTCAAAGCTTTCTAGAAAATGATGAATCAGTCCTTGTAATCTATCTTTGTATTATTCCAGTTTATTCTCTTTCATTTCAACATCAGAGAACGTATTTACTGTCTTTTTCAGATTAGGAAAGTAACTGAAGTTTCTGGATAAGTTCCAAGATGAGAGTCGAGGAACATTAGATCTTGCAACCATTTAGCCCATTAAGTGGCTCAGCGGTATGTCTGCCAAGTTACAACGCTAAACATCAAGTTTCGATACCCGTGGTGGGCAGAGCAGGGGCAGCCCATTGTTTAGCTTTGTGCTTAATTCAAAAACAACAACAACAGTATCTAATTATCACTTTCCAGTTGAGGATAGAATCTTTTCTCTTTTCAATAAAAGTAATAGTAGGATCCAAGATATCCACAAACCTTTTTAAGACATTACTGATTGATAGCCACCTCACAATGCAATAGAAAGAGACATCACTGGTTTTGTCTTCAAGCTCCAATACTTGAATAAAATTTTTTAATTGTCGGTGTGTCTTTCCATTTAAGTGTGTGAAATTTACAATTTTAAAAACAAATTTCATAACATCTTCATACTTGAAGTATCTGGCTATCAAGTGTATACGATGACTAATGCAATGAATAGCGAGAAACTTTGCAAAGCTGGAATTACTTTTCATAAGTGCCTTTAATCCTGCATCCCCCCCATCATTAGAAGTGCTCCATCATTTGCAACACTGAAGAGTTTATACAGTGAAATATCAGCATTTGTTAAGGCTCTATCAAGCACATATTTGATGTCAACACCACGAGTTCTTTCTTTTAGTGCCACTAGGTCATATATTTTATTTCACAATTACATGAAGTGTAGCATTATGCTGGCGTTTTGCTCTTAGTCGCTGAAGTTTTGCATTATTTGGATCTAACACTGCAACAACTTCAGTTATATTCTTATTAACAAATTCACAATCTGAATATGGACGCTTAGCACGACAAATATCCCATGATATAATAAAACTGGCTTTAGTCGTTGTATGAACTTCCTGACTGAATGTTGTAAACAACGTCTGCTAGCTAGATAATGATGATTTTAACAGTTAACTTGTTTTTCGGTAATTCTGATTTCGGTGGATAATCAGACAAAACGTTTTGCGATTTATTTCACAGTGGCGTTTCAACTTACTGGCTTTGTAATGACTAAGTAACACATTGCAGATAACACTTAAAATGTTTACCTCTTTAAATGGTGAGTGCAAAATCTTCCTCCCACCCTGGGTTAAAATTTCCCTTTTCATCTATATACTTTCACTTCTCACAATTTGATCACACCATCTTCCTTCATAAGCATTTCACAGACATTTCTAAAAAAATTAAAGTGAAAAGAAACAATAAGCTCCAAAACGCACAAACCAATGAAACTCAACAGCGCCCAGTATCACACTAACACTCCGTTAATTTCACTGCTCACAACACAGCCACACACGTCACAACACGCGATCGCAAGCCACTCCCACTAAAACTAACATTGTCACTACCAGTTTGTATGATTACTGATTCTCCAACATAATTCCTCTGTAATCCTTGGTGATCCGATATTTCCTTTATTCGAAAATCAATCTAACATTAAAATTATGATTTAAATTCTTAAATATATTTACTCACCATGAACATTAAACTTACGTTTTAATGCAGAGGACATATTTCATACCAAGTAAATAATTATAAAGCTTGAAATTTTATTTACCTTTTATATGGGCCGGTCATGGCTTGATAGATTAAGGCGTGCGATTCAAAATCTGAGGGTCGCGGGTTCGCATTCATCTCGCACCAAACATGCTCGTCTTTTCATCCGTGGTGGCGTTATAAAGTGTCGATCAATTCCACTATTCGTTGAAAAAGAGTTGCATAAGAGTCGGCGGTGGGTGGTGATGACTAGCTGTTTTCCCTCTAGTCTTAAACTACTACATTAGAGACAGCTAGCGCAGATAGCCCTCGAGTACCTTAGCGCGAAATTCAAAAACAACCTTCTAATGAATTGTGATGCAAAAAGCAGCTAACCCAACATACGTCCGCGAGCATTGTCTTGTCAATTAAAACACAGTGTGGCATAAGAAAGGAATAACGTTATTGCAGCCGAAAATACAGTTAAGACTATCAAATGGCTTAACTTGGTACGACATGTTTCATGGATATCGCTATTTAAGATGCAAACATGATTGCAGCTTGTCTGGACTCTCTTGTGTATTTAATATCTATAGTTTTTAATGTCTAGGTATTTTATGTTCTTACTATTACTACTTAAAATATCAAATTTTATTTTAAATCGTTTATTTAGATATCGACGATTACAAAACAAATTGAGTTTTTTTTTTCTATTGGGAAACATTGTGAATGTATCCTACTGAACATTATTACTTCTCTTTTTAGGTTTAAAACAGTCAGTTTCTCTGCATTTAAAATTAAACAAGCTCCTCCCTTAGCACATAATACAATTTGGAACTGAAGGTTAACACAGAAAACAATGTAACACATCATTTGTTTCACGAAAGTTTTCTCTTTATTTCTATTGATTATAAATAATACAAAATATTCAAACTATGAGCAGTTTATCAAGAAAGAGCAGGTGAGAAGGGAGTACTATTGTCTTGTTTACATAAAGAATTAAAATTAAATTTATGTTCTCCTGAATACAATGTATTGTAGTTCGTAATTGCATAGAATTGTTTGTTTGTTTCTTGAACTTCGCACAAAGCTACTCGAGGGCTATCTGCGCTAGCCGTCCCTAAAGACTAGAGGGAAGGCAGCTTGTCATCACCACCCATCGCTACCTTTTGAACTACTCTCTTACCAAGGAACAGGGCGCACATGTTTGACGCGACCGGGATTCGAACATGCGACCCTAAGATTACGAGTCGAACGCATTATCCCACCTAGTCATGCCGGGCTCAATTGCATAGA
Source organism: Tachypleus tridentatus (assembly GCF_004210375.1). Classification (NCBI taxonomy): domain Eukaryota; kingdom Metazoa; phylum Arthropoda; class Merostomata; order Xiphosura; family Limulidae; genus Tachypleus; species Tachypleus tridentatus. Next base: position 34,712,936 of record NC_134836.1, read on the forward strand.
AAGTATTGAGTAAAATAACTTACTATTCATTCTTTTATTCAAAAATAATGAGACCATGTCACAGAAAAGCATTGATTTTAGTATTGTTTTTGAAGCACCGTTTCAATAGTGAGAGAATAAATGTATAATGATCCAAGTTCTAAATACAGTTAGGTTAAACTGTAATATTTGTTATTTATCTATTATTGGCTGATAATTCATGCATCCTCTTGTATAAATTGTTTTTTAAAGGAAGACCAAATTTCTGTAGTAAAACAAATTGCAAGATATAATGGTAACTTTGTTTTATAGTAGAATTATAATATTCAAAACATTACCGCTAACTAATAAGTACTATAAAAAAAGTATGCACCTCACGATAATGGTTGACACCTAAGTTCTGAGTTATCGTGTAGTAAAGAACAAGAAATGATTAAAATATTCACAGACTTTACCAGAACTTATGACTCAGTTATTACATGGATATTGTTATAAAAGGAAACTGTGTATAGTATTGTAAAATTATAGTGAGAAGATATTTAAATAGCTTTTCATTGAACAGTCGTCTCCACCGGTATGTCTGTAGACGTAAACTGTTAGAATCCGAGTTTCAATACTCGTGGTTGTCTATGCTCTGATAGCTTCGTGCTCAATAATAAAGAAACATTCTGCAAAGGCAGTACTGCAGCTTGTTTGATATTGTAATAGAACGTCAGCCTGACCTATTTGCAGTTTGTGGAAAGGATAATATGACATATGGACAGGATATGTTATGTTAGTATGATTTTATAGTTTACGAATCAGTGACAAAATAACATTAAAGGCTACAAAATTATACCTTCTATATTATAATAATAATTATTAATTATGAAAGAAATTAAAAATACTTTTTGTTGTTTCCATTATTTTGGTTTACTTCTATTAGTTTAAGTTACTAAACATTCTCTTTGTACTTTAACAACATAACGATACAACCTAAATTCTTGGGAAAAATTTTACTGGGTTTACAAAATATACCGGTCTTGGTTTCAGTTTGGTAGTATTTTCAACAAATCTGATCTTCGTCTTGAAAGTGTGAAATTAAATAAACACTTCTTTAACTGAAGTAATAATATCTACAGTTAAAGGGTAGAAATGAACTTTTAGTTAAAATTTTCATAGAGGAAAATATTCAAATCCGGAGCTGATATCGAATTTACGATATTACTTCCAAGTTTTTATTCAAATAGATTCCTTTATTAGATGTTTAAGTATAACATTGAAATCATAGACAACGTTCAAAAGTGGAAAAAAATCATTGATTTATAAGTAAAACAGGAAGACTGGTGAATATAATTAAACAGACACTGATAGTTTGTTCTTCTAGAAAGGGTTTAGCCACACAACCTTCCTTTACTTCTACTAGCAGTAGTAATGGTGGTACTGATACAACACCAGGACTTAGTTGTTCCAGAGTTTATGGCACTGATACTAACAATCCAAGGTTGCAGGTGGCCCTCGTGTTCTTGGAGGTATCTGGAACTAAGTCTCTGCAACATCTTTATTTCCCTTCAGTAGAGAAATTCATGGGGATCCGTAAGTATCTGAGGCTTCAATGTTACCCGGACTCATATTACGTGTCTAGCGTACGAAATTCAAAAACAAACCTTTCTTTCTTAGCGTCTTCGCAGCTTCTCCCGATTCTCATATTTTATTGATAAAGGTTTACGATGAATATGTTATCTTCGAATTTCAATAAATCATGTCATACAATCCCTAATCACGACTGGGATAAAGAGAAACGTGTCTGACCGCCCATGGTTATTTTTAATTTCCCGAAGCTACGGTCCGTTGTTTTTGTTCTCGTCTCCATATGTTTTAAATTATTTTCAAACAAAATAAACAATGTTACCCATATCCTTAAACATTTCCATTAAAATCTTTCCTTTGGCTTGTTTCCTTCACGTTTCAATCCAACAACAATACAGGAGCATAATTGTTTTTATACTACATGTGCACCACTAACAAGATTCTAGTTGTTTAAATATACGTAAAGTACACAATACAATAAAACACTTGATAAAGCTACAATGCTTTCTTGTAGTTAAGTAATTTCCGTTTTAATTATTTTCAGTATAATCTTAACCTGCTTTGAGAAGAGCTTACATAACTCTACATTTGTAGAAACTTTTGTCGTCATCTGAGACTTTCTTTTACAATCTAGTTAACTTCCATCCGTTTTCATTATCACGCTTACATTTTTTTTTTATTTTAAGTGTGCGGAAAATATTTAAAACAAAGTAAATGTTATATTTCATCATGTGTAATTTGAAAGTCTGACTGATGTTGTTTGTCACTACTGAACTTTCTGAGGTATATATTATAAAACGTTATGCATTTGATGAATACTGTGACCCCACATCGCAGTAAAACTGTTACAACCTCACGTTATAAAACTTAAGGATTACAAAGAATATCAAACTTCTCAAAATTATATGCACCTTACAAGTTCTAAACGTAAGAGTGACTAACCGTGCAAGGCTCGTAATTTCGTTTTTGGATAGTTAATTACCTGTCAAAAACAAAACATCACCCAGTACACTGTTACCACTTCTCTTACTTTGTGTTTGGGTTTAGTCTGCCGTTGAAGAGTTTTAGATTTTAAAAAGCTGACCAGCACCAAAAGGAAAACCTAATACATATTGAAAAAGCTAACGATAATTACTAATTATTATAGATATTATTCGAGCAAAACAAGCATAGCCTTATATTTAATTGTTTATATAAACAAGACTAACTTTCCCCCTCGAACTGTCAGAGTTCAATAAAGTGTTAATAGTTAAGATGATTTAAATTATTCACAAACAGACAAAGCTTATATTTTAATCTATCAAATGATATATTGTTTTCCGTTATCCTCCAGTTAGAAATTATATAGCAAGGACGGAGTTTAATTTATAATGTAAAAACTACCTGTTCGAAACGCGACAATAGTAGTTATCTTTAGTAAAGTATATTTATAATTCTGATGCCGAGAATCCCACTTTGAATAAAGATGCATCCAAGAACAGCTGGTGATGGTATTAAACAATTAAGTAGAGAACAAGAAAAAAATTATCAATAGAAGTGTTACTACCTATACCAGCCTTTGGGCTAAATTCACAATGTGCAAGTGGGAAAAAAAAATGGAACATAAAAATACCTAAACTACAGTTATTACTTTGGTAGAAGCAGTGTTAAGAGATCTCTTCATTTTATTTAATAACACAATATTTCACAAAAAGGTACCACATTGCTACAGATATTTGCATGAAAACAACTTTAATATTTAAAATATACGTTGTGTAATTATAGTTTGTGGAAGGATTAACGTATCAATGAATGAAACGTAAAGAACAGACAGGTAATAGGTCACTACATGATATTATAAAAACTATACGTTATAAACACTCCCGTACCTCATGCACCTCCTTTACGTTATTCGAGACAAAGTGTAATTTATCTATTTTATATTTTTCAAGGCCCTACATATATTTAATAATAATAAAGTTAAAGGGTTGTACTGTAATTAACCAACTAATTTATGAAAGCGTTTCAAAAGTGTTCCTGTGGTATTGAATGATTGTAATATCACAATAAATGAAAGCACAAGTTCTATACCAATTATATTGTTTAATAAAACTGGTGGTAAACAGTTCCGTAAAATGTAAACGTATTATTGTATGATTTAGAAACTCTCGATTTCACCTAAAAATAAGATTATTTAATGAGTTTGAAATATAGTTACAACGTAAGAGTGTTCGTTCAAATACAAAGTAACAATTACGCTTCACCAGCAGTCGAATTTTCTGGACTTCCGAAAAGAAAAGGAATTGTTTGTAAAAATAGTTTATTTGAAAGACGTTAAACAAATGGTAAAATAAACAAACTATAATATTGGAAACAATTTCAAAAACAAATAAATAAAACGAATAATCTAGTAAACGAATTGAACTGGAACCAGCCCAAGGGATAGAAGAAACTTCATTCTTTCTTACTGCACGTGCAGGACGTACAACTGCAGGGTTCACCTTCTGCAAAGGAAATAAGATTAGATGTCATTTTAAAGGATTATTTACACAAATAAATAAGTCACTCTGGAACAATTTTTCAATACTAACTACTAAGAGTTGACATATCTGTACACTTGCATGGACTTCCCTCAGGGTCGTCTTTTCTCATGCACGAAGTACACTTACATCCGTCTTTCTGGCCGCACGTGCACTTATCGCTACAGGCGCACGTAGGATCTTGAAAGATCAGTATGGTAGACACTTAGTTGTATTTTAAGTGTTGTTAAATATATACACAGCTGGTAATGTTAATAAATGAAGAAAGTGACCAAGGCTTCAGAATGTTATTGTACTTTTGATTTTATGAATTTAAGTATACTTTCTTACAATAAAAGAAAAAAATAGAATTTCAGGTATTTTGTTATCACAAATGTTAAGGACGTAGAAGACTAATTTACAAAATGATATATGCATAGTTATTTTAACAGTTATGCACATCAGTAGTTTTTATAAGTCCGATTATTTGTGGTGTATTAATTTGTTTAGTTTACCCAAGACAGGGAATTGACCTTTTCTATAGAACTATATTGTAACAATATAGCCCATTTCACCCCACGCCGCAAGAATTACAAAGTTCAGCAGTTACTACAACAGAATGTAGTTATTTTATAACATCGACTAGTTAATATTTTAAGGGTGTGTAGGTGTGGTGTAAGAAAACAGTTAATACCTTTACACTTGCAACTCCTATCAGTTTGGTCTTTTTTGTTGCACGTGGTGCACTTACATCCTCCTTCCTTCCCACACGTGCACTCTTTAGTGCATGTGCACAATGGATCTTTGAAGAACAGAAAGAGTACAAGTGTTTATAGCTATTACGCGATTTATAATAGTAATACGTGTACAAAATAATGCAAACTGCTCAGTTAACATGTATAAAAGGTGAAGAAACGAACAAATGAAGTTCATATTACGTAAATATGTATCAATTACATGAAGGTTTCTCAGTAATACAAAACTCAAGTAAGTTAATGAATTAACGTTTATAATGACAATAATAACCAAAATCACTTTCGATTCGAGACCACAAGTACATCATTGGAAGAGAATCACCTGTAAAATCATTGTAATAGTTGTACATGTTCAACTAAGATAGTTATTATAAGGTCACGTTTTTCAAATAAAACATTCTTCAGTTATCAGCTTTACACAACATAAATACTATTTCGTCGTTAGGGAAAGTTATGTGAATAATAAGATTTAATTGTTATATTTAAGACTAAACAAGATATAGATAATCTGAATCACGAAGTATTAAATGAACAAAGGCCCACACTACTACTTCACCAAACATGGGAAGTCAACATTCAAAGAAGGAAGATATGTAGCAGTGTTTGTTACTATTAAACAGCCACAAATGCATATTTATCTGGAATAAAACACAATTCCGCCAATATCCTTTTATCCTTTGTCATATAATATTATCGTCTACACAAACTGTGTTTGTTTATCATGTAATACAAACCCCACAACTTACCTCCGCATTTACAAATCGATTCGGACATTGTTTTTAATTTGAAATTTATTTATACATCCAAACACAACTTCCACTAAAACTCAAGTAGCGCATGAACGTTTTATATTGACCAAGTGCAAGAGTCGTGTGCAAAATAACCAACAACGAACCATGTGTTATATCTATTCAATCATAATAAGTAATCATGTCTTAATTAGTGTAAAGAATAATAAAACAAAATATTTATCATAATTGTTTTGAACGTGACCAAAACAGGTGTTCACTTTGCTGTCTACTATTTGTGATTAAAACACGCGTAACTTCAGATCCTAGGTCTATAAGTTTCTCATGTTTTTCCAGCTTCTTGTGCTAAACGTAACAAAATATAGTAATATCTCCTGTCCACCCCATCATTGGCAAGTTTGTTGGCTTAAAAGGCTGAAAGTCGAATTTCTATATAAACAAACCAAAACAACAATGTAATAAATAAAGCATAGATAACTAATACGTAAAAGTAAAGGGTGAAACTTACTACAAATGTAAGTGTGAATCGTGACAAATTAACAAAGAATAATTCAGTTTAGGGCCGCCAGAATTGGTTATATAACTCACTATAGTGATCTTTGTTTGTTTTGGAATTTACAAATTAGGGCTATCTGTGATAAGAATAATTAGCAGTAAGATTAAGAGAAGCTCAGCTAATTGGTTATATAAGGATAGTTTAGTGGGATTGACCGTCACTTAATAGTGATACATGTTGGCGCGACTCAGGCGCGTAGCTTCATTCGGATTAAGCGCACGCCTTAATATAAAGAAGTGATACAGAGCTGCTGGTTTATATAAAGAATTGATAGAGAATGATGGTTTATATTTAATTATCATTCAAGTTTTTTCTCCGGCAAGATAATTATTGTAAATTCAAAATGCCAACACTATCAGCTGTATTAAATACTGATAAACTTCTTATTGCAAAATTTTAATATCGAAACGTCTCCTAAGCTCGATCACTCTCTCCGACTTACCAGAATATCACCAAAAAGTGTGAGATATTTTAAAACTCTTCTCAGTTATGTTTATAAAAGAGCGCTACCATTTTCACTTTTCTTTCTGTTGGAATATTTGGTGTAGGTGTTTTTTTCTTTACTCTGCCATTTATATAATACAATTGCTTATGTTATGTTTGATTTTTGCAGTTGGAACAAGAGAAATAAAAAGTGTTTGTGTCTATGTATAGACATAGATACACCAGACCACCTAATCTTGTTTATTTGGCCACAGATGTGAAAACTGGTGTAGTTAGGGAGAAATTTAGACCTTTTACGTTTGTTGGTTCTGTGCCTTTGACAAGTGTCACTGCTAAACCTATGACCATGCGTAATTTACGTGGTAAAGAGACAGCTAATCCATTGTTCTTAGAAGGTATACTGCCTTTAAATTCCAGTTCTGCTACTGATGAGGTAGATTTGTTAATTTTCTTCTTTATAACATTTGTTTAACATCAGGCTAATTTTCCGGACCAGTTGTGGTTGGAGTAAGACCTACTCTGCCAACTAAGGGTGTATCATTACCGTTGGGAAACGATTTGGCTGGGGAGAAGTTGTTGATGAACCCAAGATGGTCAGCAAGGTGACCTTTCTTTGGACTAAGGATGATGTTATTGACGAAGAGAATCCAAAGTAATTACTTTTTATGAATCAAACATAAAAGAGAAACTCAAAATAACACAAACCAGTTACGCAGATGATTATTTAATTGACATTATCTTGGATTTCAAAACTGCTTCAGATCGATGCTGTATGTTTTCAATGAGTGATTGATTGACATCTTTGTATGAGTAATACAAAAAGATAATCTTCCATGTTTGGCTCGAGATCTTTCATTAATCGGTTTAACTCAGCCCATTAATTCTCATATTTCTAAGATATCTTTAACTGACTCTACAATTGCAGAGAAACTTGTTTGATCATTTTGTAGGCTAACTGTAATAATTTGATCTAAAACACTACAGCAAGTGCACAACAATTTTTGGTGAAAAAATGTAACTGAAGTCGTGAAAGGTTCAGGCATTTACGGAAGTCAGCGTTAGAATTAAGATTCGAAATCATATTTGAGCAGATCTCGTAGAGTGAGTTCGAAAAACATATATTTTTACATATTTTTATGTTATCTAATAGATGTAACAAATTAGCATTTTCATAGGAAAAGAAATATTTGTTTGCTCACTACCTGTATATTCAGCTATTGTTTTCTTTTGATATTATGGTAAAAGATTATTAAGTTTGTTTTGTTTGTTTTTGAAATTTCGCACAAAGCTACTCGAGGTCTATCTGTGCTAGCCGTCCCTAATTTAGCAGTGTAAGACTAGAGGGAAGGCAGCTAGTCATCACCACCCACCGCCAACTCTTGGGCTACTCTTTTACCAACGAATATTGGGATTCACCGTCACTTATAACGCCCCCACGGCTGGGAGGGCGAGCATGTTTGTCGCGACGGGTATGCGAACCCGCGTCCCTAAGATTCGATACTTAATACGCTTGGCCATGCCAGCCTTATTTATTAAGTCCACAGGGTAATTTTGACTTATTTTTCATGTTTGTGTACTTTGTTTGAAACCTTTTTTTTTTATTCTGTTAACAATGATTTCGTTAGTTATGTACTAATTGCCTATGAAGGATGAAACGTTAAACGAAATAAAACTAAACTTTTTTGAAACCTATTTCAGTTTATGTTTAATAATTACATTTCATTTTTCTTACCGTTTAAATATTTTGTAGACCAAACTTTGAATGTGTAATACGTCCAAAATCATTAAACCAAATACTTGACATAGATATCACTTATCTATGATCCCGTTCTGAAACTGACATTAATAAACTTAGTGATTCTTCAAAGTATACATAGTTTGAGGGTGGTGATGGAACGTAAACCTTCAGATTTCAAAAATCTAAATCTTTGGATCATTTGTATTGAGAGAAATAATTTGCAACAGTTTCTAATATTCATAAGAGGATAGTCCCTTACTACAAAATTGCCATAGAAACGACACTTATTAATTGCAGTTGGTTGGATCTTTGTTTATCTACCAATACGAAGAGATATACTTCATGTATGAATTTCAATGTTCAGAATGACTGCAAATATTTAAGATCTTAGAGTTAACTGTAAGAGTTTATTAATCAATGCACCAACCAAACTGTTTCCTTGTGTTTTAAGTTATTTATTTTCAAACACAAATTAAACAATGTAATAACGAATATTTTGAAACCACATTTCCAGTAAAATATTTTCTTTGGAATGTGTTATTGTCATTTCATTCCAATGACAATGCAGGAGTAGTATTCTTTTATACTACATGTGTATAACGCACGAGAGTTTAGTCCTTTAAAAAAATATCAGTAGTTCGGTAACAAACAACTGATAAAGCTACAGACATTAAATTCTCTCCTCATTGGTACAACGGTATCTCTTCAGACATGCACCGTCAGAAACCCGTTTCTACTTTTAATGGGTAGAGTACGGATAACCCACTGTGTACCTTTTGCTTATTTCCAAACAATCAATCAGACATTAAATTTCCTTACATGTTCTTCTCATTTATTACACTTACATTCTCTAGCACAAATGTACAGAAAATCTCTAAAACAGCAATATAAATGTTAATATTCATGATGTGTAATTTGTTGATATGTGATACTATTCTCTTTAATTATGTTTTATAAAACGTAATGCAGTTGAAGTTTTGCGTTACCAAACATCACAGTAAACTCTGACCACTATAAGATATAGTTTCTCTTTTCGTACCTTAATAAAAGTTCGAAGTATACGTAAGTTACAATCTGTGTAAAGTTTTTAAATTTTTCTTTCATAATCACCTGTCAAAAACACAAATCACATCGAACAATGTTTCCACTTTCCCTCCAATGTTTTCAAAACCCAAACTATCATTGAGCTGCTTTAGATTTGAAAATCTTCCCATCACCACAAAATACCCAAGAAGTGATTTGGAGTAGGATTTAAAAGACAAAAACAGAAACATTTAAGATATGATGGGGGTAAATTGCACACTTTGGCCAATGTACTTGACTTATGAGGACTTGCTGATTTTGAGAAGAGCCTAGATTTTTCAAGTCAAGATTTCAGCAACAACTAATGAACGTGCTAATGCTGCTAAGAAGTCTGAAGATGTCCTCATCCTTGGATCAAAGTATTATTGTTATAATTATTTTTACTACAAATATTAAGTGAGTGATAGGTTGTTTTAGGAATCCGTTGTATTGTTAATGTTTTCAAAATGTGATGTATATATCTGTAATAGGCAGAAGGGATCTAGGAATATAAACCATCTGGGGAGACCTTGTAATCCATGCCGATGTTATACAACTTGCAAATGGAAGAAAGTTCCTATGAGAATGCGATAAAAGCAAGTCCAAGGATTAATTGCCACAAGTGACTGCGCATGTGTGATCCAAGAAATATTTTCCTATGCCTTCCCAATGAAACTTCACACCATCAGTATGGCAACCAGATTGTAGGCTATAGACGAAGCCAGTTGATGTTTAGCGTGAGGTGTTTCCTTGTATAACCCAAGAAGTAAACTGCTCAAAAAACTAAAGGAACAAGTACATTTTCTTATAAAATTTATCTCCGTGTTCTAAATGTGATAATATTTTTATTTTTTAGGTAATTTGCATCATTTCAGTTCCATCTGTATCCATATTTTAATGTGTGATAAGCGGTAAAACATGGAGCAATAAAATTTTTAAAAATGGTCAATATCACCAAAACCGATATCCCATATGAGACAATATTTTAAACAGTTCACTTGCGTGTATTTAAGAAATGTTTAAAACATTCAATGTCTAGTGCGACTTCCAAGGGCTGAGATGCACTTCTGACATCAATTTCGCGCACTTTGAATCACTCTATTGGTGTTATCTTGAGGTATGTTAGGGTATTCGTCTACCAGGGCTTGTCGGAGTTCCTGTACATTCTGAAAAGGGTGCTGGCTTTTACTTACGCGCCATGACAACATATCCCAAAAATGTTCAATCCAATTTATATCTGAAGATCTGGCGCGCCACTTAAAAGTCTCTATTCTTTCCTCTTCAAGCAACTACATACACTGTCTGGCGACATGGGATCACGTGTTAATTTGCATGAGAATGAACGCATCGCAAAAGACCTCAGAATGGTTTCCAGAATTTCGTCTCTATATCGTCGTGCATTCAGAGCTCCGTTGTCGAGGAGAAATATGTCCATGCGGCCACCCAAGCTTATGCCTGCCCAGACCATTACAGAATCTCCTCCATAAGCGTCGACCTGCACATGTTAGAGGCTGAAAATCGCTCTCCTCGGCGTCTTCACATTCTCGCACGTCTATCATCACGAGAAAGAGTGAACCAACTCTTATCTGTCCATAGTACAGTTGCCCATTGACGAAGTTTCCGGTCCAGGTGCTAATGAGCAAACTCCATCCTGGCTGAACGGCATCGTGCTGTCAGAATAACGCCTTTTGCAGGTCGTCTGGCCTTAAGACGTCCTTTGTGCAGACAATTGCAAACTGTTTGGGTCAACACATGGGTTCCAGTGGAATACTGAAGATGATTTCGCATAGATCGGTCCGTAACTAACCTGTCCCACAGAGCGATAGTCACAATCTAGTTGTCCTCTTTGGCTGTTGTGCAGTGATGACGATCTTGACATGGTTTCCTGACATAAGAGTTCGTTTCCTGGTAAAACGCAAAAATCGATTAATGACGATTGGTGACACACCGACGCGCTGTGTTAACCTTCTTTGTCTCTGGTCATTTTTCAGCATTTAGACTGCCCTGGCTACCCCGTTTTCTGTCAGTAGGAGCCTGACTGCTTGGTTACACAAGATCAAGGTACACATTGATAAAAGAAACCAGAGAAGATCCACGTTGGGGTTTATTTCGAGAATTAATGCGGAATGCATAATTTCACGTAACATATTTATATAGGGTACTTTGATGTCGTATTCTCCTGAAGTGAGGTGAGTTTCGTTTCAGTTCCTTCGTACTTCACTCGCAAGCTTAAAAAATACACTTGCAGACGAATGGGTATGTTTTCATCCATAAATTTAGTTATCACAAAATATTCTGAAATATGTAGTTATTTCTATAAATTTATTGAGCAGTATATTTTCCTTCATCTGGCATGAAGTGTTTCCTTGTTTGGTACAGACAACAATGGCAGCATGTCTACAACAAGCTGGTTTAATTAAACATAGCTATGCTGGAGGAAAATCATGAAATCCATGAGTTTGGTGGGCAAATATTATGCGAGTGAGAATGTGTGGAAGTAAACATTACCACCCCAAATCCACTAATTGCCCAGCACCTAGTTCAGTAATTAAATATTTACTTCTACACATCTGGCAATCTCAGCATTTATATCCAGATTTCTGGTATTTAAATTAACGTCTTTCGCTAGTTTTTTTGAAACGCAAAGGCCTCAGTCATTGTTCCTTACAGATTCCTGCTATACACCTTCACATACGACAGTAACCAGAATGTAATCATCGTCAGGTGATGACCGAAGAAGGTCGAAACGTTGTTCACTCTTCTATGTAAAATATTTTCTTTCTAAATAAGACTTTCTAGCTTATTATTCACGTGTTGTCTCTACATCCACTGGCAGTACTAATGGTGGTACTGATACAACACCAGGACTTAGTTGTTCCAGAGTTTATGGCACTGATACTAACAATCCAAGGTTGCAGGTGGCCCTCGTGTTCTTGGAGGTATCTGGAACTAAGTCTCTGCGACATCTTTATTTCCCTTCAGTAGAGAAATTCACGGGGATCCGTAAGTATCTGAGGCTTCAATGTTACCCGGACTCATATTACGTGTCTAGCGTACGAAATTCAAAAACAAACCTTTCTTCCTTAGCAGCTTCTCCCGATTCTCATATTTTATTGATAAAGGTTTACGTTGAATATGTTATCTTCGAATTTCAATAAATCATGTCATACAATCCCTAATCACGACTGGGATAAAGAGAAACGTGTCTGAAACGTTATTTTTAATTTCCCGAAGCTACGGTCCGTTGTTTTTGTTCTCGTCTCCATATGTTTTAAATTTTCAAACACAACATAAACAACGTTACCCATAAATATTTCCATTAAAATCTGTCTTTTGGCTTGTTTCCTTCACGTTTCAATCCAACAACAATACAGGAGCATAATTGTTTTTATACTACATGTGCGCCACTAACAAGATTCTAGTTGTTTAAATATACGTAAAGTACACAATACAAGAAAACCTTGATAAAGCTACAAACAATGTTTTCTTGTAGTTAAGTAATTTCTGTTTTAATTATTTTCAGTATAATCTTAACCTGCTTTCAGAAGAGCTTACATATCTACATTTGTAGAAACTTTAGTCGTCATCTGGGACTTTCTCTTACAATCTAGTTAACTTCCATCCATTTTCATCATCACGCTTACATTTTTTATTTTAAGTGTACAAAAAATATTTAAAACAGCAAAGTAAATGTTATATTTCATCATGTGTAACTTGAAGGTTTGACTGATGTTGTTTGTCAGTACTGAACTTTCTCAGGTATATATTATAAAACGTCATGCATTTGATGAATACTGTGACCCCACATCCCAGTAAAACTGTTACAACCTCACGTTATAAAACTTGCAAGGATTACACAGAATATCAAATATCCAAAATTATATGCACCTTACAAGTTCTAAACGTAAGAGTGACTAACCGTGCAAGGCTCGTAAGTTCTTGTTTGGATAATTAATTACCTGTCAAAAACAAAACATCACCCATTAGACTGTTACCACTTCTCTTACTATCTCTTCTGGGTTTAATCTGCAGTTGAAGTGTTTTAGATTTTAAAAACCTGACCAGGACTAAAAATAAAACCTAATACATATTGAAAAGCTAACGATAATTACTAATTATTATAGATATTATTCGGGTAAAATAAACAGCCTTATATTTAATTGTTTATATAAACAAGACTCACTTTCCCCGTCGAACTGTCAGAATTTCATAAACTGCCAATAGTTAAGATGATTTATATTATTCTCAAACAGACAAAGCTTATATTTTAATCTATCAAATGATATATTGTTTTCCGTTATCCTCCAGTTAGAAATTATATAGCAAGGACGGACTTTAATTTATAATGTAAAAAACTACCTGTTCGGAACGCGACAATAGTAGTTATCTTTAGTAAAGTATATTTATAATTCTGATGCCGAGAATCCCACTTTGAATAAAGATGCATCTAAGAACAGCTGGTGATGGTATTAAACAAATAAGTAAAGAACAAGAAAAAAATTATCAATAGAAGTGTTACTATCTATACCAGCCTTTGTGCTACATTCACAATGTTCCTAAAGAAAACACATCTAATTTGTTTTGTAATCGTTTTTTGTCTAAAGAGAAAACGTTAAGATATATTTCAACTGGTAAAAATACGAAAATGTAGAACCTAAAATTTTAAGAAATTTAAATATCAAAACAAAAAATCCATATCAGGTCACAAAAGAGCAACTCGTTTTTTCGCATCTGCTCTTAAAAGCAGCATTCTATGTAGCAGATCTGTAAATTATTCGATGTTGTTTACGCGTTATTTAATAACGCCATATTATTTCAAGGAGTAGCTCGATTGTTAGCAATATTCTTTCGTTGACAATGTGCTCCCTGCAGTTATTACTTTGGTAGAAGAGAGTGTAGAAAGAGGTACCACATCCCTACACATATTTGCATTAAACATCTTTAGTATTTAAAATATACATTGTGTAATTATAGTTTGTGGAAGGATTAACGGATCAATAAATGAAACGTAAAGAACAGACAGGTAATAGGTCACTACATGATATTATATAAACTATACGTTATGTACACTCCCGTTACTGATGCAGTTCGTTTGCGTTATTCGAGACAAAGTGTAATTTATCTACGAGATTCTTCGCGGCCCTAAATATATTTAATAATTAAGTTAAAGGGGTGTACTGTAATCAACCGACTAATTTATGAGAGCGTTTCAAGAGTGTTCCTGCGTTATTGAGCGATTGTAATATCACAATAAATGAAAGCACAAGTTCTATACCTGTTATATTCAATAAAATTGATGGTAAGCACTTCCCTTAAATCTAAACATATTATTGCAAAAATCAGAAATTCTTGATTCACCTTAAAAAACAAGGTTATTTAACGAGTTTGAAGTATAGTTACAACGTAAGAGTGTTCGTTCAATTACAAAGTAACAATTACGCTTCACTAGCAGTCGAATTTTCTGGACTTCCGAAAAGAGAAGGAATTGTTTGTAAAAATAGTTTATTTGAAAAACGTTAAACAATGTTTAAATAAACAAATTAATATTGGAAACAATTTAAAAAACAAAAATAAACGAATAATCTAGTAAAGGAATTAAACAGGAACCAGCCCCATGGATAAAAGAAACTTCATTTTTCCTTGCTGCACGTGCAGGACGAACAACTGCAGGGTTCTCCTTCTGTAAAGGAAGATTAAACGTTATTTTATAATTATTATTTACACAAACAAGTCACTCTTAAATAACTAGCAAGAGTTTACATACCTGTACACTTGCATGGACTTCCCTCAGTGTCGTCTTTTCTCATGCACGAAGTACATTTACATCCGTCTTGCTGGCCGCACGTGCATTTGTCGCTACAGGTGCACGTAGGATCTGAAGAGATTAGTATGGTATAGAGTTTCTTCTATTTTAAAATTTGTTAAATATATACATAGCTGATAATGCGAATAAATTAAAAAACAAAAGGCTTCAGGATGATATTGTACACTTGATTTCATAAATTAAGTATATTTATTATATACAGCAAAAAAAAAAACAGAATTTCAGATATTTTACATTGAATAATGTTTATAATATCGTATCCATACAGGTATTTGAACAATCTTGTACAGCAGTAGTTTTCAAAATGCCCGATTACGAGTTATGCATTATTCGTTTAGCTTAACGAAGACAGTGAAGTTATCTTTTCTGTAGAACTATGTTGTAAAATCAGTCCACTGCAACACGCCGCAAGAATTAATAAGCAAAAGCAAAGTAGTTACTAAAACATGTCGTTATTTTATAACATCCCTCAGTTAATATTTTAAGCGCGTGTTGGTGTGTAGTAAGGAAACTGTTAATACCTTTACACTTGCAACTCCTGTCAGTTTCTTCTTTCTTGTTGCACGTGGTGCACTTACATCCTCCTTCCTTCCCACACGTGCACTCCTGAGTGCATGTGCACAGTTGATCTTTGAAGAAGAGAAAGAGTACAAGTGTTTATAGCTATTACGCAGATTTATATAGTAATACGTGTACAAAGTCATGCATCAAACCGTTCAGTTGATATTTATAAAAAGGGGAGAAGTATACAAATAAATAAACAGTTCATATTACAATAATTTATGCATCATGTCAAGATTTCTCAAATCATACAAAATTAAGTAGTTGAACGTATTAATGTTTAATAATGACAATAATAAAAATACTCGATTCTAGACAAAAAGTACATCAGTGGAAGAGAAGAAACCTAAATAGAAATCATTGTGAAAGTTGTATGTTTAAGGCTAATTATAGTCATAAAGTAATCACAAAATTTACTTTTAATAAGACAAACATTCTACAGTTAACAGCTTCTCACTGCGTAAAAACTAAGTGGTGATTAAATAAATCATAAATGGGAAGATTTATCTAGCAAGTTTAATATCAAATAAACAAACATTAAAATTCTTCAATCACGAAGTATTAAACAAAGAAAGGCCCAAACCAATGCTACACACAAAATGTGAAGCCAACATACAAAATACGTAATAATACTCTGTCTATTAAACAGCCGCGAATGAATAATTTTCTAGAGTAAAACACATTTGCGGTAAAATCCTCTTATCACACGAAATTATTTTCAATCACAAACAGTGTGTTTCTTCATCGTGTAATACAAATAACGCAACTTACCACCGCATTTACAAATTGTATCGGACATTGTTCTTAGTTTAAAACTTACTTGCACTGAAACACAACTTCCACTCAAACTAAACACGCGAGTGATGTTTTTATATTCGCCAAGTGCAAGATTCGTGTGCAAAATGAGCAATAACGAACCATGTGTTATTTCTAGCCAATCACGAGTAAATATGTCCTAATTAGTATCAAGAATAATATATCCAAATATTTATCACAAGTAATTTGAACTTGGCCAGAAAAAGTGTTCGCTGTATTGTCTACTATTTCTGATTTAAACACACGTAACTTCAGATATTAGGTGTATCACTTTCTAATGTTTTTCCAGCTTCTATTGTTAAACGTAACAGAAAATAGTAATAACTCCTGTCCACCCCTTCTGTGGCAAGTTTGTTGGCTTAAAACGCTGAAAGTTCGGGTTTCAATATAAACAAAGCAAAACGACAATTTAATAAATAAAGCATACATAACTAATACACAAAATTAAAAGGGTGAAAGTTACCATGTAAGTGTGAAGTGACATTACCAAATGGTTAGAAATTTTCACTCACGTCAGATTTACAAATTAGTCTGATAAGAATAATACAGCCACCAAGTGCTCAATGAATTGGTTATATAAGGATAGTTTACAGTGATACACTAGCTTCATTCATAACAATATAAAGAATCAATACAGAATGCTGGTTTATATTTAATGGCAAATAGTTTATTAAAATCATTATTTAAGTTTTTTCTCCGACCAGATAATTATTGTAAATTCAAAATGCTGACACTATCAGCTGTATTAAATACTGATAAACTTGTCATTGCAAACTTTTAATATCAAAACGTCTTCTCAGCTCGACCACTCGCTCCTACTTTTCACTTTGTCACCAAAAAGTGTGAGATATTTTAAAACTGTTCTCAGTTCTGTTTATAAAAGAGGGCTACCATTTTCTCTTTTCTTTTATTGGAATATTTGGTGTAGGTGGTTTGTTCTTTGCCTGGCATGGCCTAGCGCGTTAACGCGTGCGCTTCGTAATCTGAGGGTCGCGGGTTCGCGCCCGAGTCGCGCCAAACATGCTCGCCCTCTCAGCCGTGGGGGCGTTATAATGTGACGATCAATCCCACTATTCGTGGGTAAAAGAGTAGTCCAAGAGTTGGCGGTGGGTGGTGATGACTAGCTGCCTTCCCTCTAGTCTTACACTGCTAAATTAGGGACGGCTAGCACAGATTGCTCTCGAGTAGCTTTGTGCGAAATTCCAAAAACCAAACCAAGGTTTTCTTCTTTACTCTGCCATTTCTGTAAAAATTGCTTTTGTTATGTTTGATTGTTGCAGTTCGAACAAGAGAAATCAAAAGGGTTTGTGTCTGTATATGGACATAGATTCACCAGACCACCGATGTTGCTTCTTTGACCACAGATGTAAAAACTGATGTAGTTAGGTAGAAATTTAGATTGTTTACGTTTGTTGGTTCTGTGTTATTGGCAAATGTCTCCGCTAAACCCATGCCCATACGTATTTTACGTGATAATGACACAACTAAACCATTATTGTTAGAAGGTATACTGCCTTTAACTTCCAGTTCTGCTACTGATGAGTCTGTTATTTCTCAGGGCATTAAAGGTATATTTGTTAATTTTCTTCTTTTTACATTTGTTTAACATCAGACCTATTTTCGAGACATGTTGTTGTTGGAGTAAGACCTGGCTGTTGGAAAACGATTTGGTTTGGGGAAAGTTGTTGATAAACCCAAGATGGTTAGCAAGGTGACCTCTCTATTGTCTAAGGATGATGTTATTGTTGAAGTGAATCCAAAGTATTTACTTTTCAATAATCTAACATAAAATGAAACTCAAAATAACGAAAACCAGTTTTGCAGGTAAATATATAGTGGACATTGTATGTTTTCAATGAATGATTCACTGACCACCTTTTTAAGTAATACATAAATGTAATGTGACGTATTTGGCTTGAAATATTTCATTAATTGGTTTAACTAAGCCCATGCATTCTCATATTTGTAAGATATGTTTTAATGACTCCACAATTGCAGAGAAACTTGTTTGATCATATTGTTGGCTAATTGTAATAAGATGATCTAACAAATTGCAGCAAGTGCACAAAACTTTTCATGAACAAAATTAACTAAAATCATGAAAGGTTCAGGCATATATGAGTTAAACTTAGGATCCGAAATCGTATTTCAAGAGATCTCGTAAAGTGCGTACGAAAAACATATTTTCATATTCTTATGTTTTCTAATAGAAGATGGAACAAATTAACAACATTTTCATGGGAGGGTACAATATTTTTTGCTCATTCTCCATATGTTTAGCTATTGTTATTTTTTGATAATATGATAATATGGTAAAAGTTTATTACGTCCACAGAGTAATTTTGACGAATTTTTCATCTTTGTGTAACTTATTTGAAACATTTTTTTTCTATTCTGTTAAAGGCGATTACGTTGGTTACGTACGAATTGTGCATGAAGGGTGAAACGTTAAACGAAATAAAACTAACCCTTTTGAAACCTACTTCAGTTTATGTTTAATAATAAAATTTCTTTTTCTTATCATTTAAAGACCAACATTTGAATGTGAAATACGACTAAAATCATTAAACCAAATACTTGACGTAGAGATGAATTATGATACATCCTGTTCTAAAATCTTATATAGACCAACCTGTCATTGAGCTGTTTTAAATTTGGAGACCTTCCCAAAACCACAAGATACTCAAGAAGTGAATTGTAGTTAGTTTAAATAGAAAAGAACAAAAACATTTGAAATATTATGGGGTAAATTGAACATTTTGGCCAATATACCTGACTTATGAGGACTTGCTGATTTTGTAAAGAGTCTAGACTCCTCAAATAAGATTTCAGCAACAACTAATGAACGTGCTAATGCTGCTAAGAAGTGTAAATATGTTCTCATCCTTTGATCAAAGTATTATTGTTGTAATTATTCTTAATACAAATATTAAATAAGAGGTATTTTGTTTTGGGAATTTGTTGTATTCTTATGTTTTCAAAATGTGGTGTAACTGTAATAGGCAGAGGGATCTCGAAATATGAACCATCTGAGGAGATCTTATAAACCATTCAGATGTTATACCATCTGAGGAGATCTCGTATAAACCATAATGTGACGGTCAGATGTTATACAGTCTTACACTGCTAAATGGAAGAAATATTCCTCGTGAGCTTTGTGCGACCAAACAAACAAACAGAGTATACAACAAATGGAAGATTTATGCGATAAAAGCAAGTCCAAGGTGACTGTGCATGTCTTATCCAATACGTTGGACATTGTATAAACCAAGAAGTATTTTCCAACGCCTTCATACTGGAACTTCACACTATCTGTATGGCAACCAGATAGCAGGCTACAGACGAAGCTATTTGCTGTTTGGCATAAGGTGTTACCTTGTCTGCTATAGACAACAATGGCAGCATGTCTACAAACAGCTGGTTTAATTAAGCACAGATATGTTGGAGGGAAATCGTGAAATCCTTGAGTTTGATGTGCAAAGATTCTTTCAGAGAGAATTGGTATAATTAAACATAACTACCCTACATCCACTAATTGTCCGGACCCAATTCAGTAACTAAGTATTTGCTTCTACACATCTGGCAATCTCAGCACTTGTATCCAGATTTCTGCTATCTACATTAATGTCTTTCGTTAGTTTTTCTATATCTTTCTGAAAAGCAAAGGCCTCAGGCTTCAGTCATTGTTCCTTACAGATTCCTGCTATATACCTTCACCTACAACAGTAACCAGAATGTAATACTATGGCAACATTGAAGCCTCAGATACTTGAGGATGCCCATGATTTCTCTATTTAAGGGACATAAATTTGCCGCAGAGAATAAGTAGCAGATTTGCTAGTTTTAAATAAATCGTGTGAACAGTCTAACACCAATTCTTTAGCAAAGGGAAATGAAGTTTCTCATACCTCCAAGAACACTAGGGCCATCTGCTACCTTGGATGGTAAGTATTAGTTCCATAAACTTCAGAACAACTATGTTCTGGTATTGTGTCCGTACCATTTTTGACATTGCCAGTAGATGTGAAGATCAGATAATTAATAAGCTACTGATAAGGAAGAAAGTGATATCTTTCGTAAGTGCAACCCAATGTATTTCATTTTGAACTTTGAAATTACCGAGTGTGTAATTTTCAGAAAATTTTCTAGTTATTGTTGTTGTTTTCAATTAAGCACAAAAGCTATACAATGGGCTATCTGTACTCTGCTCACCACGGGTATCGAAACCCGGTTTTTAGCGTTGTAAGTCCGCAGACATACCGCTGAGCCACTGGGGGGCGCATTTTCTGGAATTTAATTTTAAAAAAATTATCTGGAGGTTCCTTTTAATAGGAGATTAATTGTAAAAAAAATACATTGTATCTCATGTTTAAGAAAATTACTGGGAGTTTAATTTTTAAGAACATTATCTGGAAGTAAATTTTTATATGAGGTTTATTTTAAGTAATGTACTCTGATATTAATTTAAAAAATACAAGGAAGTAAATTTGAGGAAAATTTAACAAAAGTTAATTTTTTAAGTAAATTATCTGGAGGTTAATTTTCATGAAATTTAACCAGAAATTCATTTTTCTATCACGTTAAGTTTTAGAGAAAATTACCTGGATATAGTTTTTGAAATTACCCGGAAGTTAATTTTTAGGAAAATTACCCAAAATTTAAATATATCTTGAGGTTAATTTTAGATTCTTGTTGTTTTGAGTTGAGTGCAAAGCTACGCTATGGGCTTGTTGTGTTCACCAAGGCTATTGAAACCCGATTTTTAGTGTTGAAAGTCCGCAGACATATCGCTGAGCCACTGGGAAGTGGTTACGTTACGAAAATTATTTGTAAGCTATTTTGTAAGAAATTTAAATGGCAGTTATTGTTTAAGAAAGTAACTAAAATATTACTTCCATGAAATTAAATTTAAAGAGAATTATATAGATATTAATTTTAAAGAAAACTATCTTGAGGTAATTTTTTATAAGGTAATACTTTTAACAATTACCTAAAGTGTAATTTTCAAAAAAATAATTGATGTGTAATTTTAAGAAAATTACCCGAAAGTTACGTTTCAAAGATTTATCTGGAGGTTACTTTTAGAGGATTTCTTTGAAAAAAAATAACTTAGAGGTGAATTTTAAAGAAAAGTACCTCAAAGTTAATTTTTATATGAGATTAAGTATAAAGTAACTGGCCCGGCATGGCCAAAGATGTTAAGGCGTACGACTCGTAATCTGAGGATCGCGGATTCGCATACCCGTCGCGCCAAACACGGTTGCCTTTTCAGCCGTGGGAGCATTATAATGTGGCGGTTAATCCCACTATTCGTTGGTAAAAAATTAGTCCAAAGGTTGGCGGTGGGAGGTGATGACTAGCTGCCTTCCCTCTAGTCTTACACTGCTAAATTAGGGACGGCTAGCAAAGATAGCTTTCGAGTAGCTTTGTGCGAAATTCAAAAACAAACAATTTAAAGTACCTTACCCAGAAGTTATTTTAAAGAGAATTATCTGGACGTTACATTTTAAAAAAAAATACGTAGAACTTCGTTTTTAAAGAAATTTACCCTCCACTTAATTTTTAAGAAAAATATCCTAATTTTATACAAAGCTACATTAGTACAATCTGTACTCGTTGCCTCTGATTTAGCAGGGTAAGACTGGTAGAAAGGCAGCGACACACAACCACCAGTTGCTAAATCTTGTGCTATTCCTTTACCAAGGAGTCCCCTGCTAGTAGATCAGATTTACAATGCTAAAATCAGCGGTTCCATTCCCCTCAGTTAGCTCAGCAGATAACTTCATGTGGCTTTGCTATAAGAAAACACGCTAACATTTTACCAATAACGTTCCCACGCCAGAATGGGTGAACATGTTTGGTGTAATGGAGATTTCAACCGGCGACCTTCAGATTAGAAATGGAATGCATTAACCACCTTTAGAAAAGTATTACAAGTTAAGTTTTTAAAAAAATTTCTGAAGGTTAATCTTAAAGAAAAATTTCTGAAGATTAATTTAAGGAAAACATCCGGATGTTAATTTTTAGAATGTAATTTGGATGTTAATTTTTGTGGAAATAATTCCGAGGTTAAACTTTTAGCGAAATGTTTCAGAGGTTAATTTTACTAAACTATTAGTAGGCTAATTTATAAAAAAAAAATTTTGGAGGTTGATTATTAAGAAACTTATTTAAAGTTTAATTTTTCTTTGAAAACATCTTGGGGTCAATTTATATATCAGGTTAATTTTAAAGAAGGGTAAAATTTTTAAAAATAATCTGGACGTCAATTTTTGGGACAATTATCAAGAGATTAATTTTTAATAAAATGTTTCAGAGATTAATTTTTACTAAACTATAAGGAGGCAAATTTTCAAGAATAATTTCTAGATGTTAATTATTAAGATAATTATCTAAGTTTAATTTTTAAATAAATATCTTGAGGATCATTTTTAGATCAGTTTAATTTTAAAGAAAAGTATCTGGATGTTGGATGTTTTCGGACATTGAGAGAATGCAAGAGGATATAAGCTTGGAATACGCTAAGCAAATTTTGATACTTCTACTTGACCTGTTTCATTACATGAGATATAGAAACATCCCGGTAATATTTGTTTCGCTTGATCAGAGTGAGACATTTGATTGAGTCCACCGTAATGTTTTTGGTATGTTTAGAAGAGGTACGGGTTTTCCTCCAGTTTTTGTCCATTATTTAAGAACCTTTTACCCGTCATCTTCTACCAGAGTTTTAGTGAATGGATACTTGATGGCTCCCTTTCACATAACTCAGTTTCTACTATCGCCTTCTTTGTATACACCAGTGACAAAGTGCCTATTTTTCAGCATGTTATACACTGTTTTGGTGTATGGTATCTCTTTGTCCTGTGAGGTGACCATCAAATATGTTAGTCGATCAGATGATCTGAATTTTGAGTTCAGCACAGAATATTGTTAGAAATACTCCTAAACCAGAGCAGCTCAGCTAATTTATGCCAAAACCAAAGCTCTGTGGTTGGGCACGTGGGCCTAATCTGCAGACCCTCCATTTAGTCAGGCAGTGACGTTCCCTCCAGTCAAGTGCTTTGGGATTCACCTCCTTATGTATCCCAAAGCTGCCTTTGAGGAGGTTATGCAAAGTGTCAATTCGACAGTTCAAGACTATTGCTATAGACCTGCAGACTTGGTTAGCAGGGTTAAAGTGATCAATAAAAGAATATTTCCTTTAATATGGTAAACTGACGCTGTTGCTGCGATTCGCCGCTGTCGGGCCATGTCTTATAATTTTTCCTGGTCCTGGACTCCCGTTCTCTGTATCGTTTACTGGCCCCATATTGCACTTACGGGATAGAAAATTATCATCCTGGTCTTTCATGTGGTGTTATTTGGGACGGATGACGATGCGTTGTTTAGATAGGTATTTAGTAGCCTTCAACTGATGCGTTGTTCATAATCTTCTACCAGTGAGAGAACGTTTCTACGTGTTTAACATGTTTCAAAATATAAATTTTGCTGAACATTTGTGTTTACGTTCTTTTTCATTAGGTTTATCTTTTTTCCTGTCATGTTAAAATGTGCAATGTAATTGTTTATAAACCGTTATGGTTACATTGTTTGTATGATTTAATTCCTTTTTTCTCTTTGTATTGTGAATTTTTTTTAAGTTCAAAATTCAATAATTAAGTATTTGCAATTGTTAACCTTAATAATATTTGATCCAGCATGTAAGTGCGGGAGTAAGTACTTTGTTATGCAGATTACGAAATGCAATACGTATAATAAAGAGTTGGTTTACCTAAAATATATGGTGTAGAATTAAAATGTCAGGGAGAATATACAGAAATACGGATTGCACTTAGTTAAACCTAGTCGAAAGTAATTTTATGTAACAACACGCCCTTCGCTAGTACAGTGGTAAGTCTACAAATTTACAATTCTACAATCAAGGGCTCGATTCCCCTTGGTGGGCTCAGCAGACAGCCCGATGTGGCTTTGCTACAAGATAACACAAAATGTAATAACATATAATTGTCTCTAACTTCTATAAATTAACCACTCCGTTATCGCAAATTACTTGTGTTGCCCTTTCTCCAATGTTTGGGTATATTTTAATGAAGAGTATATTTTACAGTTAAATCTTTCCATTAACGAAATTAAAATTATCTTGGAATTGATATTATTCTAAATCTAAACCTGCTATTTTCCATCCTCAAAACACCTTAAAATATTTTCACTAATCAAAACAGTAGTTTTAAAATAAAATATATTATTCTAAGTCTTTTTTTTATATAGAACATTTATAAATCGTTTCCATGAACTCTGTTTCAGTGTTACACGTATTCCCTTAGAGAGTGAGTATATTTATGACTTTAGGTAATAACAATATTCAGGTATTGGTGGTTTAATCAGGATAAGCCAATGCTATTGTATACAATTTACGCATTCTACGTTATTAATTATTCATAGGAATTTTACACGTTCAATCTTAATGTCAACCACTTCGAACCTTTTTATTTCCTCTCTTCTGGGCTTCAGGAGTTTTTGGAAATATTGATAAATATTGTACTTCTGAATCACCAAAGTCTGGCTATATAGGATGTCTAACTGAAGATTGTGTAGTCCATGCATTACGTGTATCAACGATAAAATATCTTTATTCACTTAACTTATTTAATAAACATACTACCTGCATATCTGGATAATTTTACTTCACCGTATTGGGAATATGTTTTAACAACAGTAACTCGCTGATCTCTAATCTTTTCAATTCCTAATATATTCTTCAAATAACTTTCTCTTCGTAAATTCGACGTTATTCTAACACTCGCAAAACTTTTCTATATACGATTTATATAATAACTTTACTTGATTTGGCCTACATTTGGATATGAACAAAGTCGTATCTCCTGTTTAAGAAAACGAATCTAGATGACAGAACAGACTTGTGTCGAACTGGACACAAATTTCCAATTGTCACACTAAACCATCACTTCAGTGGCTCTTTTGCTTTAACGTTCTGCCTCGTGCGTTAAGGAGTTTAAATGTAGGATACTATAAGAAGAAATCTAAACTATAATTGTTTTATTCTAGTTATTTCATATTTGGTTTTTAAATTTTAAACAACGATGGAAAGTTAACTACGAGGGTTGTGTGTGTATTTATCTGTGTAAAACATTTGTCTGTACGTATCCTTCATTTAAGACTTCTAAATGTAAACCACAACCAGTGATCCATAGTCGAGTTTAGCATAGAACATCGATCCGCTTCCCAAGTGGGGGAAGAGAGGACACAGAGGATGTTCAGTGCTCTCGTACATTTAACCCATAGCTGCTTGATGTGTGGTATAATAATCAGCTTACAGTCAAAGATAAACCCCAAGAACTTTGTCTCAGGGACCACAGGCAGCACAAATTCACCAATACAGAGTCCAGGATCAGGGTGAATACCCCATTGGCGGCAAAAGTGCATGCAAACGATTTTAGAGAGAATGAAGTTAAAACTGTTTGCTGTGGTACACTTCAGGAAGCGAATGAGGGCAGCCTGTCGCTGCTACTCAATATACCTCATATTCGATGATAAACATGAGATGTGAAAGTCGTCAACATAGATAGCGTTTGAAACAGTAAGAAGAGGTTATTCAGTGATGGCATTAATCTTTATACTGAAAAGTGTGACACTCAAAACACAGCACTGAGGGATCACGGTTCTTGTAGAAAAGAACGGGAAAGTGTCGAACCCCAACTAACTTGGAATCTCTTGTCCATTGAAACATTTTTAATAAAATGGGCTAATGGCCAAGTAACCCATATATATATGGAAGTCTCGCAAAATGCCATACCTCCATGTTGTATCATAAGCCTTCTCAGTGTCAAAGAATATTAATATAAGGTGTTGTCATTTGAGAAAGGCTTCTTTGATTGATGTTTCAAGTCAAATAAGATGGTCTACGGTGGAGTATTGAAAAGAGAAGGGTTGTGATCAGAGAACATACACTCAACAGAGCAACCCCTCCTATCAATATCAGCACTTTCTTCCACAGAGGAAATTATTCCATTAAAGTACCCCAGAATTAAAAAGGGAGACAGCAAATATTCAATGAGAGAATCAAGGTATGATTGATCATAGGTCTCTCCAGGTGACAGGTAGAGAGAACAAACAGTGATGGTACGATCTAAGGAAACATGGATGGTTACGGCCTCCAAGTTTGGTTGTGTTGAGTGGCAAAGATAGGGTGGTCACATGCTAATCAACCAACAGTGCCACCTCTCGACGCACTCGTTCATCACAAAGCCTGACATTTATGTACAAAGAAATTCGCCGAAAGGTGACTTTATCAACATGTTTCAGAACTCTTTCTACTAAGGGAAGACATACAGGATGTTAGAAAGCAATCAGTGTTTTGATGTCATTTAGATTAGAACGTAAACCTCGGCAGTTCCATTGTATCAATTAGGCACATTTTTATTTGTGTGTAGGTAAATTGGGTGGAGAACCCTTCCGCTTACGACCACGTCTTTTCTCTTTACTATCTTTATTCATGAATCCTACCCTGGTTCGATTGGGCAGATCTTTGCAATTGGAAGAGGATTCCAGAGACTGGGGACGTGAACGATGATCGTCTTGCATCTTGATGTGGGAAAAGAAGATGCTCCCGAGAAAATGCCCGTACCTGGAACCAAAGAAAATGTATTTTAGGATTTGCTGGAATGTATGTTACAGACGGAAATGCGTGTTGAAGTTGATTCATCAACTTTTTTAACCATGGAGGTCAAAAGGCTTTTCATTTGATTTGAGAACGATTCTTCTCGAAGTACAGAAAGATTCGTCTGTACTCCCACTGTAGTAGTGGAACGAAGTGCAGCAGATGTGTGAGAGCCATTGCAATTGGTGCAATGAGGGTCTGTTTTACACTCATAAGCATAGTGGGCCTTGCCACCCAACGAGCACACGTCAAGGAACTGCGATATGATGTATTCGAGTGATCGAACTACTGACACTGAAGACATTTGAAAGTGTTTGGAATGTATGGCCGCACCCTGTAATTAAGATCAACTGTTTGACGGTGGAAGGAGGACGTGGTGATGTATAGGTCAGAATGCAAGTGGATATACACCTCACTGCAGAAACTCCTTGGGTGGAGAAACTAGCGAAAATTTCCGACTCGAGGATGTTCTTCAAATCCCTCTCAACAATAACTCCTCGTGAGGAATTTAAAGTAACATGAGGTGTAACCTCAATAAGTATATCCCCAATCGCATTTGAATGCAATAGGAGTTCACTTTGTTGAGATGTGGAAGTTTCCATCAATATGTCACCAGATCGAAGCTTCTTTACTGACTTTGGAGAGCCAGAAAATCCCTCTATTTCCTTCTGAATGAAAATGGGAAACATTTTCCCTTAAGGTTTGTCTTTAAGAGAATTTAGCATAAGAAAATGAGGTACAACAGATGTTACAGATGTTGATGACTGCAGCTCAAAATCTTCAAGACGTGGTCTTTTACCTATGGACTGTTTTTTACTATTTTATTTAAGTTTTTATTTGGAAGATCCTCAGTAAAAGAAATATTTTGGTGCCCACTGATCCGCACCCACCATGGACGCACTACAATGGCGAACAAGGACACTGCAGCAATGCCAGGATTTTGTGAGTTCTATACCCAAACACCAGCATCAGATAGAATGTCAACAACACCTGTTGAGAACATCCAACACTGGTACTTGGTTTACCCTAGCCCAAATGGACCTGCAGATTCACCCCAATTCATTCCCGTCTACAGGAATTCAAGGCTAAAGTGGTGTTTTAGGGTTGGACCCCTCAAACACCAGGATCCTCTCCTTCCCTTCACAGGTCGCCATGCACAGCAAACACGTGGGTGAATGTTTAGATCCCAGAAGAGGTAAACTAAAAGAATAGAACCTTCCATGGGAGGTCCCTTCACATGTATATTCTTAAATAGATATTGTGCAGTCCTGCCTCCTCTTGAAATTTGTAGAACGTTCTTGTGTGTAGGAATAAACAGTGTACTAGGTGTGTGTGTAATACTAACAATTGACACTATTGTTTCCAA
The DNA here is from genome assembly GCF_004210375.1 of Tachypleus tridentatus. Taxonomy (NCBI): domain Eukaryota; kingdom Metazoa; phylum Arthropoda; class Merostomata; order Xiphosura; family Limulidae; genus Tachypleus; species Tachypleus tridentatus. Next base: position 34,741,531 of record NC_134836.1, read on the forward strand.
GGGATCGTTTGCTTTTATACAAATTATGCAAATTTTTCAATGCGTGAATACAAGATATTATTATTATTCGTCAGCTACAATCAGTGTGCTATCGCCCTAGGAAACTATAATTGTGAATGACGATAAGTAATCAGAAAAGTACAGAATTACAAATATTACATGGCTTTGATTTATCTGTGGGTGTGGGACAAATGTTATTATATTATCTAGAATATTGACTGGAGAACAGAAAATATGGAAGAGTAACAAGTGAATCACAGCTACAAGTGTTGTGCCTCAGGGTTTTGTAGTGATTCTCTTGCTGTTTGTGACTTATTAATCACATTGACTCTAAAATGACTAACAAAAGTTTGAGGTTTGAAGATGATGTTAAAATTTTTTGGGATGGCTAATTGTATCAGAGATGCAGCAGACTTGGAGGAAAATTTAGATAAATTTGATGCATTGGGCTAATACATAACAGATGATGTTTAAATGTCCACATGTGATGTATGTATGTGTTTATAATTCAAATTATTGTTACAATTTAAAGAGGAATACATTAAATACTGTAGTTAAAGAGAAAGATCTTGGTGTTGTGAAAGAAAAACCACTTAAGTCATTTGAATAATGTATTGTTGTTAGCAGTAAGGTTAATAGGATTTTGAATAGCATCTGTAGAAACATTGAATACAAGACAGGGGTTATTATTATTTCAAAATATATATCACTTACAACGTTGCATTTATATCACTGTATATATTTTGGTACCTCTTCGTCGAGAAGAAGCTTGAATTACTGTAGAAGATTCGGAGAAAAGACACTAATAAAATACCTGGGATGGTAAAATTGTCCTACGAGGACACATTAAATTCTCTGAACTTGTTTCCTCTGAAGAGAAGCAGGGACAGATGTGATTTCATTTAGGCGTTTAATAATTTTAAGGGTAGTGATAATATCGATCCTTAAAACTTTTATCTATATTTAGCAGTGAAAACAATAAGACAAGGAGTATAAGTGTAACTTTTTGCAGAGTAGAAGTCGTATGCAGTTTAGAAAATTATATTTTTCAAATAAGGTATTTGGTTTTTGGAATTAGCTGCCTTCTAGGGTGGTGGAGGCAGAAATTTTAATTTAGTTTATGTAAAGATTGGATGAATACATTAATAGAAAGTGGTGGTTATACTTGTTGCCTGGAAGAGACGTCTTTGAAAGGTAATAAGCTACAGTAATTTTGTCTCTTTAAAATTTTATGAAAAGTATACCTTACCAGCCAACACCCGCCACAAAATGAGATTGCTATAGTATTCACGAAGACAAGGAATTCTGAATACGAAACACAGATGAAAAAATGAGAAGACTTACTCCTCTTAAAGTTTGTATAACTGAAAAGGTGGGAAGATGATATTTGCGAGATCATGCAGATACAAAGTGACAAAAGTCTGCACCTTAGACTGAACTATGTCTAAGTTCAGTGAAGGGAAGCAGCAAAGTGTATAGTAATGAAATTAATGAGATGTGAAGAAATATTATGGAGATGGCAACGTAACATAGATAAGTTCAAATACAACTTGACAAACTCAACCAGGGAATAAGATATAAAAATATAAAAATGCCAATTCACTTAAAATGGCAGCATAGATCTTACTGTGGAAGGACTAGCTGGGACAGAGGATAACATAGGAGAAATGGTATTAGATGTTGGTGACAGTAATGACATAAGTGTCTGAACACTAACTTCGAGGAAGGAGAAGGAAACAGATGTTGAGTAAGACATGAAGACATATTTGACATCAAGACCAATGTTTATATGGAGAATGAGAAAGGGCATTAACCTGTTCAGAGCCGTAGAGGAGATATCTCGTCCAAGCCGATCGGTAACACAGTGCCACGGACGATTTAATTCGATTTTAATAATACCTCACATCAACGCTAGATGACAGCACCATACATGCATTTGACCCATTCATTTTTGATCCAAAATGGCGTTAAGAAAAAAGTTACAAAATAAAAAACTCGGCATAGGAGCTGACGTAGCATCTTAAATACTTGGGAGTTAACAGGTTAAGGACCACATTATGGTTTCAATAAGCAATTCAAAGAAACAGAAAAGGTGAGAAAGAGGAAGAAAAGCCATATGAAATGTCAGGTGGTCAAAAAGTTGATGGGCCGTATTTAGATATTGGGCAATTACTGTCTGCAGTAAATAGACATAGAAAAAGGCTTAATGAATCAGGAAAATAGACATAAAACACATTCAACCAAATCCTGGAATGAAACAGTAGAACCGATAAAAGCCACACCTGTAGACAGGAAGTGATGACATAAGTGAAATGAGGAACCACTTCATGAGGAGAACTTTGTTGAGAGAAGATAATCAATCTACCAGTAGATTTAAAAAGCTAGGAAAATATACAGCTAAAATCACAAGGTTGTGGTCATGAGCTCCCAAAAAAGATCTAGGATATGAGAACACAGAAACCTTAAATAGTTACCACTGGCTCTGTGATACAAGCTCTTGTAAAAGGTGATGGATATGTGACTTGCTCGTTCCAACAACGAAGATGAAGAGAAGGTAGCTAGGCCATATTGAGGTTGGAAAGAAGAACTCTTTCCAATAAACGAGGTATTGATATGGGTAAGAACAGACTTGTCACTGTCATGCTACTAATAAAGCATCTTGTTAATGCAGAGTAGTTGGAATTTTGAATGGGAGGAAGCAAGCAGAAATCGGTAATTTTTAGACGGAAATGGACAAAGACTTACAGATCAGGCAAAAGTTTGTACCCCAGACAAAACAAGAGCTGAAGTTAGTCTGAAATGTAGGGTCTTTAACTTAAAAACTTGACTTAAAGCAACAGATAGCTATCAATATAGTGTAAATTACTAGGAGTAAATGAGGTTTGTTATATCACAAACGTAGGAGTAGTAGCCGAGGGCAAGCTCAGCCTACAAATGGGAAAGAAATTAATGCATAACAATTCAAAAGATTTTAAGTTCCAGTGATGAAAATTAGGAGAATAAAGTATATAGTTAACAATGATGAAAAAAATAATCAGATAGAAGAATGAAAGAAATATTACTAGTAGTAAAGCGATTGTGACAACAGTAAAATAGTTTTGTCTTAAAGATTGGTTTTAATTTGAAAAAAAGAACGTTTTAAGGGTGTATCTCAAAACAGCTGGTATGGGTATTAAAACTTTTATTAAAATAAAATAGAGGACAACGTTTCAACCTCCATAGGTCATCATTAGATTAACAAAGAAGGTCGAAACGTTGTACTCTACTATATTCTAATAAAATTTTTAATACTCCTCTCAGCCATCTTGAGATACATTGTGTCTTAAAGTGGGTTTCTCGTCATCATGAAGTTTCAGGGTTGTTCAACAGTTCTTCTGTTTCCTATACTTATTTCACTTTTTCATACAAATCCCAATTCAAAACCATCTTAAGTGTGAAGGATTGTGCAACCAGAAAATGTATTAAGTGTTCATCTTAAAGGAATAAAGTCAAAAGTGACAACCAGATTGTTAGCTACACTTATGGCACTGATAGAAATGTTACAGCAAATATACATTCACCAGTTAGCTAGGCCAAAGTGTTTTTTTTTCAAATTACAGCATGATGGTTGGGAAAAAGAAACCTGGCGTAGCTAATTAATGAATGAATATTTACTGGAAAATTCTTATCAATGTTATCAGTGCAGTTCCCATTTGATTGTAAATTTCAATTTTATTCTTTTGAGATAAACTAAAATAGTTGGTTTTATTTTAGGTTTATTATAAAACCTGGGAGTGAATAAAAATTATTTCTCTTCACCCTCTTTTCTGTTTCTTGTAATTTTGATGAATTAATTGTTGTTTTTGCAGACAGTTTTTTTTTTGTGGTTCAAGCATGAGGAAGAAGTCCTCGAAGATGGTTGCTTTCATGATGGTGATTTGACAAGGAGGTGTTTTAAAGCTTGTAGCATGATGATTGGAAATCTAATTACGAGTAGCAGATCTAGACAGTAGAGGGCTGCCCCATGTCCCAGAGAAAAGGCATGACCAGAATTAGAAATTTTTGCATCATAAAAACATTTATAATTACAATTTCACATACAGTTATATGCATGGTAATTAATTTTAGACATACAAAACTTAAAATGTACTTTGTCTTTACTGTTTGTTGATTTAACATATGAACTATATATACTAACATTGAACTTTAAAATGGTGAAATAGAAAGACATTATAAAGAACTTATCAGAATTGTTGATGACTTTAACATATATAAAATGTCTCATCTACCATTATTTCACTGTGCAATTTGTCCCAAAAATTGTGCGTACTTCAGTACCGTTAATTAGTTCTATTCTATAAAATTATTTTGTAATTAATGAATTCAAAAAGTTTAATAATAAAATATGTACATTTCAGATATTGAGCTAAATGTTTTGTAGTTCAAGGTCATGAATACTTTTCCAGATCTTGGAAGTTTTGTATTTAACTCTTATAAATATGCTGTTTTACAGCGTGAAATGTAAAAATAATAAAATCGTTAATGTTTTATCGGCTCTGTTGTTCACGTGATTGTTTAATATTGGAACCAATCAGTGTCTTTGTTCTATAATACTTATGTGATGGTCAAAGTACTACAGAAACTGCCAATTCATATTTAGAGCTTAACACCCATCTATAATGTAAGAAATAGTTTTATGCTTATTTTTTAACATAACAAGAGTGACAAATAATGATATACTTTTTAATTAATTTTAGGTTGGTTATGAAGTTGGAATTAATATTCTGTTCTTTATCTATAATAAAAATAATGTGTGTGTATGTGACTGCTGTAACTCCAAGATGAAGAAGTCTAGAAATCTAAAATATAGTATCCATACTGAGTGGACCTTGAGGATGTGCACTGGGTTATTATTATTTATTAATTCATGTGTATGTACAGATACATATTTTTGTGCGGTAAGTTAGTAAAAAACAAAAGAAAAAATGTGACCATCATAGCTTCATCAAAAAAGAACTTTGAAACCTCAAATTTTTCCATCTTACTAGATGAACCCTGAGGGTGTACAGTTTTGTGTTATTTATTCATGTTTGCATGCATGTTAATTTTATAATGAGGCAGTCTAGCTAAAAATCACACAAAAAAGAAGTTGTTCATTACCTTACAACATTTAATGTGTAGAACAATAAGTGCCATTGGTAATAATGATAACATAACAGAAAAATATGTCAATTGAGAAATGGTTTAAGTTTAAAATTGAACAGGGACAGTCATTCAAAGTTGTTGGTTTCAGACTGCAAAAAAACGCATGCTTTTCTAATGGCCAGCATTATGTTGGGTGTTCCAGAGTTGGTGTTAGTAAGAACCTTTTCGACTTGGCAACAAATGGAAAAATGACAGCTATATCAACCTAATGACTCAAATGAAACCGAGTACTTTCGCTGGTAATTACGTATAATATTTCAAAAGAGTTTTAAATCCAACGACATATTCCCAGTTATTCTCAGTGCATAAGACATTATTATAATGAAAGTTGTTCTGGTGTTCTTTGACAATATAAGCAAATAGACTGAGGTCCTGTGGGTCTTGAGAGGACAAAATACATGTTTTGAATTTCATGTTCACAAATGTTTTGTTGAGGAAAGATATCTTAAGTATTTGATAAAAATAAGTATAAACTATGTGTACAAAAAGCTGCAAAGCACATGAAAGAAAACATGCAGTTTACATTGTAAATTTTTAATGAAAAACAGTGAAAATGAATTGGACAAGAACCAATAGCTTTTTCTTGTCTTTTAAAAGATTTACTGACAGATTTTTCAAAGTAAATATATTTCGCTAATAGTAATCAACAGTTCATTTGAACATACTCTTTAACTTAATCCATAAGGAAATGACTTTTCAACTAATTTCTTCAATATTTTGATTATTAATTAAACAAATTGTAAATGTGATAACTAGATAGACTTAAAATTCTGAATGTCAAAGTGAAGAACTTCAACCAATCGCAGGTAACCGGCATGAGTAAGTATGACTCTGGCCAACCTATATCAGAGCAGGTCATTTTAAAAAAAATATGGAAAGTCGTTTAATTGATAAAATCTATGATTTGGCGTGTGTAGAGTGCTAGGGCGGCGGTAAAACCGAACTACTTGGCACCAACCCTAGTTGGTAGCTTCCAAGCACATCCCTGGCGACGAAGGAAAGGGTAGTCTGACATCTGGAATAGAGGCATTGATACATACCTATTCCAACACTAGTTCACGTACCCAAAGTGAAACCGGTGCAACTGACATTTCTACCAGTGGAGGTAGTAGTCGAACCACACTGATGGACGGCTTAAGTTATAGAATGTCGCCTAACGAGAAAAACGACAGCCATATCATTACGATGGATGGCAATTATGAATTAAGAGAATGACCAGATATTTCCATAGAACAGACAGGCACAACAATGTTTATGAACAGAGTCGTAAAAAAAATGGCATGTGACTTGTGTCCACACGAGTTTATGGCTTTTCCAAAGTTTGTAGCACATCTAGCAAAAAAACACAACTCGTTGGCACAAGCACGATGTAAATTCTGGAAACGATGACAGCAACCATGACGCCATCGCTTGTCATCTTCCAAAATGTCTTTATGGACGAAATTCCATGTTTGCAGCAGATTCCTAGAGCTTTGGTTGCGAGATCTGCGAAATGAAATTTAAGACTAGGTTGGGCTTATCTCAACATAAGAGACATCGTCATTCTACAATCAGAAACGCCTAAGGTATACTATCACAAGGAGTCAGAATGCCGCCGGGTAGTATGGTCCGAGAAAGAAATACGAACCCTCCGAGATGCGGAAGCAGTATACACGGGTCGCAAAAACATAAATGTTCTTTGTGCAGGATATCTATCTTGGAAAACTCCTAAACAAGTCTCAGATAACTCAATAAGATACAACCGCCCGTCCACGTTGATTCAAATAACACCATGAGTCGTGGAGATCCTCTTGATATCGATAAAGTCTACGATCATGTCTATGATGTTGCTAATGGTAACATCAATTTTGACGGATGCCCACTACCATCTATGGCAAACAAGACTCATATCCTGGAATACACAACATCAGAGGAAATGAAGGTGGCCCTAGGGGCGTTATAAAGAAAGATCAATCCCACTGTTGGTTGGATAAAAGAGTAGCTCAAGGTTTGACGTTAGGTGGTGATGATTAGTACCTTCTCTCTAGTGTTACCCTGCTAAATTAGGGACGGTGTGTCTGTGTGTGTGTTTCTTATATCAAAGCTACATCGGGCTATCTACTGAGCCCACCAAGGGGAATCGAACCCCTGATTTTAGCGTTGTAAATCCGTAGACCTACCGCTTTATTAGCGGAGGGCATTAGAGACGGCTAACTCAGATAGACTGTTATTGGTTTTATTAAAAAATAACCAGGCCATATGGAATAAAATTATTTATTAAAATATTTTATGAAAAATACTTTTATTGTTGTTTCCATTTTTTTGGGATTTTCCTATCTATCAGTTTTAGTTACTAAACACTGTCTGTTTGTATTTTAACAAGCTAACGAGACAACCTAATTTCTTGGGAAAGGTTTTTACCGAGTTGACAAAATATACCGGTCCTGGTCTCAGCTATCTTAGTATTGTTTTCAACAAACCTGATCTTGGTCTGAAAAGTGTCAAATTATATAAACACTTCATTAACTGAACTAATTTTATCTAAAGTTAAAGGGTAAAAAGGTGATTTTTTTATTAAAATGTTTAATTGCGGAAATTTTCAGAAACAAAGCTGACAATGAATTTAAGATATTACTTGTAGGTTTTTATCTTAATAGATTCTATTATTAGTTTTTAAGGATCAAATTGAAATCATGGACAACTTTAAAAAGGGGAAAATCGTTGTTTTATAAATAAAACAGGAAGACTGGTGGATATAATTAAACAAATACTGGTAGTCTCTGTTCTTTTAGAAAGGGTTTAGTCCCACAGTATTTCTTATCTTGAGATTGTCTGTTTGTCTTGAATTTCGCACAAATCTAATCGAGGGCTATCTGTGCTAGTCGTCCCTAATTTAGCAGTGTAAGACCCACCGCCAACTCTTGGACTACTCTTTTACCACCGAAGTATGGGTTTCACCGTCACATTATAACGTCACATTATAACGCCCCGCGGCTGAAGGGGTGAGCATGTTTGGCGCGACGGGGATGCAAACCCGTGATTCTCAGATTACGAGTCGTACGCCTTAACACGCTTGGCCATGCCGGGCCTTCTCTTGAGAAGGATTTTCAAGGAACGAAACCATTAACCTATAAAAGTAAGAGAAACGTATTGAAATTTATCACTTAAACTCGTGTTCTTTGTTCTGTGTTACTTTTGACCTATGTCCCCTAATAGCACTGGTCCGCTGTTACTTCTAGTAAGTTTCATAATCGGCTATTAAAGGATGTATTCTCGTGTCAATCTGTCTAACCTGAATACACTCTACGTTATTGGACTATGCTTACAGGCACAATTGTTGTCTACTATGTAGTACAAAGAAACAAAGAATGTAGAACAAAGTAACGCTCAGGACATGCTGGACACCATGATTTCACCATAACAGTGTAATAGATAAAAATAAAGAAAATAGAAATTCCATGACATACGCTTGAAGGTTTAAAACAATAATGCAATGTATGAAAGAAATATGACACCTTTTAGCTTTTTAGTTACTTATTACGTTATCTTCACATCCACTGGTAGTGTCAATGGTGGTACTGACGCAACACCAGGAGTTAATTGTTCCAGAGGTTATGGCACTGATACTAACAAATGTTGCAGAAGGCCCTGGTGTTCTTAGAGGCATCTGGGACTAAGTATCTGCGACATCTTTATTTCCCTTCAGTCGAGAAAGCCACAGGTATCCTCAAGTATCTGAGGCTCTGTGTTGTCGGGACCCTCAGGTTACGAGTCCAGTGTGCAAAATTTAAAAACAAACCTTTTTTCCGTAGCGTTTTCGCAGCTTCTCCCGAATCTTACAACGTTGTAAACTTGCATCCATCTTACTTGTTACACTTACATTCGCTACTACAAGCGTAGAGAAAATATTTAAAACGGCAAAGTGTAATTTGTAGATCTGATATTGCTTGGAAGTACTGTACTTTCTCAGATAAATATTAAAAAACGTTATGCATTTGATGAATACGGTGATCACATATCCCAGTAAAACTGTCACAGCCTTACGTTGCAGCTTCGTTTCTTTTTTTAAGGATTATAAAGAAAATCAAACTTTCTAAAATTTTGTGCACCTTACAAGTTCTAAATGTATACAAGTGACTAACCGTACAAGGCTCGTCCGTTGTTCTTGGATAAATCACCTGTTAAAAACAATACATCACACTGTTACAATTTTCTTACTTTTTCTTCTGGGATTAGTCTGTCATTGAGGAGTTTTGTATTTCAAAAACCTGACCAGCACCAAAAATAAAACCTGATAGTAGTTGATCAGGTTCAGCCAACATGTATTGAAATGTAAAAGTATAATTACTAATTGATAGATATTACTCGGGTAAAATAAACCTAGCATTTTAATTTAATTGTTTATATATACAAACAGACTCACTTGCTACAACGAACTGCCAACAGTTAGAATGATGGATATTATTTACAAACAGCAGGCAGAAACCTTATGTTTTGATCTATCAAATGATATTGTTTCCTACGTTATCCTCCAATTAGAAATTGTAGGGCAAGGATGGAGTTTAATTTAAGATGTAGAAACTCCCAATGCGGAATGCAACATAAGTAGTAATCTTTGGTAAGGTATATTTATAGTTCTGATGACGAGAAACCCACTTTGATTAAAAATGCATCTAAGAACAGCTAGTGGTGGTATTAAACAATTAAGCAGAGAACAAGAAATAAAACTTATCAAAACAAGTGTTACAACCTATACCAGCCTTTGTGCTACATTCACAATGTTCCTAAAGAAAACACATCTAATTTGTTTTGTAATCGTTTTTTTTATCTAAATAGAAAACGTTACTATATATTTCAACCGGTAAAAATACGAAAATGTAGAACCTAAAATTTTAAGAAATTTAAATATCAAAACAAAAAGTCCATATCAGGTCACAAAAGAGCAACTCGTTTTTTCACATCTGCTCTTAACAGCAGCATTCTATGTAGCAGATATGTAAATTATTCTGATGTTGTTATTTTACGCAGTGTTATTTAATAACGCCATATTATTTTCATTTCGGAGTAGTACGTTTGTTATAAGGTTCTTTCGTTGACAATGTGCTTCCTGCAGTTATTTTGTTAGAAGCGAGTGTAGAAAAAAGTATCATTCTTACAGATATTTGCACGAAACATCTTTAGTATTTAAAATCTACTTTGTGTAATTATAGTTTGTGGAAGGATTAACATATCAGTAAATAAAACCTATCAAGAGAACGAATAGGTCACTACATGATATTATATAAACTATACGTTATGTACACCCCGTTACTGATGCAGTTCGTTTGAGTTATTCGAGACAAAGTGTAATTTATCTACGAGATTCTTCGCGGTCGTAAATATATTTAATAATTAAGTTAAAGGGTTGTACTTTAATAAACCAAGTAATTAACGAAAGCTGTCGTGTGTTATTGAATGTTTCTGAAATCACAATAAATGAAAGCACAAGTTCTATAACAAGTTGAAGTCTGTTTAATAGAACTGGTGGTAAACAGTTTCGTAAAATGTAAACGTATTATTGTATGATTTACAAACTCTCGATTTCACCTAAAAATAAGATTATTTAATGAGTTTGAAATATTAGTTACATCGCAAGTTTGTTCGTTCAAATATAAAGTAAGAATTACGCAACCCAAGCAAACGAACTTTCTGGATTTCATACAAGAGAATGTATTGTTTTTAAAAATAGTTTATTTGAAAGATATCAAACAAATGGTAAAATAAACAAACTATAATATTGGAAACAATTTCAGAAACAAATAAATAAAACGAATAATCTAGTAAACGAATTGAACTGGAACCAGCCCAAGGGATAGAAGAAACTTCATTCTTTCTTACTGCACGTGCAGGACGTACAACTGCAGGGTTCACCTTCTGCAAAGGAAATAAGATTAGATGTCATTTTAAAGGATTATTTACACAAATAAATAAGTCACTCTGGAACATTTTTTCAATACTAACTAGTAAGAGTTGACATATCTGTACACTTGCATGGACTTCCCTCAGTGTCGTCTTTTCTCATGCACGAAGTACACTTACATCCGTCTTTCTGGCCGCACGTGCACTTATCGCTACAGGCGCACGTAGGATCTTG